>NC_092337.1:294494000-294840000 GCF_046630445.1 Rutidosis leptorrhynchoides
ATGATATAATTAGGAAACTGTAAATATATATATATATATTAAATGAAATTACAAGTTGAATAATATATTTGTATAATGTTATTATTTTATTGATTAGTGTATTATATATTTATATCCATATAAATGCATAAACTGAATGATAGAAACCCATAACCACTTTCCTTTCTATATTTTTTTATACATCTTTTGGTTATCTATCTCTATCAATATCTCTATCACCATCTATAATCTATACATATACTTATATTTATATCCGTGAAACAACACCCACCAACCCTCCTTTTTGTTTAAAATCACATCCACTAACTTTTATATAACACATATATAAATATGAACACAAGACATCATATATAAAAACAAAACAAGTTTTACTAGATCCTTTTTCTGTTTACTATTTTTCTTTTGACAAAAACCACATATCATTGAGTTTTGTTCCTTTGCTATTTAACTTACATATACATAGGACATTTACACATACATGCATTTGAACGAATTCCATTGTTATTCTCTATTGCTCGACCCACCATTATTTTTCTTTCGTTTTCACATTATATAAATACATACATATACATGCACCTCACAACCACTCCACATTCCTTCTTAAATTTCTATTATACATGACAGAACATTATCATCAATTCCCTACTATTCTTATAGAGAATCATCACCATTTCCTGCATTCGTTCGATTAAACCCACACAAATCAAAGATCATCACCACCATCGGACTCCACCAACTTGCCATTATCCCTACGGTTGCTTCTTATTTCCTTTGTGAACCCGTACCCAACAAGAACTTACGCACCCACATCATCAAGTTCAGGTCAGGATCACTGCTCGTCTCCGGTTTTCCCTTCTTGTGTCGAATAGACCACTATCAATGAACATTTCTTGTTTTACAACCCAACTCGATCCCTCCTTCTCCTGTTTACATTCGAAAATAGTCACCAACCAACACCACAATCTTTGATGCTATTGCTGTTTGAAACCGTCTGGTTGAGAACCTAAAACCCAATGAAAACCCACTACCAATTTTCAAAACAAGTACAACACTTATACGCTGCTACTGCAGCTACTTGACTCATGTATTAGTATTTTAAAAACCAAAGAAAACTAACCTGTAACCTGCCTATTTGAGTTACATCTGCTGCAGCACACTTCCTGTTTTTTTCCTGTTTCTTTTCTTCTCCTACGAACCATCATTGTTGCTACTGCAACTGGTTTCTGTTTAACCATTAAAACCATCCCAAGTACCCTTCAAATATTCCTGCCAACTGCTGCAAAACGCCCTTGCATCCCCACTTCTGCTATTTTCTGTTCAAACTGCGAATCACACTCGTTATTAGATAAAGTACTACAGTTTTGTGTATTGTTACTATTTCAAACCAACGCAAGACAACACCTCAAAACCACCTACGACCGTTACTTTATTCTTGTTCCTGCTTCTTAATTTCTATTCAACCAAATAACATATGCCACTAATTGTTCTATATTATTCGCTATTGCTTCAATTGATAATCAAAAGCACAAGCAGGTCTGTAACTATTATCTACTATCACTAAACCCTTCAAGAACACAATCTCTACTACTCGTGTTCAATTAATTTAAAAGTACAGACTATATAAATAGATGAAAGAATTAAAAGAATGTTAATGAGCCAATTACTTACAACACCAATTAATGAATCGATTATTTGATCGATTGAGGTCAGATGATGAATAACAATGATGATGAAGACCGATGATGGCGAGGATGTTGATGAATCGATGACCTTCTATTCATCGACGATTTCTGGTTGATAAATCCGTTGATGATGATGATAAATTGATGATGGTTATATTGATGATAATGATACACGATGAAGATGAACCGAAACCCTATTACTTATATTTTTTTCCCCTTTTTGACTGTTACATCGTGAATCCTTCTGGACACCGAACCTTTAATACAATTTGGGCCGAGAACCAAATTTGTCTTCATTGGGCCGTATTACTCCTTTTTATAAATTTAAATTCCATGTTGGGCTTGAAAAAGAGAATACGAGTTATAATTATTTTGGTTGGGTTTGAATCTGAAAAATCGTAATAATTGGATGGTTTAATGGATTTATGAGTGAGCGCGAGGTCATGGGTTCGAGCCTTGGCAAAGGAACTTTCTTTTGGAACTTAATATTTAAGGAAGTTTTCTATCATTTTTATTTTTATGTTTATTATTATTATTATTATTATTGTTGTTGATATTTTTATTATTACTAGAATTATAACTATTATTATTATTATTAAACAAGTATTAAGTATCATTTATTTTATTACTATGATTAGGGTAATAATTAATATTATTATAATTAATATTATTATTATTATTATTATTAGTATTATTATTATCATTATTATCATTATCATTATCATTATTATTAAGTATTATTATCTTTATTATCATTATTGTTATTATTATAAAGTATTATTATTATTAATAACTTTATTATTATCATTATTAGTATTAGTATTGTTATTATTAAAAATTATTATTTTTATAACTATATTATTATTATCATTATTATCATTTTTACTACTAATACCATTATTATGATTATTACAACTATATTATTATTAAAAGAATCATTTTTAGAAAAATTATCATTTTTATTATTGTTATTATTAAGAGTTTCATTTTAAAAATTCACATTCTTTTTATTACTATTATTACTATCAATATCATATTTACCCTTAATTTAGTATTATTACAATTATTAATTTAACAAATAATTTTTATATAAGAATACATTTAATATTCATAACTTAACCGTATTAATATCCTTACTTATTTAAAATATATAGAATGGATATATCTAATTAAATAATGACACTTATAAATTATTAATATGAAAACGTTACCACTAATAAATATATATATAAATTTATTCGAACACAATTATATGTGTTAATAATTATACAAATGATATAGGTTCGTGAATCCGAGGCCAATCCTAAATTGTTCAATATTGTTATATGTATTTTTACTACAAAATACAGTATGGTGAGTTTCATTAATCCCTTTTTAAATGCTTTTGCAATATATATTTTTGGAAATTATAAATGTTTTACGAAATAGACACAAGTAATCGAAACTACATTATATGGTTGAATGATCGAAATCGAATATGCCCCTTTTTATTAAGTCTGGTAATCTAAGAATTAGGGAACAGACACCCTAATTGACGCGAACTCTAAAGATAGATCTATTGGGCCCAACAAGCCCCATCCAAAGTACATGATGCTTTAGTACTTCGAACTTTATATCATGTCCGATGGAGGATCCCGGAATGATGGGGATATTCTTATATGTATATTGTGAATGTCGGTTACCAGGTGTTCAACTCATATGAATGATATTTTTGTCTCTATGCATGGGACGTATGTTTATGAGGAATGGAAATATGAAATCTTGTGGTCTATTAAAATTATGAAATGATTATTTATGATAAACTAATGAACTCACCAACCTTTTGGTTGACACTTGAAAGCATGTTTATTCTCAGGTACGAAAGAAATCTTCCGCTATGCATTTCCTCATTTTAAAGATATTACTTGGAGTCATTCATGACATATTTCAAAAGACGTTGCATTCGAGTCGTTGAGTTCATCAAGATTATTATTAAGTTAATTATAGTTAGATATATTATAAAATGGTATGCATGTTGTCAACTTTCGATGTAATGAAAGATTTGAAATGTCCCGTTCTTATTGATTAAAAACGTTCCATATTAATTGATTTCGTTGCGAGGTTTTGACCTCTATATGAGACGTTTTTCAAAGACTGCATTCATTTTTAAAACAAACCATAACCTTTATTTCATAAATAAAGGTTTAAAAGCTTTACGTAGATTATCAAATAATGATAATCTAAAATATCCTGTTTACACACGACCATTACATAATGGTTTACAATACAAATATGTTACATCGAAATCAGTTTCTTGAATGCAGTTTTTACACAATATCGTACAAACATGGACTCCAAATCTTGTCCTTATTTTAGTATGCAACAGTGGAAGCTCTTAGTATTCACCTGAGAATAAACATGCTTTAAACGTCAACAAAAATGTTGG
This sequence comes from Rutidosis leptorrhynchoides, assembly GCF_046630445.1. Classification (NCBI taxonomy): domain Eukaryota; kingdom Viridiplantae; phylum Streptophyta; class Magnoliopsida; order Asterales; family Asteraceae; genus Rutidosis; species Rutidosis leptorrhynchoides. The sequence goes on from NC_092337.1 coordinate 294,498,108, forward strand.
TGAGTTATAGGTTTAACCTATATATATCAAATCGTAACAATAGACCACAAGATTTCATATTTCAATACACATCCCATACTTAGAGATAAAAATCATTCATATGGTGAACACCTGGTAACCGACATTAACAAGATGCATATATATAAGAATATCCCCATCATTCCGGGACACCCTTCGGATATGATATAAATTTCGAAGTACTAAAGCATCCGGTACTTTGGATGGGGTTTGTTAGGCCCAATAGATCTATCTTTAGAATTCACGTCAATTAGGGTGTCTGTTCCCTAATTCTTAGATTACCAGACTTAATAAAAAGGGGCATATTCGATTTCGATAATTCAACCATAGAATGTAGTTTCACGTACTTGTGTCTATTTTTTAAATCATTTATAAAACCTGCATGTATTCTCATTCCAAAAATATTAGATTTTAAAAGTGGGACTATAACTCACTTTCACAGATTTTTACTTCGTCGGGAAGTAAGACTTGGCCACTGGTTAATTCACGAACCTATAACAATATATACATATATATCAAAGTATGTTCAAAATATATTTATAACACTTTTAATATATTTTGATGTTTTAAGTTTATTAAGTCAGCTGTCCTCGTTAGTAACCAACAACTAGTTGTCCACAGTTAGATGTACAGAAATAAATCGATAAATATTATCTTGAATCAATCCACGACCTAGTGTATACGTATCTCAGTATTGATCACAACTCAAACTATATATATTTTGAAATCAACCTCAACCCTGTATAGCTAACTCCAACATTCACATATAGAGTGTCTATGGTTGTTCCGAAATATATATAGATGTGTCGACATGATAGGTCGAAACATTGTATACGTGTCTATGGTATCTCAAGATTACATAATATACAATACAAGTTGATTAAGTTATGGTTGGAATAGATTTGTTACCAATTTTCACGTAGCTAAAATGAGAAAAATTATCCAATCTTGTTTTACCCATAACTTCTTCATTTTAAATCCGTTTTGAGTGAATCAAATTGCTATGGTTTCATATTGAACTCTATTTTATGAATCTAAACAGAAAAATTATAGGTTTATTGTCGGAAAAATAAGTTACAAGTCATTTTTTTAAAGGTAGTCATTTCAGTCTAAAGAACGACGTCTAGATGACCATTTTAGAAAACATACTTCCACTTTGAGTTTAACCATAATTTTTGGATATAGTTTCATGTTCATAATAAAAGTCATTTTCCCAGAATAACAACTTTTAAATCAAAGTTTATCATAGTTTTTAATTAACTAACCCAAAACAGCCCGCGGTGTTACTACGACGGCGTAAATCCGGTTTTACGGTGTTTTTCGTGTATCCAGGTTTTAAATCATTAAGTTAGCATATCATATAGATATAGAACATGTGTTTAGTTGATTTTAAAAGTCAAGTTATAAGGATTAACTTTTATTTGCGAACAAGTTTAGAATTAACTAAACTATGTTCTAGTGATTACAAGTTTAAACCTTCGAATAAGATAGCTTTATATGTATGAATCGAATGATGTTATGAACACCATTACTACCTCAAGTTCCTTGGATAAACCTACTGGAAATGAAAAAAATAGATCTAGCTTCAAAGGATCCTTGGATGGCTTGAAAGTTCTTGAAGCAGAATCATGACACGAAAACAATTTCAAGTAAGATTTCTACTCGAAATAAGATTGTTATAGTTATAGAAATTGAATTAAAGTTTGAATATGATTATTACCTTGTATTAGAAAGATAACCTACTATAAGTAACAAAGGTTTCTTGATCTTGGATGATTACTTGGAATGGATTTAGAAAACTTGGAAGTAAACTTGCAATCTTGGAAGTATTCTTGATTTTATGAAACTAGAACTTTAGGAATTTATGAAGAACACCTAGAACTTGAAGATAGAACATGAGAGAGATCAATTAGATGAAGAAAATTGAAGAATGAAAGTGTTTGTAGGTGTTTTTGGTCGTTGGTGTATGGATTAGATATAAAGGATATGTAATTTTGTTTTCATGTAAATAAGTCATGAATGATTACTCATATTTTTGTAATTTTATGAGATATTTCATGCTAGTTGCCAAATGATGGTTCCCACATGTGTTAGGTGACTCACATGGGCTGCTAAGAGCTGATCATTGGAGTGTATATATCAATAGTACATACATCTAAAAGCTGTGTATTGTACGAGTACGAATACGGGTGCATACGAGTAGAATTGTTGATGAAACTGAACGAGGATGTAATTGTAAGCATTTTTGTTAAATAGAAATATTTTGATAAGTGTCTTGAAGTCTTTCAAAAGTGTATGAATACATATTAAAACACTACATGTATATACATTTTAACTGAGTCGTTAAGTCATCGTTAGTCGTTACATGTAAATGTTGTTTTGAAACCTTTAGGTTAACGATCTTGTTGAATGTTGTTAACCCATTGTTTATTATAACAAATGAGATGTTAAATTGTTATATTATCATGATATTATGATATATAATATATCTTAGTATGATATATATACAGTTAAATTCCGTTACAACGATAATCGTTACATATATGTCTCGTTTCGAAATCATTAAGTTAGTAGTCTTATTTTTACATATTTATTTCATTGTTAATACACTTAATAATATATTTACTTATCATTTAACATAATTAACCAAGTGTATCAATATCTTAATATGATTCATATGTACCTAGTAAGACGTTGTTATAACGATAATCGTTATATATATCGTTTTCGAGTTTCTTAAATTAATAGTCTCATTTTTATGTATATAACTCATTGTTAAAATACCTAATGAGATACATACTTATAATAAAATCATGTTAACTATATATATAACCATATATATGTCATCGTATAGTTTTTACAAGTTTTAACGTTCCTGAATCTCCGGTCAACTTGGGTGGTCAATTGTCTATATGAAACCTATTTCAATTAATCAAGTCTTAACAAATTTGATTGCTTAACATGTTGGAAACACTTAATCATGTAAATAACAATTTCATTTAATATATATATAAACATGGAAAAGTTCGGGTCACTACAAGATTGTCTTTTCAAAAACGAATGCAATGTTTGTAAAATGTATCATATAGAGGTCAAGTACCTCACGATGAAATCAATTATTGTGAATCGTTTATAATCGATATGGACTTCGTCCGGATGGATTAGGACGGGTTTCTACACACCATGTCTCTTCTGATTTTGCTCCATATATAAATGTATTAGATCCCATTCTTGATCTATTTTACCATATTAAATTCAAAGTGTGTGGTTGTAGACTGTAAAGCTTTGATCCAGCAGAAAGAATTATTTTTGTACTATAAAGTTGCCAACCCATTTTGATTTGTCTGAATTTTACACTTTTCAACATTACACGTTTTGTGTAGGAGCTACACGATCCGTGTACTTCATTTTTAGAACTAGATATGCAAATAAAAGTTGTAGTCCTGTGAGTTACTGGCGTCTGGGCTTTGGATTCACCCTTTTCGTGCAGGCGCGCATATTTTGTGATTTCGATAGTTTTAACTTGTAGTCTTGAGGCGCGAAGTTGTAGTCTTTTCTTGCTCATTAGAAATCTTCATTTTATCTTCATTTTGACCTTTATATCATAGAAAATCCATAATAGTATTTCATTCGACCCTTTGGACATTTTAACCAATTACAAACCGAAAACTACTCGAATATACATAAAAGTCATAACATTTTGGATTGATATTGCGACGAAATATATGTATATTTATAGCAATATCAAATTACCCCACACTTGAACGTTGCTTGTCCTCAAGTAATACTAGACTTACAAGAATCAAACATATCAAATCAATCCACACACAATTCTTTTTTTCTTTTTGTTTTTTTTCTTCTTTTTTTTTTTACAAACGCATACCACACGGATCGAAAACACATGCTTTATAAAACACATTGGAAACACTACACAATATTTATTGGATCACACGCACACTACACGAAATGAAATTCTGACAACAGAAACAAAGTTGAAATTTTGTGATTTAAGTCTCACGAATAATTAAAAATTTGGATCCTTGGGAAAATTGGACCTTGTGAAAACGTTTTATGATTGTTTAAACTGTCATGCTAGCTTTTACGCTAGACATGTTTTCCGGTTTTAACCTCAAATTCCGGTCGTGGGTAACTGAAAACCGTAGTCTCAGTCGGCGATTAGCAAGCTATCCGCCCCCATGATTGAAGTATCATGGAACTTGAAACCGAATGTCCTAAAAATGGTTTTACACAATATAGTTCATAAAATAGCATAAGTTTTAGAAGAAACTTATATTGTGTCCAAATATCATCGGTGAACCATGAGTTTGCACACCTCAATTTGTTATGGAATATGTATGTTGACCGCGGTCAAACCTAGATGAAGTTGATCTTTACGGAGATCATCCATCTGGGGATTAGATTCATTAATCTTAAAAGCTAATTTGCAATGTACCCCCCATTGTACGAGACATATCCATCTCATGGTTAGGATAAGTCTGACCACAAAAAACCCTGTTTGATGCTGAGGTGAGGTGGATTTCCAGCCAATGATAGAGATGACTTTTCAAGATTTTTCGTCAACCTACATCTGTTCTGGACTACATCTTCTAACATAAGTTAGCAAGTGTGTCATTTTGGAAGACTTTACTTCCTTAATGGGATATTCAGGTTTATACATTCCAAAGCAATGATATCTACAATAAACTTCATAGAAACATGTGATAAATGGTTCCTAAAATATGGGTTTATAAATTCTGTTGTACTTGGTTTTCTTTTATAGGTTTTAATCAAATAATCTTATGTATTTTTAATGTATGGAGACAATAATTTCAGTTTTTGACACCTAATCTTTAATTGCTCGTAATTACCTTAAAAATTGACTAGATATATTTGTTTAAATATTTTCAAAATTTTTCATAAAAACCGCCAAGTTATAAGTTCTCGAGAATTTATATATTTCCACCCCACACTTAATATTATATAATGCCCTCATTACATAAAATCAGATTAAATGTATAAATTTGAGAGGACAAAAAGTGTAAAGTATATGGAACTTCCTTTGTTAAGTAATTGGACATTGTAAAATGCTTATCGTATGAACATATCCAATCCTTTTTATCACAATAATACTTTCGTGTTTCGTTATATCGAATCTCATCATCGTAAATACCTGTCAACAAAATATGTTAATCACACACGAGATGGGGTTGTACTTTAGTAGTACAAAAAATTTTACCTCACACTAAAAGTTTTTGATTTTTTTTTAAAATAAAAGCAAAAGAAAATATTAAAAACACACCATTAGAATTAATTTTTTTATATATATAACTTATAACTGATTACAATTATGAAATATCCTTTATAAAATTTATATTTGAAGTAACGGAAATTTCGGTTGTTATACCTAGTCTTTATCCGTTTATAAATTTTTAAATTCAATTTATAAAATTTAATTCATTAAAAGTTAAATTTTTAATATTTTACGGAAAAAAAATTTAGAAATAAAACAAAACACTCTATTTTTCTTTTTCTTTTTAAATTTTTTAAAATTAAAAGAAGATTAATATTTTAAAATTTTAAAAAAAACAAGTACATGAAAAATAAAAATTAAATGAATTTAAAATACACACTATATATATATATATATATATATATATATATATATATATATATATATATATATATATATATATATATATATATATATATACTTTCAAACCAACTAATTTTCAAACTTAAAACTTTGTTTCCTATCAACTAGGTAGAGATAATCTCAGTTGTTACCCCTATCATTACCCACGACAAAGTTTACAAGTTATATATTTTTACGGTTATTGATAAGAAAAGTATATTTTTAGTAGGAAAAAAAATTTATTTTGCTTTTGTGGTTTACTATTTAAAACATATATTATGAATCCAACAATAAATTTCGTGCAATTTGAAGAACGACAATTCAGTTGTTACACTTAACATTATCGTTTTCAATGAAAACAGGTTAAACTCAAGGTTTATCAATCTTAAATGGTAGACCTTTTTAATAAATACACAACAAACAAATACAAACTAAACACACCAAAACATAAACACACAAAAATTCACAAACACACAAAAATGCACAAACGCACAATTGGCGAGAAAAAGAATTAGATTGTGAAACCGCGTTGACTCGCCTCATAGTAAAGTCATACCATTTCGCCCCCCATGGCTTCGTAGGTGTAACCTCATTGGTTTAAGAGGTTTTCCCTTGAACATTTAAAAGGCCATTCTCGGCACAAGGTTACGTACTCATAATTAGAGACCGTCTCGTTCTTTGGGCAATTTCCGTAATGAGTCGGTTTTCCACATTTTACACACTTGCCCAAATGACGCGCTTAACGCTTCTTAGCTGATTTTGATTTGCCTTTGGCATAATTTTTCTAGTTAAGTTCTTGCCTTATTTCTTTACTCGCCTAATCGCATCTTCTCTTTATATCTAATACCACATCTCTCGGTAAAATTTTATCGCACATCAAAAAGAAGTGGTTCTAGAAATATTGATTGCGCATCTTGAAAATAAACAATAAATAAAAATGAAAAGAAAATAAAAAGATAGAATGGAGGGAGAAGACTAGTTCTTTAGTGTCTGCTAGGGAAAGACCGAACAAACCCCACTCTTAAAGGTAAAACGAAAGATCGAGAATGGAGTTGAAAACCTTAAAGTTACCCTGAATTTACTTGTCCTTAGGGAAGAAAGTGATTTCGTCTCTTTCCGTAGTGTTGATTCCGTCAAAGTATAACTTGAGTCGATGACCGTTCACCTTGAAAGTTCCACCGTCTTTGCTATATAACTCTGCATATCCAGATGGAAAAACATATTTTATTATATATGGCCCAGTCCACCGGGATCTAAGCTTCCCAGGTGAAAACTTAAAACGTGATTAGAAAACTAATATTTTATTCTCTTATTCGAATTCCTTTCTTTCTTTTAATCGTGCATCGTGCCACCTCTTAGTTTTCTCTTTGTATGTTTTAGAGTTTTCATAAGCTTGTAGTCTTAACTCATCTAATTCATTAAGTTGTAAGAATCAGTTTTCTCCGGCTTCCACAAGGTCGGTGTTACATTCTCTTAGAGCCCAATATGCCTTGTGTTCAACTTCGACAGGTAGATGACACGCCTTACCATAAATTAATCGGAAAGGTGTAGTACCAATGGGAATTTTGAATGCAGTTCTAAATGCCCAAAGCGCATCATCTAACTTTCGATGCCAGATTTTAGGATTATTTTTAACCGTTCTTTCTAAAATTCGTTTAAGACCTCGATTTATGTTTTCAACTTGGCCACTCGTTTGAGGGTGATAAGAAGTTGAGAAACGATGATTAACTCCGTACTTTTTAAGTACTTTCTCGAGTAATTGATTTGTAAAATGAGTTCCACGATCATTGATTAATGCTTTTGGAATCCCAAAACGTGAAAATAGGTTTTTTAGGAAGTTCACAACAACACATGCATCATTTGTGGGTAAAGCTTTTGCTTTGGCCCATTTAGAAAAGTAGTCAACTGCCACAAGGATGTATTTGCATTTATTCGATGCGGAAAATGGACCCATGAAGTCAATACCCTAAATGTCAAATACTTCACATACAAGAATGCCTTTTTGTTGCATTTCGTCCCTTTTTGAGATGTTACCGGATCTTTGACATGCATCACATGTTTTAAACATGTGGTGTGCATCTTTGAAGATGGTTGGCTAATAAAAACCCGAGTCAAAGACCTTCTTAGCTGTATAGTTAGGTCCGAAATGACCGCCCGCTGGGCCTTGATGACAGTGCTCCAATATTTGTTGAGCTTCTTTACCATATACGCATCGGCGGATAACTTGATCCGCTCCTATTCGAAAAAGATTAGGGTCTTCCTAGAAGTAAAATTTTAAATCAGCAAAGAATTTCTTCTTTTGCTGGTACGTTTGGTTTTTAATTAATACTCCTGCAGCGAGGTAGTTTGCAAAATCTGCAAACCATGGAACTTCAAATTCGGTTTCTATTCTCATTAGAAACTCATCGGGAAAAGTGTCATGAATAACTGACTCATCTAGTTTTTCTAGGTCGGGATTCTCAAGACGAGACAAATGATCAGCAGCGAGATTTTCAGCACCCTTTTTATCCTTGATTTCTATATCAAATTCTTGTAAGAGAAGAATCCAACGTATCAATCTAGGTTTTGCATCTTGTTTCTTGAACAAGTACTTTAGGGCTGAATGATCGGTAAAAACAATCGTTTTGGATAACACAAGATATGATCTAAATTTATCAAAACCAAATACAATTGCAAGAAGTTCTTTTTCTGTAGTCGTATAGTTGAATTGTGCTCCTGTTAGTGTTTTACTTGCATAATATATTGGTGGAAATTTGTTATCTTGGCGTTGTCCTAAAACGGCTCCTAGTGCGAAATCACTAGCATCACACATTAGTTCAAATGGTTTGGACCAATCGGGAGATACTATGATAGGCGCATTCGTAAGTTTATCTTTTAGAATGGAGAAAGCTTATAAGCATTCGTCATGGAAGTCAAATGTACTGTCTTTCTCAAGAAGTTTAGTCATGGGTCGAGCGATTTTGGAAAAGTCCTTTATGAATCGTCGATAGAATCCCGCATGACCTAAGAAACTACGAATTCCTTTAACGTTAGTTGGAGGAGGAAGCTTTGAGATTACATCGATCTTAGCTTTGTCTACTTCCATTCCATCTCGAGAAATCTTGTGTCCTAAAACAATGCCTTCCTTCACCATGAAGTGGCATTTTTCCCAATTTAAAACAAGATTTGATTCTTCGCAACGAATTAACATTCGCTCGAGGTTTGAAAGGCATGAATCGAAGGAGTCTCCAAAAACATAGAAATTGTCCATAAAGACTTCCATACTTCCTTCTATCATGTCATGAAATATTGCCATCATACACCTTTGAAAGGTGCCTGGCGCGTTGCATAATCCGAACGGCATTCGTCGGTATGCGAATGTACCAAATGGACAAGTAAATGTTATCTTGTCTTGGTCTTTTGGATCAATGGGAATTTGAAAATAACCGGAGGATTCATCAAGGAAACAACAGTACTCTTTTCCCGCTAAACGTTCTAGCATTTGGTCAATATAAGGAAGTGGGAAATGATCTTTCCTTGTGGCGTCGTTTAAACGACGGTAGTCTATACAGAATCTCTAACCAGTGACCGTTCTTGTAGGAACGAGTTCATTCTTATCATTAAGGACGACAGTTGTACCCCCTTTCTTGGGTACTACTTGAACAGGACTAACCCATGGGCTATCGGAGATAGGGTATATTAACCCTGCATCAAGTAACTTGATAACCCCCTTCTTGACAACTTCTTTCATGTTAGGGTTTAACCTTCGTTGTCTTTGTACCACGGGTTTAAAATCTTCTTCCATTAGAATCTTATGAGTATAATAAGTGGGGTTAATCCCTAGAATATCGGTTGTTTTCCAAGCAATTGCTTTCTTGTGAGTTTTTAGAACGGACATTAACCTACCCTTTTCGTCATCGAAAAGTTTTGATGAAATTATAACAGGTAATTGTGACGTACCTTGGAGATAAGCATACTCCAAATGTTCTGGAAGTTCTTTAAGTTCCAAGGTGGGTGGTTCTTCCAAGGAAGATTTTATCCGGAACCTATTACCATCGGTAATTTCTTCAAAGGGTTCATCTTCCTTGGGATTTTCTTCCTCACAGCAATCTTCATCGATGACTACTTTCAACAATTCGTCAAGTTCAAGCTCTATATCAAATTCATCACTTTCACTCACTGGGGTGAAGTTCGAGGTGTCTACATTTAGTAATTCTTGCAAATCTTTTTCAACACAACAATCAACAATGTCTACCTTATAACATTCGTCATCAGAGGAGATAGGTTGTTTCATAGCTTTATCTATGTTTAAGGTAACTCTATCTTCCCCTATACTTAGACTAAGTTTTTCATCTTTAACACGCACAATTGCATCGGCGGTATTTAGAAAAGGTCGCCCTAGAATTAGGGGAACCTTACTATCTTCTTCCATTTCAAGGACAACGAAATCGGCAGGAAAGATTAAATGATTAACTTTAACTGGTAGGTTTTCGGCAATACCAATAGAATTGTTAAAAGTTCTATCGGCTAGGCGTATACACATCCTAGTTGGTTTTAGATCACCTAGGTTTAGTTTTAAGTACAAGGAGTGTGGCATAAGATTGATACTTGTGCCTAAGTCAGCTAATGCATCGTACATTACTGAATCTCCCATCAGACACGGAATAATGAAACTACCAGGATCTCCGAGTTTCGATGGCATCTTTTGCTTTTGCAAAATTGCTGAGCATTCCTCATTGAGGAATGTGGTTGAAACTTCTTCATATTTACCTTTATCGGCTATGAGATCCTTGATAAACCTTCCATAATATGGCATACCAGCAAGGACATCTACAAGTGGTACATTGATACAAATTTGCTTAATCATTTCGACAAACTTGTTGTACTGTGCTTGTAATTTATCTTTCTTCAAACGTTGTGGGTATGGAATTGGATGTTTGTATTCTTTTAATGGCGGTTGAGTTTTAGGTGCACTTGTGGTTGGCACTTTATCTTCTTCCACCGAAGGCTCTTTTTCGTTAGGAATAGGAACACGAGCAGGAGGTTTTGGAATATCGGGGTTAATGGTTAACCCACTTTTCGTAGTTATGGAATTTACTTGCTCATTCCTTGTTTGACTGTTGTTGGGATTCACTTGAGTATTTGAGGGGAGAGCGTCTGGTGGTCTCTCTGCCAGTAACTGTGAGATCCTTCCAACATCTATTTCTAAATTCTAAATCGTAGCTTGTTGATTTCGAATTTGATGAGTTTGAATTTCCGCAGTTTGCTCGTGTTTAACCATAAAATCTCACAAGAGATCTTCTAAACTGGATTTCTTCTCGGGTTGTGGTTGTATAAGTGCTTGTGGTGGTGGTTGTGTTTGATTGTGTTGGAAGTTATTTTGATAAATTCGTTGAGGTTGATTTCGGTTGTTTAGGTTATTGTAACCTGGTGGTGCATTTCTTTGATTTTGATTTGGAAAATTCCGGTTATTTTGGTAAACCAGATTTCCTCCTTGGTAATTATTGTTTAAACCTGAAGGTCCTCCTATTTGATAGTTGTTAATTGGAGGATATTTCCGATTATTTGCTTCTATCGCTCGAAAATCGTTGAAATTCATTTCACCTTTTCGCAAGTAACCTAAGAAATTCGCTTGCTCTTCCATCGTTGTTTTATCACAATCTCTAGTAAGATGGGGACCTTGGCACAGTTCACATCCTACCCTGATAGCATGCATTTCCTTGGTTACTTTCTCAATTTGCCTTGCTTGATTTGCCATTTGAACTTTTAAAGAAGCAATTTCATCATTGCTTTCGATATTAGCAACGGTTGATGATCTAGAGAATTCTATCTCTTGATGCCAATTATGAGAATGTGCTGCTATATCGGCAATAATTGTGTGAGCGTCTTCCGATGTTTTCTTCATGATTGATCCTCCTGCTGCAACATCGATATCTTTACGAGTAGCCACATTTACTCCTTTATAGAATATTTGGACTTTTTGGAATGTATTCAACCTGTGTTGATGACATACCCTAAGCATTTTGTTAAATCGGGTCCAAGCTTCATAAAGAGTCTCATTAGGCTTTTGTTTGAAGTGATTTATATCACTTTGCAATTTTGCTGCTTTTGAAGCAGGGAAGAACTCTGACAAGAACTTGTCCATCATATCATTCCAGTCTTCGATATAACCTTCTGGTAATGAGTCTAGCCAATCTCTTGCATCGTCCTTTAACGACCATGGAAAGATTTTTAAACATGCGACTTCATTGGAGACATCTTTGATCTTGAATAGTTTGCAAATGCTTACAAACATACGAAGATGCTCGTTAGGATCCTCATTTGGAGCTCCGCCGAATTGGCATGTATTAGTCACCATGTGGAGAAATTGACCTTTTATTTCAAAGCCGTCAGTCATCGTAGGTTGAATAATTGCGTGGCCTTGACCTGTTCTTGTCGCCTTCATTAATGCTTCCATCATTTGATTTGTAACAACCATCTCTTCTTCTTCTTCTTTAATAACTGGTTCTATGATTGGTTGAAAAACTGGTTCAAAGTTAGAATCCAATGAAAGTGATTCTAAATCCTCAGCGAGAGACTCTACTTCTTGAGCTCTTAAATGTTCGTGAAATTCTCTTTCGGGTTCAGGATATGGAGGAGTTAATTCAGTGTTGGAGGAACGTAAATTCATGCATTAATTTCTATTATGAAATCATAACACTAAAAGCTTTTCTAGGAATGAATTCCTACAAAAGGATCGAATAACCTAAAGTCTATTAAAATCTTTTAAACAAAACCACTCCCCGGCAGCGGCGCCAAAAAGTTGATGCGGTGAAACAGTACCTTTATTTATGAACGGATTTGAGTTATTTTGTTACACGAATTGATTTATTGTATATGTGGTGTTTTAATGAATTCAGGTTGATTTCACACATATATAGGCAACTAGTCCTATTCGCGTAGTTTAGTTTGTTGATAAATCCGGTTCGTTCCACAGGGAGATGGAGTGTTTAATGGTTTTTTAATAGTCTTTGAAGTTAAACTAATTTAAAGGGGTTTTGGATTAGGAATTAATCTAACAAAATAATAATAAAACACAACTTAACTTAAATTAATTAAACTACTTATTAATTAAAATTAAAAAATTATAAAATTAATTTATTGAATGTAAAAGTGAATTGACTGTAATTATAATATTTAAGAAAATGTAATTATGTTCAATGGGACTAAACTTGGACTGGAAATGTATTAAAAATTGTTAAAATTCACTAATGGTCATCCGCATACGTTATAGAAATAGTGAAAAAAATAATACGTGATTTAAACTGAACGAAATAGATTTATATTTTAATTTTCTAAATAATGATAAGTAGAAATAATAATAATAACTTGCAATATAAATAAATGGGAGTGTTCACTTAAATGTTTCACCTCTAGATCCATCGATTGTTTTACATTTAAGCTCTATTAAAATGTTTTAGTATAAAACTTTATATTTTTCTTTCGAATATATAAAGTTACGACTAACTAAATTAAATCTAATTTTTCATTTGATCTTATTTAGCTAGTTACTATTCTCCAAGTATTTAAATTGATACCCAATCTAGTTTTGACTTTCGCCAAAACCCAAATCATAACGGTTTCCCTTTTTACAATTTCACTTTTATATAACTAGTGATATTACCCAACCCACCGAACTTTATTTCTAAATTAGTGTTAATAACTTATTCATAAGTTCGTCTAAATCACTTTTAATGTTGAAGCTTAATTTATATAAATAAAAATAACTTTCGTTATTTGAATCTAATAAATTAAGTGACAAGGGTTAAATATCCAAGTACATAATAATGGTTCTTTTAATTAGGCTCAATGTTAATGTAACAACCCGACATCTTAAATCCCTTAGACGCGTACCAAAAAAAAAATTTCTATGTCAGTGCATCTGGACGGTGTCCAGAATCCTGGACGGCGTACAGCTCAGAAAGGTGGGACGGCGTCCAAAGTTTGGGACGGCGTCCAGCTCAAAACAACTGGGACGGCATCCAAGCAATTGGGACGGTGTCCCAATGGTCTTCCAGCTACTGATCACGGGTCCAACTCACACGAGCGGAAAACCCGCTTCCCGACACTTTCAAACGAAAACCTTTTTACCACAAGTCAATATAAGTGAAACTAAGAGATTTTCATCATCAAATCAAGTTTTACATCAACAGGCCCACATCGCCCATTTTACAAGTTTCGTTCAAAAATAAAAGTTTCGACCAAATATAAGTTTAAGTTCCAAACGACACTAGAGCATGGTGTTTGGGGTTAAACTACCCAATCTCGGTCGAACTCCAAAAGGTAACACCCAAAAGCATCCCCTAACAAAACAAGCGGGAGATCACTAATCCAATTGAACGCTCTTACCTTTGTCAATGCCCGAGCCTATAAAAAAGGTAAACAACGAGAGGGTAAGCAAAGCTTAGTGAATGCAATAATTATACGAATACATATATAATTATACCTACTTGCATACACTTACACAACCGCAAACATGCTAGCAAACAACATTAGCTTATCGTCGCAATAACAAGCTATAATTCACCAATACCCCCAAGCTAGCATAACATCCGCATATAAATATAACTCGAATAATATAATATGCTTACAACACAAATAACCATGGTTAACCAATAGTACAAGGGAACGGCGCTCGCGAAAACGCCATCGGTGTTCATAACATCCGTTAGGGCACTTAACACCTCGCACCACTAACCCCTAGGGTGGCACCTTAACATCTCGGCACTTCACCCCGAGTGGCATCTTAACACCTCGATGCTTCAATCATTATTTTACGGAGTGGTGTCTTAACACCTCGGCACTACACTCCTAGGTGGCATCTTAACACCTCGATGCTACACCCGAGTGGCATCTTAACACCTCGATGCTACACTCTTCATGTGAAACGTGGTGTCTTAAAACCTCGACACTACACATTTCACGCTACAACAAATAGATACATTATATACCTACGCATATAATTATTCCACTCACCTCAAAGTCTTGTGATAAGATACCCGAGCTTGTGAAACCTCAAAGTAACGTACCTATCACGTTATACATATTATCAAACGCAAACTCAAGTCGGTCAACCAATTCTTTCACCATTCCTAAGTCATTTTGACCCAAAGTGCAATCCCGACCCATTTTGCACCATTAACCCTAATAATGGGTCAACTTCACCAAAAACCCTAACTCTAGTCAAATATGGTCTTATAACATTTTTTAAATCACCAATTTAACTCATTTTCACACATGCAAGACCACTTAGGTCATTAAAGACCCATTTGACCCATTTGACCCATTTCAAGGTCAACACACCCATTTAGGTCATCCACAACTGAAAGGACCCGTTCATATACATTATAAACGATTCACAATAGTTGATTACATCGCAAGGTATTTGACCTCTATATGATACATTTTACAAACATTGCATTCGTTTTTAAAAGACAAACTTTCTTTACAACGAAAGTTGACGGCATGCACACCATTTCATAATACATCCAACTATAATTGGCTTAATAATAATCTTGATGAACTCAATGACTCGAATGCAACATCTTTCAAAATATGCCATGAATGACTCCAAGTAATATCCTTAAAATGAGCTAATGTACAGCGGAAGATTTCTGTAATACCTGAGAATAAACATGCTTTAAAGTGTCAACCAAAAGGTTGGTGAGTTCATAGGTTTATCATAACAATCATTTCAATATATTAATAGACCACAAGATTTCCGTTTATAAATATATGTACACTCGCAAGTGTATAAAAGTATTCTATAAGTTGTAGGCACCCGATAACAAGCCTTAACGTTCATGTTTTACCCTCTGAAGTACACCAGATCAGGTGTGTTTAAAATAACCTCGAAGTACTAAAGCATCCCATAGTCAGGATGGGGTTTGTCAGGCCCAATAGATCTATCTTTAGGATTCGCGCCTACCGTACATAAACAAGTAGTTTAATGTTACCAAGCTAAGGGTATATTTCTGGTTTAAACCCACGTAGAATTAGTTTTAGTACTTATGTCTATTTCGTAAAACAGTTATAAAATATGCATGTATTCTCAGCCCAAAAATATATAATGCAAAAGCATTTAAAAAGGGAGCTATGAAAACTCACAATACTGTATTTCGTAGTAAAAATACATATAATGTCATTTAACAAGAGCAAGGTTGGACTCGGATTCACGAACGTATCAATATTGAGATTCAATATTGCAGGAAAGTACGTACACGCAACGGAGATGATAAACACTAGATTGACCTCACGAGCATACCTATGAACCATACCCATCACCTCCATAGCTATAACCCATAATTTCCTTAGCTTCGACTCATTCAAAAAAAAAACTATTTTGAAATCACTCGGACAGCACTCCGTCGTAATATTTTATGTATACTAATAATATCTTGAAATAATACAAAGAAAATATATATATGTAATTCGATTGAGAGAGTTTAGAGAAATATATTTTCAAGTTTCTATGAAATAATGAAACCTATTGAATTCTATTTATAACAGATTTTTGAATTATTAAAGTGAATTATTAAAGTATGAATTATTAAAATGAATTATTAAAGTATGAATTATTAAAGTGAATTATTAAAGTATGAATTATTAAAGTATGAATTATTAAAGTGAATTATTAAAGTATGAATTATTAAAGTGAATTATTAAAGTATGAATTATTAAAGTGAATTATTAAAGTATGAATTATTAAAGTAAATTATTAAAGTATGAATTATTAAATTGAATTATTAAAGTATGAATTATTAAAGTTAAAGTAAAATAAAAGTAAAGTAAAGGTAAAGTTAAAGTATAGTAAAAGTATAAAACTATATACGTATAATACGCGTATAAGTATATATAATATTAATTTAAATCGTTATATATATTTAATAAAATAAAATATAAATATCGTTATCTTTATCATACTGGTTAAGTAATGAGTTGTCAAAAGTGGTTCTAGATATTTATAAAATATATATACGTTTTAATAATAAAGTTCTTTTTAAACTGAAAACGTTTTTTGTACTTTTGAAACTAAATTAATAGAATATTATGGAAACCAATTCTCCACTAACTTTTGTCTAACTTTCATAAATGACACTTTTTGTTTTTATTTATAAATAGCTTTACAAATTATTCTGAATATCGTTAAGAGAAATAGATTTTCTCAAATCATAGTGGACCTCTCAACAGAGACTTGTAATCATAATTCAATGTTTCTGATAATTCAATCATTTAATATATATATTTTTTAATTTCATCAAAAATCATATTGAAACAAATACGTTCGTGTAAGGTATTATACGTTTAATACTTTATTAATATTCTCAAGTTATAATATATATATACATATACATATCTATTTATATATAACGGTTCGTGAATTGTCGGAATTTGGTCGAGGTTATAATGAATGTATGAACACAGTTTAAAATTCTTGAGATTTAACTTAACAAACTTTGCTTATCGTGTCGGAATAATATAAAGATTAAAGTTTAAATTTGGTCAGAAATTTCTGGGTCGTCACAGTACCTACCCGTTAAAGAAATTTCGTCCCCGAAATTTGATAGAGGTCGTCATGACTAACAATGAAAATGTTATTATAACGATTATAGAGTTTTATCATGTTCAAGAAGAATGGATAAAATAATTCGATTAATCGAAACGTGTGAGTGAAGTTATCGTAAATGAATGAAATAAGATAATAGTGATTCGTCGTATCTTTTGACGTCATCACGATTGATCTCCGAAAAGAAAATCTTTGTAATCTATATTGGATTTGATTATTCGGCGATTAAGGAAATTATGATCCTCTTCGAATTAATGCGATAATCCATTTTGATTTCTCTATCGGATATTTCACTATAAATCCACCTCATCTGTTTTCTTACAACTCACACCTTCTCAACTCATATTTTAAAGTATTTGTCAATATGCTTTATCCAGTGCTGATTCTTGATATACTCCTCACTTTCATATCTGTCGCTCTTCTTTTTCATCTGCCTCCAAAAGAATCTATTTACTTCTACTATACTCTTGGTTTTATAGTGTTTTTAGTTCTTCCGTGTCTTTATATTGCTATATGCATTGATATATACGGTTTGTGATTTCTGGGTTGTTGTTGGGTTTTATATCTTCTCTTATATTTCAAAGTCCTTGCTTCTTTTATAATCATTGTCATCCCCAATTAATGCTCTCTTTTATTTGCTGCGATTTATACCCCAATTTCTATTTCGGAGTTTTTTCCTTTCGTTTCTTCTTCTTGCGATTAAGCACCGCTTGTAATGGTCCAGAATTCGCATATATGAATTTCAGAATGAACATTGTTAATGTTCTAAGAAGGAAATTGTAATGGTACGATCTTGACTTGTCAAATTACTAGAATACCTCGAAAACGGCCGAATCATCAAGAAATATTTTCTTGATATTTTAGAGGTTAAAGAGAATACAAGAGTCGTGTAACATAGCACATGATGACGTTATGATCTGTGAATCATCACGTTCCATTTAGAAACTCAACATGACTTACTGTAATATAATCACGTTGATCAAGTGTCATTATATTATACTAGTTCATGCTTCAGTTCACAACACTACTTCAAAAATATTCCTATTTTAAATTCAAAAGTTTCAGAATTTAGAAACTAAAATAGTTTCTTTTATGATGTAATACAGACAGCACGAAGAGGTAAATGATTTCATATAAGAATAATTATGGAAATATCTTCAGAAATATGGAGGATATTTATAATGAAAGATACGATGATATCTTAAAATTTCTAATATCAGAGGATGATGAAGAATATTGTCCGTAAGGGTTTAGAGTCAGGAGCAAGGTATTCGATAATGACTTCAGCAGACACGGAATCATTTGGATTCTTTGAAGGTAGATTTTGTCCTTGTGATTTATCCACAGCCTTCTTCATGGTTTGCTCAATCCGTATTTTTCAGTACCAAATATTCTCTTTTTCTGAGCTTTGCCAACACACTACTCTTTATCATCAAACTTTTTACTGTTAAGGTCGTTTATAGTTTTTGCTGCTTCATCAGTATTTCGAGAACTAGTTCGCAGTTTGGGGTGTTTTTCAGAAACTTCACATTCAAAGTATATAAGTCCAGAAGATAGACACATATAATTGTTGGCGTAGACATGCTGCGAGATTTCAAAATACTGATTGCTAATTTTCGATGATTCGTATGGCAATTCTCGTTACAAGATGCAGATGAGTAAATGATGGGGTTTTGATAAATATAAAGATTTTTCGGAAAGTCAAAGATCAATGAAGTTATTAATAAGTCTACTGCTAATGTGGCGAGATATGAAAGGTTCCCCGATAATATTGATGAAGAGGTAATCATTATAATAAGGCTTATTCGATTGAACAATTGAAGTTGGTTTGCTGGAGCTGTGACAAAACCGTCTATTTTTAGAAGGGTTTGAAAAGTTATTTTAGCTAGTAAATCCTAAAAGGTCTGACATGGATACATGTTAAATTATGACTTTGGTTTCAAGACTTTTTCAGGTACGTAACTGTGGATAACATGTGGTTGGATTATCATCTCGATTGTTCATTATTTGAAGTGTCTTCAGGTATTTCGAAGGGCTTGAACACAGATTATAATCGTTAATATACATACGATGTTCTAACACAGTTTTGAAGTTAAAGTATAGCTTTGAAAGATGTAAGAATCTAAGAGTGATGATACCGGTTATAACTTGAATTGAATTTGGCGATTTCAAAATCAGAATATGTAATTAGATTTTTGAATGAGTATGGTTGTTTTGATTTCTATAAAAGAATGTATATTGTTGTGAAAGTAGGGAGTATAATGGATGATTTGCTGAATCAGATTCGAAGAATGTAACATATTAATTGTGAATTTATATATCTCTCGGGTATTACCTACCCGTTAAAAAAAATTGTCACAATTAATATTTTGCACAAAAGAATTTTATTACAGTCTTTATGGAAATATATGTGTATATTTCTTCAGATGTAATATTGATTTAATGAGTTAATATTAAATTAAACTCACTTAATTTATGGTTAAGGCTAGGATAGATAATTTCTAAACTTTAGAAATTACATAATCGTCATAGAATGTTTTCCCAATGAAGTTATGAATCAATACTTCATCGTTGTGGTATTCCTTAGTATCTACAGGGCGTATGACGTCGATGCTCATGGGACAGATTTTGAAGTTGAGGTTTGCGATGCGGTTGTTGTTGGTGGTGGTAATGGTACTGTTGATGTTGTTGCTGGTGGTACTGGTTATGTTGTTGGTGCTGCTGCTGGTGTTTGTAACCTTTGCACCATATTCTCCAAAGCCACTACCCGAGCGCGAAGCTCGTTGACTTCTTCTATTACACCGGGGTGATTGTCGGTTCGGACGAGCGGATAAATAAGATCTAGAATTTGGTGTAGTATATAATCATGACGAGATACTCTGGAAATGAGAGAGAAAATGGTGTTTCGAATAGGTTCGCCGGTAAGTGCTTCAGGTTCTTCGCCAAGAGGGCAATGTTGTGACAACCCGGAAATTTCCAACCAAATTTAAACTTTAATCTTTATATGTTTCCGACACGATAAGCAATATTTGTTAAGTTAAATTGCAAGAATTTTAAACTACGTTCATACATTCATTCAACCTCGACCATGTTCCAACGATTCACGAACCATTAAACGAATATGATTATATATGTATATGTGTATATATATTATAACTTGAAACGTAAACAAAATATTAGATTAAATACTTTATATGATTGTATCTGTTTCAAAATATTTATCAATGGAATTAGAAGATAAGATCAAATGATTGAATTATCAGATATATTGAATTATGATTACAAGTCTCTGTTGAAAGGCCCACGTTGATTTGAGAAATCTTTCCGTTTTAACAATATTCGAAAAATGGTAAAGTGATTTATAAATAAGAATAAATTATCAATCATTGAGAACTAGACAAAGGATAGTGGAAGATTGAATCTCATAAAGACTCGATTGATCTATTTAGTTTCAAACGTACAAAAACGTTTTCAGTTTAAAAAGAACTTTATTATTAAAACGTATATAACTTTTATAAATATCTAGAACCACTTTTGACAACTCATTACTTAACTAGTATGATAAAGATAACGATATTTATATTTTATTTTATTAAATATATATAACGATTTAAATTAATATTATATATATTTATACGCGTATTATACGTACATAGCTTTATACTTTTACTATACTTAAACTTTACCTTTACTTTATGTTTACTTTACTTTAACTTTAATAATTCACTTTAATAATTCATACTTTAATAATTCACTTTAATAATTCATACTTTAATAATTCACTTTAATAATTCATACTTTAATAATTCACTTTAATAATTCATACTTTAATAATTCACTTTAATAATTCATACTTTAATAATTCACTTTAATAATTCAAAAATCTATTATAAATAGAATTCAATAGGTTTCATTATTTCATAGAAACTTGAAAATATTTTTCTCTAAACTCTCTCAATCGATTTACATATATATATTTACTCCGTATTATTTCAAGATATTATTAGTATACATAAAATAATTACGACGGAGTGCTGTCCGAGTGATTTCGAAATTGTTTTTCGAGTAGGATAGGATTAAGGAAATTATGGGTTATAGCTATGGAGGTGATTGAGTATGGTTCATGGGTATGCTCGTGAGGTCAATATAGTGTTTATCATTTCCGTTGCATCTACGTACCTTTCCTGCAATATTGAATCTCAATATTGATACGTGAGTACTCATAATTTAACTTTTACATACTAATAGTGTATCCCTGACTAGTGCTCGAGTATTTAGAATTATGCATGCTTGTACTTTTGATATTGCCCTTAGACAGGTTAGGTTGAATATTGAATTAGTTACACTTGCGGTTGAGATAAGGTATAAGATATGCATGTCCTTGGAAAGCTAGCAAAAAATTAAGGACTTTTCCTTTAGATATCGAATGGTTTTGATGAACGGATTAGAAGTTATAATCAATTGAATTTTCTATATTTTTATTAAAAATGATTATTATCGTCGTTTTTATCGTCGTTCTAGTTTTATCTTTTTATTATCATTATTATTATCTTTATCAATAAAATGGATTTATCATTAAAAATTGTTATTTTTTTTTTATTATTACTATCGTTATTATTGTTAAAGTTATAATTAGTATTATTATTATTATTATCCAATTATTATTATTATTATTATTATTATTATTATTATTATTATTATTATTATTATTATTATTATTATTATTATTATTATTATTATTATTATTATTATTATTATTATTATTATCATTATTAATATATATATCATTATTTAAAAATGGATATTGTCATTGTTATTATTATTATTACTATATTATCATTAAGATAATTATTAGTATTATCGTTAAAAATGTTATAGTAACTATCATTATTAATATTAGTGTAATTAAAACAAATATTTGTAACACCTAATTATTTTGATTACTATTATTATCATTATTATGAACACGATATAAAAGACGATTAAAAGCTATTAAACGAAACGATTAGGAAATAATGAGTAAGAGTATCATGATGAAATTAAAATATTATAAGATATTAATTTAGATAAAATTATCGTTCTTATTATTTTTATCATTACTATTATTATTAAAAATATCATTAGTATTAAAACTATCATTTTAACAAAAAATATCATTTTAATAGAAATGTCATTGTTACTATAAAATATCATTATTATTATTATTTTAAATAGAATTATTATTTTAAAGATAATATTAAAAATTATCGTAAATATTAAAGTTAACATAATTAGAATTATCGTTTTATCATAATGTCATCTTAGTAATTATAAATATTGATATTTTTATAATAATTATTATTATTACAAAATAATACAACTTTTACTTACTATCATTATAGATATTATTTTATCAAATAAATATGTGATACAAACATATTTTACTACGTGTAATAACTTACTTTAATAATACCTATCATATTATCTTTATGATATTAAATGAACCCTATAAATTTTATTACTTAATATATATAAAAGTATATTATATTATATAAATTTAATATAAAATTTTATTTATTAATAAATAAATTATATTATTTACTCTAATAAATCTTTTAAAAATATTTAACAATATAAAACGACGATATTTAAACTATATATTAATCATGTATAGATTTTGGAAATTATTTTGAGTCAAATTTACTTTTGTTGACTTTTGCATATTAGTCTCGAGCATTAGGATTGTGGTACACTATGACTTGGCCTAATTTGTTAGACAAATATTGACCAACACATAATTATATATAATTAATTTAGGTTCGTGAATCCGAGGCCAACCTTGCACTTGTTCAATGACGTTATATGTATTTTTACTACGAAATACAGTATGGTGAGTTTCATTTGCCTTTTTACCCTTTATATTTTTGGGACTGAGAATACATGCGCTTTTATAAATGTTTGACGAAATAGACACAAGTAATTGAAACTACATTCTATGGTTGAATTATCGAAATCGAATATGCCCCTTTTTATTAAAGTCTGGTAATCTAAGAATTAGGGAACAGACACCCTAATTGACGCGAATCCTAAAGATAGATCTATTGGGCCTAACAAACCCCATCCAAAGTACCGGATGCTTTAGTACTTCGAAATTATATCATGTCCGAAGGAGGATCCCGGAATGATAGGGGATATTCTTATATGTATCTAGTTAATGTCGGTTACCAGGTGTTCACCATATGAATGATTATTTTTTGTCTCTATGCATGGGACGTATATTTATGAGAACTGGAAATGAAATTCTTGTGGTCTATTAAAATGATGGAAATAAATGATTATGATAAACTAATGAACTCACCAACCTTTTGGTTGACACTTTAAAGCATGTTTATTCTCAGGTGTTAAAGAAATCTTCCGCTGTGCATTTGCTCATTTTAAAGATATTACTTGGAGTCTTTCATAGCATACTTCGAAGAACGTTGCATTCGAGTCATTGAGTTCATCAAAGATTATTATTAAATCAATTTATAGTTGGATAGTGGATATTATGAAATGGTATGCATGCCTGTCAATTTTTGATGTAAAGAAATATTGTCTTTTAAAAACGAATGCAATGTTTGTAAAATATATCATATAGAGGTCAAATACCTCGCAATGTAATCAACTATTGTGAATCGTTTATAATGTATATGAACGGGTCCTTTCAGTTGGTATCAGAGCGGTGGTCTTAGCGAACCAGGTCTGCATTAGTGTGTCTAACTGATAAGTCGTTAGGATGCATTAGTGAGTCTGGACTTCGACCGTGTCTGCATGTCAAAAGTTTTGCTTATTATTTCTAGTCGGAAATCATCTGCTTATCATCCATAGGAAATTACCTGCTTATCATTATTAGTCTAGACACGTCTTGCTACATTAATTGCATGAGTAGTGTATAGACAAACTTCATATCTTAGCGTATCTGCTAAATCATATCTTATCGTATCTGTTACTTTAAACTTTACCTGACATACCCCGCAAATTCCTCCGTAATCTATGAAATCTTTTGATCTCTATATATAGATATCCTATGTAAATAGAATACCACCCGATAGCCGAAAAATCATTTTTATATCGAAAATCCTTTATCCAATCGTACGAAATGGAATTTGTCATCAGTTCAAGTCACTCGGATTCCGAAATGGAATCTCACTCAAGCTCCAAAAGCAGTGTGACCGGAATGGATCAACCAATCAGTCATCACCTATTCTGGATGAATTGGGGATGGGTTCGTAGCCTCCTCAATCATTGGAAACAAGAAGAAGGCGATCCTTTCCATCCACCACATTGCCCTCTTGGCGAAGAACCTGAAGCACTTACCGGCGAACCTGTTTGAGACACCATTTTCTCTCTCATTTCCAGGGTATCTCGTCACGATTATATACTACATCAAATTCTAGATTTTATTTATCCGTTCGTTCCGACCGACAATCATCCTGGAATAATAGAAGAAGTCAACGAACTTCGCGCTCGGGTAGTGGCTTTAGAGAATATGGTGCAGAGATTACAAACACCAGCAGCAGCACCAGCAGCATAACCAGTACCACCATCATCAACGCCAACAGTACCATTACCACCTCCAACCACAACCGCGTTGTAAACCTCAACTTCACAATCTGTCCCACGAGCATCAACGTCATACGCACCATAGATACCAAGGAGTACCAACAACAATAACTGACGAAGTATTAATTCATAACTTCATTGGAGAAACATTCCGCGGCGATTATATAATCTCTAAAGTCTTAGAGATTATCTAATCTAGCCCTAACCATAAATCAGTTAAGCGAACCAAAATGATAGAAGGAAGAGTAGAAACCCTGACAAAAATGGTGTGTGATTAACAAGTTAAACTTGTTTTACCAACAGCATCAACAGTACCGTCAACGTCACCAGCATCGTCAGTACAGTCAACATCAGAATCAACAACACCTATAACATCACAAACTCCGTCAGTTCAAGAATCACTGTGGACATCATTACGAATCAATAACTTGTATATTGTATCAACAGGTTATGAAGAATTAACTCATTCCCTCTGAAGAAATTATATATATATTATATATATATATATATATATATATATATATATATATATATATATATATATATATATATATATATATATTTTGAAATAAAAAAATAAATCTTTCCGTGCTAAGCTATTGTGTGTGAATCTTAACTACTCAGTTAATTCATATTACAAATATGCAATAATGTACGTCCCTCACCCGCGACTTAACCATCGTTAACTACAATCTCTGTCTCAATTCAACAAATTCCAATTCCTAATAAATCAAGTATATATTTGATTTTACACTTCATCATTGATGTAACCGAAACTTTTCAGATAACATCATTCGTACTTTGCGAAGTTCACAAGAATTTAACGAAAACCAACATCACATCTCAACAAATAACGAAGTATTGATTCATAATTTCAATATTATTGAAGAAATACTTATGTAACCTCTAAACCTTCATGGAATTATTCAATTCTAGTTCCAACCGTAAATTGAATGAGTTTAATTTAGTATTAACTCATTAAAATCTATGTTACATCTGAGGAGAATATATACATATATATTTTCATAAAGACTGTAATAAAATTCTTATGTACAAAATATTAATTGTGAAATTTTTTTAACGGGTAGGTAATACCCGAGAGATATATATAAATTCACAATTAATATGTTACATTCTTCGAATCAGATTAAGCAAATTATCAATTATACTTCCTACTTTCACAATAATATACATTCTTTCATAGAAATCAAAACAACCATACTCATTCAAACCCAATTACGTATTCTGATTTTAAAATCTCAGAATTCAATTCGAGATATAACCGGTACCATTACTTTTAGATTCCTACATCTTTCAAAGCTATACTTTGACTTCAAAAGTGTGTTAGAACATCAAATGTATACAAACGATTACAATCTATGTTCAAACCCTTCGAAAATCGCTGAAGACACTTCAAATAATGAGCAATCGAGATGATGATCCAACCACATATTACCCACAGTTATGTACTTAAAAAGCTCTCGAAACCAAAGTCATAATTCAACACATATCTGTGTCAGATCTTTTGGCATTTATTAGCAAAAATAACCTAGCAATTCCTTTGCAAAGTAGCAAATTATATCACAGCTCCAGCAAGACAACTTCGATTTTTTCATTCGGAGTAGCCTTATCATAATTTTGATATATGTGATTACCCTTTTGTTACCGGAGAACCTTTCATATTCCACCACATTAGCAATAAGCTTACCAACAACTTCACTGATCTTGGGCATTCTGAAGAATCTTTATATTTATCGAAACCTCATCATTTACTCATCTGCCTCTTGTAACGAGAATTGTCATACGAATTATTGGGAGTTAGCAATCAGTATTTTAAAATCTCACAGCATGTTGACGCCAACAGTTATACATAACGTCTATTTCCAAGGCTTACATACTTCGAATGTGAAGTTTCTGAAAAACACTCTGAACCGCGAACTAGTTCTCGAAATGCTGATGAAGCAACAAAAAAAAAACTGTAAACGACCTTAGCAGTAAAAATTTTGATGATAAAGATTAGTGTATTAACAAAGCTCAGAAATAGAGAAGTTTTGGAACTGGAAAACGGATTGAGCAAAGTATGAAGGAGGCTGTGGACAAATCACAAAGACTGAACCTGCCTTCAAAGAATCCAAATGATTCAGTGTCTGCTGAAGTCATTAACGAATACCTTGCTCCTGACACTAAACCCTTACAGACAATATTCTTCATCATCCTCTGATATTAGAAATTCTAAGATATCATCGTATCTTTCATTATAAATATCCTCCATATTTCTGAAGATATTTTCATAACTATTCTTATCTGGAATCATTTATCTCTTTGCGCTATCTGTATTACATCAAAAAGGAAACTGTTTAGTTCCTATACTCTGTAAACCTTTGAGTTTAAAATATGAATGTTTTTGAAGTAGTGTTGGAAACTGAAGCATGAGTTAGTATAATATAATGACACTTGATCAACGTGATTATATTACAGTAATTCATGCTGAGTTTCTAAATGGAACGTGATGATTCACAGATCATAACATCATCATGTGCCATGTTATACGACTCTTGTATTCTATTTAACCTCTAAAATATCAAGAAAATATTTCTTGATGATTCGGCCTTTTCCAAGGTATTCTAGTAATTTGACAAGTCAAGATCGTGCCATCACAATTTCCTTCCTAGAACATTAACAATGTTCATTCCGAAAATCATATTTGTGAATTCTGGACCATTACAAGCGGTGCTTAATCGCAAGAAGAAGAAACGAAAGGACAAAACTCCGAAATAGAAATTGGGGTATAAATTGCAGCAAATAAAAGAGAGCATTAACTATGGATGACAATGATTATAGAAGATAGAAACAGAGACTTTGAAATATAAGGGAAGATATAAAGCCCAACGACAAACCAAAAATTATAAACCATATATCGATGCATATAGCAATATAAAGACACGGGAGAACTAGAAACACTATAAACCCAAGAGTATAGTAGAAGTAAATAGATTCTTCCAGCGGTAGATGAAAAAGAAGAATGACCGATATGAAAGTTATAAGTATATCGAGAATCAGAACTGGATGGAGCATATTGATGAATACTTTAAAATATGAGTTGAGGGGGAAAGAATAGAAGGTGATGAAACATGACTAGGAACTTAAAAATCAACAGATTTAACTCACACAATGACGGAATAAGTGAATCAAACCCTCTAGTGAATAGGTTAAGCTTTTTGTGATTAATTTAGTCATACCACAACTAAATCAAGTGTGATTAGATCAACACCTAGAGCTATTATTCACCACCTGGGTGATTTGGGTTGAGAGAGAATCGGAGGAGCTCACCAGATCTGAGTGTGTGTAACAAATGAGAGGCTTAACCTAAAAATGAAGAACATAAGATTTTATATACCCCTGCTGTTGACTCACCCGTACGATTCATCCATCACACATACGAGTTGGCTTCATCAGCCGTACGGGTGATCACTCACTCGTGTCTTCTCATTTAGGTTGTAATTGTGACTTAGCTCAGCATCAACCGTGCGTATGAGCCTGTCAGCCGTACGAGTGAGGCTTCACTCGGACGTCTGACTAAGTTTAACATAGTCAAACATCCACATCTCGTTCCTGCAGTTGCTGTAACCACATACAAACACGGATAGGATAATAACGAACGATCATGGTGGCCTGTAAACTGTTGTACCTGCAATGGACGTGGGTAGATGTCTAGGAACTGCATAAAATGCATCAACAGAAGGTGTGAGTTGTAAGGAAACGAAGGAGGTGAATTTATAAGAAAATCTCCTACAGAACAATTAAAATGGACGATCGCATTTAAAGCGGATCCTAATTCCCTTGATTACCGGAGAGTCAAATCTTATTAAGAAGATTTTCTTCAAATCTCTTGAAATCTGGGAATCAATCATATCTACGTCAAATGATAAGATGAATCTACACTTACTCATTTCACTCTTCTATGTTAGCTTCATTCGTACTCTTCATATAAATGGATTGTTTATCCAAATTATTCGCTGATGATAAAACTCTAATTTTCAGCCTGTATGCATCATGAAAACATACTTATTATCATTCACGACCTTTCCACTCAAATTTCGGGACGAAATTTCTTTAACGGGTAGGTACTGTGACAACCCGGAAATTTCCAACCAAATTTAAACTTTAATCTTTATATGTTTCCGACACGATAAGCAATATTTGTTAAGTTAAATTGCAAGAATTTTAAACTACGTTCATACATTCATTCAACCTCGACCATGTTCCAACGATTCACGAACCATTAAACGAATATGATTATATATGTATATGTGTATATATATTATAACTTGAAACGTAAACAAAATATTAGATTAAATACTTTATATGATTGTATCTGTTTCAAAATATTTATCAATGGAATTAGAAGATAAGATCAAATGATTGAATTATCAGATATATTGAATTATGATTACAAGTCTCTGTTGAAAGGCCCACGTTGATTTGAGAAATCTTTCCGTTTTAACAATATTCGAAAAATGGTAAAGTGATTTATAAATAAGAATAAATTATCAATCATTGAGAACTAGACAAAGGATAGTGGAAGATTGAATCTCATAAAGACTCGATTGATCTATTTAGTTTCAAACGTACAAAAACGTTTTCAGTTTAAAAAGAACTTTATTATTAAAACGTATATAACTTTTATAAATATCTAGAACCACTTTTGACAACTCATTACTTAACTAGTATGATAAAGATAACGATATTTATATTTTATTTTATTAAATATATATAACGATTTAAATTAATATTATATATATTTATACGCGTATTATACGTACATAGCTTTATACTTTTACTATACTTAAACTTTACCTTTACTTTATGTTTACTTTACTTTAACTTTAATAATTCACTTTAATAATTCATACTTTAATAATTCACTTTAATAATTCATACTTTAATAATTCACTTTAATAATTCATACTTTAATAATTCACTTTAATAATTCATACTTTAATAATTCACTTTAATAATTCATACTTTAATAATTCACTTTAATAATTCAAAAATCTATTATAAATAGAATTCAATAGGTTTCATTATTTCATAGAAACTTGAAAATATTTTTCTCTAAACTCTCTCAATCGATTTACATATATATATTTACTCCGTATTATTTCAAGATATTATTAGTATACATAAAATATTACGACGGAGTGCTGTCCGAGTGATTTCGAAATTGTTTTTCGAGTAGGATAGGATTAAGGAAATTATGGGTTATAGCTATGGAGGTGATTGAGTATGGTTCATGGGTATGCTCGTGAGGTCAATATAGTGTTTATCATTTTCGTTGCATCTACGTACCTTTCCTGCAATATTGAATCTCAATATTGATACGTGAGTACTCATAATTTAACTTTTACATACTAATAGTGTATCCCTGACTAGTGCTCGAGTATTTAGAATTATGCATGCTTGTACTTTTGATATTGCCCTTAGACAGGTTAGGTTGAATATTGAATTAGTTACACTTGCGGTTGAGATAAGGTATAAGATATGCATGTCCTTGGAAAGCTAGCAAAAAATTAAGGACTTTTCCTTTAGATATCGAATGGTTTTGATGAACGGATTAGAAGTTATAATCAATTGAATTTTCTATATTTTTATTAAAAATGATTATTATCGTCGTTTTTATCGTCGTTCTAGTTTTATCTTTTTATTATCATTATTATTATCTTTATCAATAAAATGGATTTATCATTAAAAATTGTTATTTTTTTTTTATTATTACTATCGTTATTATTGTTAAAGTTATAATTAGTATTATTATTATTATTATCCAATTATTATTATTATTATTATTATTATTATTATTATTATTATTATTATTATTATTATTATTATTATTATTATTATTATTATTATTATTATTATTATTATTATTATTATTATTATTATTATTATTATTATTATCATTATTAATATATATATCATTATTTAAAAATGGATATTGTCATTGTTATTATTATTATTACTATATTATCATTAAGATAATTATTAGTATTATCGTTAAAAATGTTATAGTAACTATCATTATTAATATTAGTGTAATTAAAACAAATATTTGTAACACCTAATTATTTTGATTACTATTATTATCATTATTATGAACACGATATAAAAGACGATTAAAAGCTATTAAACGAAACGATTAGGAAATAATGAGTAAGAGTATCATGATGAAATTAAAATATTATAAGATATTAATTTAGATAAAATTATCGTTCTTATTATTTTTATCATTACTATTATTATTAAAAATATCATTAGTATTAAAACTATCATTTTAACAAAAAATATCATTTTAATAGAAATGTCATTGTTACTATAAAATATCATTATTATTATTATTTTAAATAGAATTATTATTTTAAAGATAATATTAAAAATTATCGTAAATATTAAAGTTATCATAATTAGAATTATCGTTTTATCATAATGTCATCTTAGTAATTATAAATATTGATATTTTTATAATAATTATTATTATTACAAAATAATACAACTTTTACTTACTATCATTATAGATATTATTTTATCAAATAAATATGTGATACAAACATATTTTACTACGTGTAATAACTTACTTTAATAATACCTATCATATTATCTTTATGATATTAAATGAACCCTATAAATTTTATTACTTAATATATATAAAAGTATATTATATTATATAAATTTAATATAAAATTTTATTTATTAATAAATAAATTATATTATTTACTCTAATAAATCTTTTAAAAATATTTAACAATATAAAACGACGATATTTAAACTATATATTAATCATGTATAGATTTTGGAAATTATTTTGAGTCAAATTTACTTTTGTTGACTTTTGCATATTAGTCTCGAGCATTAGGATTGTGGTACACTATGACTTGGCCTAATTTGTTAGACAAATATTGACCAACACATAATTATATATAATTAATTTAGGTTCGTGAATCCGAGGCCAACCTTGCACTTGTTCAATGACGTTATATGTATTTTTACTACGAAATACAGTATGGTGAGTTTCATTTGCCTTTTTACCCTTTATATTTTTGGGACTGAGAATACATGCGCTTTTATAAATGTTTGACGAAATAGACACAAGTAATTGAAACTACATTCTATGGTTGAAATATCGAAATCGAATATGCCCCTTTTTATTAAAGTCTGGTAATCTAAGAATTAGGGAACAGACACCCTAATTGACGCGAATCCTAAAGATAGATCTATTGGGCCTAACAAACCCCATCCAAAGTACCGGATGCTTTAGTACTTCGAAATTATATCATGTCCGAAGGAGGATCCCGGAATGATAGGGGATATTCTTATATGTATCTAGTTAATGTCGGTTACCAGGTGTTCACCATATGAATGATTATTTTTTGTCTCTATGCATGGGACGTATATTTATGAGAACTGGAAATGAAATTCTTGTGGTCTATTAAAATGATGGAAATAAATGATTATGATAAACTAATGAACTCACCAACCTTTTGGTTGACACTTTAAAGCATGTTTATTCTCAGGTGTTAAAGAAATCTTCCGCTGTGCATTTGCTCATTTTAAAGATATTACTTGGAGTCTTTCATAGCATACTTCGAAGAACGTTGCATTCGAGTCATTGAGTTCATCAAAGATTATTATTAAATCAATTTATAGTTGGATAGTGGATATTATGAAATGGTATGCATGCCTGTCAATTTTTGATGTAAAGAAATATTGTCTTTTAAAAACGAATGCAATGTTTGTAAAATATATCATATAGAGGTCAAATACCTCGCAATGTAATCAACTATTGTGAATCGTTTATAATGTATATGAACGGGTCCTTTCAAATGTGGTGGATGGAAGGGATCACCTTCTTCTTGTCTCCAATGATTAAGGAGGCTACGAACCCATCCCCAATTCATCCAGAATAGATGATGATTAATTGGTTGATCCATTCCGGTCACACTGCTTTCGGAACTTGAGTGGGATTCCATTTTGGAATCCGAGGGACTTGAACTAATGACGAATTCCATTTCGTACGATTGAATAAAGAATTTTTCGATATGAAATGATTTTCCGGCTATCAGGTGGTATTCTAATTATATAGAGCAAAAGGTTTCGTAGATTACGGAGGAATTTACGGAATATGTCAGGCAAAGTTTACAGTAACAGATACGCTAAGATATGAATTTTGTCTATACACTATTCATGCAATCAATGCAATAAGATGTGTCTAGACTAAGAATGATAAGCAGATAATTTCGGACAAAAATGATGAGCAAAACTTTTGACATGCAGACACGGTCGAAGTCCAGACTCACTAATGCATCCTAACGACTATCAGTTAGACACACTAATGCAGACTTGGTTCGCTAAGACCACCGCTCTGATACCAACTGAAAGGACCCGTTCATATACATTATAAACGATTCACAATAGTTGATTACATCGCAAGGTATTTGACCTCTATATGATACATTTTACAAACATTGCATTCGTTTTTAAAAGACAAACTTTCTTTACAACGAAAGTTGACGGCATGCACACCATTTCATAATACATCCAACTATAATTGGCTTAATAATAATCTTGATGAACTCAATGACTCGAATGCAACGTCTTTCAAAATATTCCATGAATGACTCCAAGTAATATCCTTAAAATGAGCTAATGCACAGAGGAAGATTTCTGTAATACCTGAGAATAAACATGCTTTAAAGTGTCAACCAAAAGGTTGGTGAGTTCATAGGTTTATCATAACAATCATTTCAATATATTAATAGACCACAAGATTTCCGTTTATAAATATATGTACACTCGCAAGTGTATAAAAGTATTCTATAAGTTGTAGGCACCCGGTAACAAGCCTTAACGTTCATGTTTTACCCTCTGAAGTACACCAGATCAGGTGTGTTTAAAATAACCTCGAAGTACTAAAGCATCCCATAGTCAGGATGGGGTTTGTCAGGCCCAATAGATCTATCTTTAGGATTCGCGCCTACCGTACATAAACAAGTAGTTTAATGTTACCAAGCTAAGGGTATATTTCTGGTTTAAACCCACGTAGAATTAGTTTTAGTACTTGTGTCTATTTCGTAAAACAGTTATAAAATATGCATGTATTCTCAGCCCAAAAATATATAATGCAAAAGCATTTAAAAAGGGAGCTATGAAAACTCACAATACTGTATTTCGTAGTAAAAATACATATAACGTCATTTAACAAGTGCAAGGTTGGACTCGGATTCACGAACGTATCAATATTGAGATTCAATATTGCAGGAAAGTACGTAGACGCAACGGAGATGATAAACACTAGATTGACCTCACGAGCATACCTATGAACCATATCCATCACCTCCATAGCTATAACCCATAATTTCCTTAGCTTCGACTCATTAAAAAAAAAACTATTTTGAAATCACTCGGACAGCACTCCGTCGTAATATTTTATGTGTACTAATAATATCTTGAAATAATACAAAGAAAATATATATATGTAATTCGATTGAGAGAGTTTAGAGAAATATATTTTCAAGTTTTTATGAAATAATGAAACCTATTGAATTCTATTTATAACAGATTTTTGAATTATTAAAGTGAATTATTAAAGTATGAATTATTAAAATAAATTATTAAAGTATGAATTATTAAAGTATGAATTATTAAAGTGAATTATTAAAGTGAATTATTAAAGTATGAATTATTAAAGTATGAATTATTAAAGTGAATTATTAAAGTATGAATTATTAAAGTGAATTATTAAAGTATGAATTATTAAATTGAATTATTAAAGTATGAATTATTAAAGTTAAAGTAAAATAAAAGTAAAGTAAAGTAAAGGTAAAGTTAAAGTATAGTAAAAGTATAAAACTATATACGTATAATACGCGTATAAGTATATATAATATTAATTTAAATCGTTATATATATTTAATAAAATAAAATATAAATATCGTTATCTTTATCATACTGGTTAAGTAATGAGTTGTCAAAAGTGGTTCTAGATATTTATAAAAGATATATACGTTTTAATAATAAAGTTCTTTTTAAACTGAAAACGTTTTTTGTACTTTTGAAACTAAATTAATAGAATATTATGGAAACCAATTCTCCACTAACTTTTGTCTAACTTTCATAAATGACACTTTTTGTTTTTATTTATAAATAGCTTTACAAATTATTCTGAATATCGTTAAGAGGAATAGATTTTCTCAAATCATAGTGGACCTCTCAACAGAGACTTGTAATCATAATTCAATGTTTCTGATAATTCAATCATTTAATATATATATTTTTTAATTTCATCAAAAATCATATTGAAACAAATACGTTCGTGTAAGGTATTATACGTTTAATACTTTATTAATATTCTCAAGTTATAATATATATATACATATACATATCTATTTATATATAACAGTTCGTGAATTGTCGGAATTTGGTCGAGGTTATAATGAATGTATGAACACAGTTTAAAATTCTTGAGATTTAACTTAACAAACTTTGCTTATCGTGTCGGAATAATATAAAGATTAAAGTTTAAATTTGATCAGAAATTTCTGGGTCGTCACAACAACCCAAATGACACCCACTAACATTAACTATAAGTGTACTAGTGATTTGCTAGGACTTTAAGACCCATTTACCCTTTCAAAACCCTAGGTTAGTCACCATTTGGGTCTTCATGACCCAAACTTACCCAAAACCCCCAAATTACTCACAAATGAGTTTTATGTGCAACACTAACCCAAACCCTAACCCTTAAACACATTAAACTAAGGTAATCA
The DNA here is from genome assembly GCF_046630445.1 of Rutidosis leptorrhynchoides. Taxonomy (NCBI): domain Eukaryota; kingdom Viridiplantae; phylum Streptophyta; class Magnoliopsida; order Asterales; family Asteraceae; genus Rutidosis; species Rutidosis leptorrhynchoides. The sequence goes on from NC_092337.1 coordinate 294,533,743, forward strand.
AGTTTAGGGCTTACCACCACAATCAAAACGAAGCTAACGAGAAGATGAACAACTTTAATGCTCGTGCTAAAAACCGAAACACGCTTCTTCTTCTCCGATTTGAGCTTTCTCACACTTGAATCACACTCTCTCACTAGGATTTAAGTGGATGAAGTTTGGTGGTTAGAAATGGAGTAATGAGGCTCGACCAAACTGATCTAGGGCCTTTAATTCCTCCACCAAGTGAAATTACCAATTTACCCATCTAAAATATTTAAAAACCCAATTCTGGCTCGACAGATCATCTGGACGGCGTCCAGATTTCTGGACGGCGTCCAGGCCTTCATAATGGGATGGCGTCCCAGATGTTTGGACGGCGTCCAAACCAAAAAGAAAACAGGATCTTACAACTCTCCCCCACTTGAACCGGATTGCGACCTCGCAATCCACGCCGCATGACAAGCAGGAAGATAAACCAAAACAAACTCTTCGGGCTCCCAAGTAAACTCGGAGCCTATACTTCGACGCCATTGGACTTTAAAAGTCCTCACCTCCTTATTTCTCAATTTCTTAACCTTTTCATCAAGTATAGCAACCGGCTCCTCAACATACTCTAACTTATTATTTAGCTCAATCTCGTCTAACGACACCCACGAAGAATCATCCGCAAGACACTTACGGAGATGGGAAACATGAAATGTATTATGGATACCCGCAAGTTCTTCGGGTAATTCCAAATGATAAGCAACTTCGCCAACACGAGCTAAAACTTTGAATGGCCCAATAAACCGAGGAGCTAACTTTCCCCGTTTTCGAAATCGAATAATACCTTTCCATGGCAAAACCTTAAGCATCAACATGTCACCTTCTTGAAATTCAATCGTTCATCTACGTTTATCGGCATACGACTTTTGTCTATCTTGAGCCTTCTTCAAGTGATCCCGAATAATATCAATCTTGTTATTCGTCTCCAAAACCAAATCGGTACTCCCGATTTCCTTTTGTCCCACTTCACCCCAACAAATTGGGGTTCGACACCTACGCCCATAAAGCATCTCATATGGCGGCATCCCGATACTAGTATGATAACTATTATTGTACGAGAATTCCACCAAAGGTAAGTGCTCGTCCCAACTACCACCAAAATCAATAATACACGCCCGTAACATATCCTCCAAAGTTTGATTCGTACGTTCGATTTGACCGTCCGTTTGAGGATGATACGCCGTGCTCAATTTCAATTGTGTACCTATATCTTCATGAAACTTTTCCCAAAACCGAGATGTAAAACGAGTATCTCTATCTAAAACAATAGATATAGGAACCCCGTGTCGAGAGACCACTTCCTTGATAAACAACTTAGCCAAGGCCTCCGACGATATTGCTTCTTTAATGGGAAGAAACAAAGCACTTTTCGTCAACCGGTCAACTATCACCCAAATCGTATCAAATTGGGTTCTCGCCGTCTTAGGTAACTTTGTTATGAAATCCATGGTAATGTGCTCCCATTTCAATTTTGGAATTTCTAACGGTTGCAATTTACCATACGGCTTTTGGTGTTTGGCTTTTACTTGCAAACACGTGACGCATTGCTCAACATATTTCACAACATCCCGTTTCATGCCCGGACACCAATAATCTTTCTTCAAATCATGATACATTTTCGTCGCACCCGGATGAATGGAATATTTGGACTTATGTGCTTCATCAAGTAGCACCCGCCAGTAATCACCCATCTTAGGCACCCACACCCTTCCTTGAAAAGACAACAAACCACGCGAGCCCATAGTAATGAACTCCGATTGGCCCACGATTCGTTCCGCATGCTTGTTGTGAACGTAAGCCTCTATTTGAATCTTGCCAAGCCTCTCAAGAAAATCGTTGGAAATAATCAAACGTAACGATCCCACTTTTATCGCCGGATGTTGACTCTTTCGACTCAACGCATCCGCGACAACATTCGCCTTACCCGGATGATAAAGTATCTCACAATCATAATCTTTCACCACATCCATCCACCTACGTTGGCGATAATTCAAATCTCGTTGATTAAAGAGATGTTTCAAACTCTTATGATCCGAATAAATCGTACACTTGACACCATACAAGTAGTGGCGCCAAATTTTCAACGCATGCACAACCGCCGCCAACTCAAAATCATGAGTCGGATATCTCGTTTCATGTTCCTTTAATTGTCGAGAGGCATAAGCGATGACTTTACCTCTTTGCATTAGAACACACCCGAGACCATTTAAGGAAGCATCACAATAAACCACCATATCTTCTACCCCTTCCGGCAACACTAACACCGGAGCTTGACACAACTTCTCTTTTAACAATTGAAAAGCAATCTCTTGCTCGTTCTCCCAATTGAACCTAGCATTCTTTCTCGTCAACTTCGTCAATGGAGAAGCAATCTTAGAAAAGTCTTGGATAAACCGACGATAATAACCGGCTATTCCGAGAAAACTTCGGATTTCCATAGGCGTAGTCGGTCGTCCCCAACTCTTCACCGTCTCGATCTTCCCCGGATCTACTTGAATACCGTTTTCATTCACAATATGACCAAGGAATTGAACTTCCCTTAGCCAAAATTCACATTTGGAGAACTTTGCATACAACTTCTCCTTTCGTAGCGTCTTCAATACTTCACGCAAATGACGTTCATGTTCATTCATACTTTTCGAGTAGACTAGTATGTCGTCAATGAACACTATTATCGACTTATCCAACATAGGTTGGCACACTCGGTTCATAAGATCTATGAATGCCACCGGTGCATTCGTAAGACCAAAAGGCATTACCACAAATTCAAAATGCCCATAACGCGTTCAAAAAGCTGTTTTCTCGATGTCTTCCTCACGGACCCGCATTTGGTTATAGCCGGACCGTAGGTCAATTTTAGAGAAATACGTTGCACCTTGAAGTTGATCAAACAAATCGTCAATCCTAGGTAATGGATAACGATTCTTGATCGTCACTTTATTCAACTCTCGGTAATCGATGCACATCCGCATACTACCATCTTTCTTCTTCACAAATAACACCGGAGCACCCCATGGCGAAGCACTCGGTCGGATAAAACCCTTCTCAAGCAACTCTTGGGTTTGATTTAACAACTCTTGCATTTCCGTCGGCGCTAAATGGTAAGGAGTTTTAGCAATGGGAATAGCTCCCGGAACCAACTCAATGCGAAATTCAACTTGTCTTTCCGCCGGAACACCCGGAAAAATGTCTTCGAATTCACTAACAACCAGAATTTCACGAATGGGTGGTGGCTCATCACGAGTATCAACAACATGAGTAAGGAAAGCCATGCCACCACTAACAACAAAACGACGTGCCCGTGCAAAACTGCATATCGGCACCGGTCTCCTTCGCTTATCACCATGAATAATCAACTCTCCCCCACTTGGGGTCTTCACACGAATAAACTTATCATGGCATGCAATATCGGCTCTATAATGATCGAGCCAATCCATATCAATGACAATATCAAAATCGCCCAAGGTCATTAGAATGAGATCAATTTTAAAGGTTTCGGCACCGAAAACAACATCACAATTTTCACACACATCAACCACTAGCACCGTCTTTCCGTCCGCTATTTCGACTTCTACCGGACGACTTAACTTAGCTAACGGTCTATCAAGTTTAGGCACAAATTTAGGAGACACAAACGACAAATTTGCACCGCTATCAAATAAAATTCTTGCCGGATTAGAATTAACCACGAAAGTACCTGAGACAACTTCGTTTGATTGCTTGGCTTCATCATTGGTCATCAAATAATTTCGACCCCTAGCCGTACGCACCGCCTTCTCTAATCGCTTCACATTATCGTTTCGCAAATCGGGACACTCCAGCTTCTTATGCCCTTCTTTTCCGCAATTAAAACAAGTGACCTTGTTTCCGAAAGATGGTTTAGGACATTCACGAGCCATATGACCCGGTTTCCTACAATTGTAGCACGCATAAGAAAAACCCCCGGAAGCGCCCTTCTTCACGCTATTAACGCTCTCGTAACCCTTCTTGTTCTTGTTCTTCTTGTTTGAAAAGTTAGAATGACTAGAACCTTCAAACATTCTTTTGAAAAACGTGAAATCGCTTTTTCTTGGAACATCCGGCTCAAAACCCCGGGCCAATTCAAATAACTCATCAAAAGACTTAGCCATACCCCGACTAATCTTGCCCTTGAACTCATCATTCAAAGTACGGTAGAAATCTTTCATTAGCTTGTGATCGTCACCCACATATTCCGGACAAAAACGAGTTTTTGCCAAAAAGGTAGACTTGAGTGTGACCAAGTCCATTGAACCTTGTTGCAAATGGTGCAACTCGTCCCGGATTCTATCAAGATCGGAAGATGTTCGGTATTCTTTGAAGAATTCCTTCTTAAACTCCTCTCATGTCAAGTTCATGCATTGCTCTTCACCATATAAGTTGATTTTGTCGTCCCACCGAAACTTGGCTTCTTCCCTCAACATACTAGAACCATACCTCGCCTTCCTTTCGGGAGGACACTCCGCGGTACGGAAATCCCCCTCGATATCGGAAATCCAACACGTGCTTTTCAACGGATCTCGCACCCCATTAAACATCGGAGGTTGAGTATCCTTGAAATTTTTGTAGTAGAAGTCCCGCCTTCCACCCCCACCATTACCTTCACCCCCTTCGTCTCGAGGATAAATGTTTCTAGCCTCTAAAGCCTCCTCTATTGCGGCTTTCATTCGATCATTGATCATTTCGATTACTTGTCCATCGACCGACTCTTGGAAGACCTTTCGAACGTCGTCAAGAAAATCCCTCTTTAGCCTTTTAAAGATGGCCTCAACCTTGACCGTGAGTTCAACGTCCTCACTCGTACCTCCGTCATTGGTGTCGTGTCCATTTCTCATCTTCATTCTATAAAACGAAGTAAATTAAGCAACAAAATGAAAGGACTTAACCCATATGTATATACATATACACCACACTACCCCGTCTTGCTCAACAATCGTCGTACATCACTTGTTTGACACGATTTGAACCCGTAACAATGGTAGCTAATCATTGTTACGCGAGCACATCGCATTAACTCACTAGTACCACGTCTATCTCGCTTGACGATTTTAAATACCACACAAAACAATAGCGCATGATTAGTTCACATAAACCTATACACTAACCAAAACCCGATCCGACCCAAAGTCCTACAAGTCAGGCATAACGTGCACACAAAAGTCTAAGTCTAGGCGCCTATCTCAAGTCACCTAAATCCCTTAGACCATGCTCTGATACCACTTGTAACAACCCGACATCTTAAATCCCTTAGACGCGTACCAAAAAAAAAATTTATATGTCAGTGCATCTGGACGGCGTCCAGAATCCTGGACGGCGTCCAGCTCAGAAAGGTGGGACGGCGTCCAAAGTTTGGGACGGCGTCCAGCTCAGAACAACTGGGACGGCGTCCAAGCAATTGGGACGGTGTCCCAATGGTCTTTCAGCTACTGATCACGGGTCCAACTCACATGAGCGGAAAACCCGCTTCCCGACACTTTCAAACGAAAACCTTTTTACCACAAGTCAATATAAGTGAAACTAAGAGATTTTCATCATCAAATCAGGTTTTACATCAATGGGCCCACATCGCCCATTTTACAAGTTTCGTTCAAAAATAAAAGTTTCGACCAAATATAAGTTTAAGTTCCAAACGAAACTAGAGCATGGTGTTTGGGGTTAAACTACCCAATCTCGGTCGAACTCCAAAAGCTAACACCCAAAAGCATCCCCTAACAAAACAAGCGAGAGATCACTAATCCAATTGAATGCTCTTACCCTTGTCAACGCCCGAGCCTATAAAAAAAGGTAAACAACGAGAGGGTAAGCAAAGCTTAGTGAATGCAATAATTATACGAATACATATATAATTATACCTACTTGCATACACTTACACAACCGCAAACATGCTAGCAAACAACATTAGCTTATCGTCGCAATAACAAGCTATAATTCACCAATACCCCCAAGCTAGCATAACATCCGCATATAAATATAACTCGAATAATATAATATGCTTACAACACAAATAACCATGGTTAACCAATAGTACAAGGGAACGGCGCTCGCGAAAACGCCATCGGTGTTCACAACATCCATTAGGGCACTTAACACCTCGCACCACTAACCCCTAGGGTGGCACCTTAACATCTCGGCACTTCACCCCTAGTGGCATCTTAACACCTCGATGCTTCACTCATTATTTTACGGAGTGGTGTCTTAACACCTCGGCACTACACTCCTAGGTAGCATCTTAACACCTCGATGCTACACCCGAGTGGAATCTTAACACCTCGATGCTACACTCTTTACCTCGATGCTACACTCTTCACGTGAAACGTGGTGTCTTAACACCTCGACACTACACATTTCACGCTACAACAAATAGATACATTATATACCTACGCATATAATTATTCCACTCACCTCAAAGTCTTGTGAAAAGATACCCGAGCTTGCAAAACCTCAAAGTAACGTACCTATCATGTTATACATATTATCAAATGCAAACTCAAGTCGGTCAACCAATTCTTTCACCATTCCTAAGTCATTTTGACCCATAGTGCAATCCCGACCCATTTTACACTATTAACCCTAATAATGGGTCAACTTCACCAAAAACCCTAACTCTAGTCAAATATGGTCTTATTACATTTTTTAAATCACCAATTTAACTCATTTTCACACATGCAAGACCACTTAGGTCATTAAAGACTCATTTGACCCATTTCAAGGTCAACACACCCATGTGGGACATCCACAACCCAAATGACACCCACTAACATTAACTATAAGTGTACTAGTGATTTGCTAGGCCTTTAAGACCCATTTACCCTTTCAAAACCCTAGGTTAGTCACCATTTGGGTCTTCATGACCCAAACCTACCCAAAACCCCCAAATTACTCACAAATGGGTTTTATGTGCAACACTAATCCAAACCCTAACCCTTAAACACATTAAACTAAGGTAATCAAGTTTAGGGCTTACCACCATAATCAAAACGAAGCTAACGAGGAGATGAACAACTTTAATGCTCGACCTAAAACCCGAAACATGCTTCTTCTTTTCCGATTTGAGCTTTCTCACACTTGAATCACACTCTCTCACTAGGATTTAAGTGGATGAAGTTTGGTAGTTAGAAATGGAGTAATGAGGCTCAACCAAACTGATCTAGGGCCTTTAATTCGTCCACCAAGTGAAATTACCAATTTACCCTTATAAAATATTTAAAAACCCAATTCTGGCTCGACAGATCATCTGGACGGCGTCCAGATTTCTGGACGGCGTCCAGGCCTTCATAATGGGACGGCGTCCCAGATGTTTGGACGGCGTCCAAACCAAAAAGAAAACAGGATCTTACAGTTAAAAATACTTAAGTTACATTTTAATTTTTATAAATGATAACAATCCATTTCACTAGGGGCTCTACATCTAAGCAAACACTAGGGAAATTTAGCTACTCATTATACTAGGGAAACATAAAAATATAAATCTACAAACATAATAATAACGATAAAAATTGATAACGATAATTTTACTAGAATAAACTTACGAAAATCTTCACTTTCATTAACTTCAAATGGTAGAAAAATTACAATAACAACACCCTTTCACGCGCACAATAATACCCTTAATCACGAATAATACACCCTTAATATTGAAACTATCCTAAATATTGAACCTTGGAATTAATACGGACTGAAACTTGAATTAATTGGTACGGAGTAAAATGAAATAAGCAAAGACAGTAAAAATAATAAGATGTGATATGTGAGATTTTTTTTCTTGTAGTAATCTATTTTATCTATGTTGTAAAAATGTGTGTGTAGTTCTCTCTCTTGCACGTGTAACCGTACTCCCCTTTTTATTGTATGTAGAAGTAGTAGGTAAGTAGTAGTACTCATGATCTTGATCTTCTTTTTCTCTTATTAAATTGTATGAGTGTGATATGTGCCTGTAAAAGACTGATTCCACTGAAAAAGAAGTATAAACAATTAAAAAGGCAGCCATCCACCATGTCTCTTCTGATTTTGCTCCATATATAAATGTATTAGATCCCATTCTTGATCTATTTTACCATATTAAATTCAAAGTGTGTGGTTGTAGACTGTAAAGCTTTGATCTAGTAGAAAGAATTATTTTTGTACTATAAAGTTGCCAACCCATTTTGCTTTGTCTGAATTTTACACTTTTTAACATTACACATTTTGTGTAGGAGCTACACGATCCGTGTACTTCATTTTTAGAACTAGAAATGAAAATAAAAGTTGTAGTCCTGTGAGTTACTGACGTCTGGGCTATGGATTCACCCTTTTCGTGCAGGCGCGCAGATTTTGTGATTTCGATAGTTTTAACTTGTAGTCTTGAGGCGCGACATTGTAGTCTTTTCTTGATCATTAGAAATCTTCATTTTATCTTCATTTTGACCTTTATATCATAGAAAATCTATAATATCATTTCATTCGACACTTTGGACATTTTAACCAATTACAAACCGAAAACTACTCGAATATGCATAAAAGTCATAACATTTTGGATTGATATTGCGACGAAGTATATGTATATTTATAGCAATATCAAATTACCCCACACTTGAATGTTGCTTGTCCTCAAGTAATACTAGACTTACAAGAATCAAACATATCAAATCAATCCACACACAATTCTTTTTTTGTTTTCTTTTTTTTCTTCTTTTTTTTTTACAAACGCACACCACACGGATCGAAAACACACGCTTTATAAAACACATTGGAAACACTACGCAATATTTATTGGATCACACGCACACTACACGAAATGAAATTCTGACAACAGAAACAAAGTTGAAATTTTGTGATTTAAGTCTCACGAATAATTAAAAATTTGGATCCTTGGGAAAATTGCACCTTGTGAAAACGTTTTATGTTTTTTTAAACTGTCATGCTAGCTTTTACGCTAGACAAGTTTTTCGGTTTTAACCTCAAATTCCGGTCGAGGGTAACTAAAAACCGTAGTCTCAGTCGGCGATTAGCAAGCTATCCGCCCCCATGATTGAAGTATCATAGAACTTGAAACCGAATGTCCTAAAAATGGTTTTACACAATATAGTTCATAAAATAGCATAAGTTTTAGAAGAAACTTATATTGTGTACAAATATCATCGATGAACCATGAGTTTGCACACCTCAATTTGTTATGGCATATGTATGTTGACCGCGGTCAAACATAGATGCAGTTGATCTTTACGGAGATCATCCATCTGGGGATTAGATTCATTAGTCTTAAAAGCTAATTTGCAATGTGCCCCCCATTGTACGATACAGATGCATCTCATGGTTAGGATAAGTCTGACCACCAAAAACTCTGTTTGATGCTGAGGTGAGGTGGATTTCTAGCCGATGATAGAGATGACTTTTCAAGATTTTTAGTCAACCTACAGCTGTTCTGGACTACATCTTCTAACATAAGTTAGCAAGTGTGTCATTTTGGAAGACTTTACTTCCTTAATGGGATATTCAGGTTTATACATTCCAAAGCAATGATATCTGCAATAATAAACTTCATAGAAACATGTGATAAATGGTTCCTAAAATATGGGTTTATAAATTCTGTTGTACTTGGTTTTCTTTTATAGGTTTTAATCAAATAATCTTATGTATTTTTAATGTATGGAGACAATAATTTCGGTTTTTGACACCTAATCTTTAATTGCTCGTAATTACCTTAAAATTTGACTAGATATATTTGTTTAAAAATTTTGAAAATTTTTCATAAAAACCGCCAAGTTATAAGTTCTAGAGAATTTATATATTCCCACCCCACACTTAAGATTATGTAATGCCCTCATTACATAAAATCAGATTAAATGTATAAATTTGAGAGGACAAAAAGTGTAAAGTATATGGAACTTCCTTTGTTAAGTAATTGGACATTGTAAAATGCTTATCGTATGAACATATCCAATCCTTTTTATCACAATAATACTTTCGTGTTTCGTTATGTCGAATCTCATCATCGTAAATACCTGTCAACAAAATATGTTAATCACACACGAGATGGGGTTATACTTTAGTAGTACAAAAAATTTTACCCCACACTAAAAGTTTTTGATTTTTTTTAAATAAAAGCAAAAGCAAATATTAAAAACACGCCATTAGAATTAATTTTTTTTATATATAACTTATACCTGATTAAAATAATGAAATATCCTTTATAAAATTTATATTTGAAGTAACGGAAATTTCAGTTGTTATACCTAGTCTTTATCCGTTTATAAATTTTTAAATTCAATTTTTAAAATTTAATTCATTAAAAGTTAAATTTTTAATATTTTACGGGAATAAAATTAGAAATAAAACAAAACACTCTATTTTTCTTTTTCTTTTTAAATTTTTTAAAATTAAAAGAAGATTAATATTTTAAAATTTTAAAAAAAACAAGTACATGAAAAATAAAAATTAAATGAATTTAAAATACACTCTATTTTTTTTATATATATATATACTTTCAAACCAACTAATTTTCAAACTCAAAACTTTGTTTCCTATCAACTAGGTAGAGATAATCTCGGTTGTTGCACCTATCATTACTCACGACAAAGTTTACAAGTTATATATTTTTACGGTTATTGATAAGAAAAGTATATTTTTAGTAGGAAAAAAAAATTCTTTTGTTTTTGTGGTTTACTATTTAAAAGATATATTATGAATCCAACAATAAATTTTGTGCAATTTGAAGAACGATAATTCGGTTGTTACACTTAACATTATCGTTTTCAATGAAAACAGGTTAAACTCAAGATTTATCAATTTTAAATGGTAGACCTTTTTAATAAAAACACAACAAAAAAATACAAACTAAACACACCAAAACATAAACACACAAAAATTCACAAACACACAAAAATGCACAAACACACAAAAATGCACAAACACACAATTGGCGAGAAAAAGAATTAGATTGTGAAACCGCGTTGACTCGCCTCATAGTAAAGTCGTACCATTTCGCCCCCTATGGCTTCGTAGGCGTAACCTCGTTGGTTTAAGAGGTTTTCCCTTGAACATTTAAAAGGCCCTTCTATGCATAAGGTTACGTACTCGTAATTAGAGTCCGTCTGGTTCTTTGGGCAATTTCCGTAATGAGTCGATTTTCCACATTTTACACACTTGCCCAAATGACGCGCTCGACGCTTCTTAGCCGATTTTGATTTGCGTTTGGCATAATTTTTCTCGTTAAGTTCTTGCCTTATTTCTTTACTCGCCTGATCGCATCTTATCTTTATATCTAATACCGCATCTCTCGGTAAAATTTTATCGCACATCAAAAAGAAGTGGTTGCAGACATATTGATTGCGCATCTTGAAAATAAACAATAAATAAAAACGAAAAGAAAATAAAAAGATAGAATGGAGGGAGAAGACTAGTTCTTTAGTGTCTGCTAGGGAAAGACCGAACAAACCCCACTCTTAAAGGTAAAACTAAAGATCGAGAATGGAGTTGAAAACCTTAAAGTTACCCTGAATTTACTTGTCCTTAGGGTAGAAAGTGATTTCGTCTCTTTCCGTAGTGTTGATTTCGTCAAAGTATAACTTGAGTCGATGACCGTTCACCTTGAAAGTTCCACCGTCTTTGCTATATAACTCTGCATATCCAGATGGAAAAACATGTTTTATTATATATGGCCCAGTCCACCGGGATCTAAGCTTCCCAGGTGAAAACTTAAAACGTGATTGGAAAACTAATACTTTATCCCCTTGTTCGAATTCCTTTCTTTCTTTTAATCGTGCATCGTGCCATCTCTTAGTTTTCTCTTTGTATGTTTTAGAGTTTTCATAAGCTTGTAGTCTTAACTCATCTAATTCATTAAGTTGTAAGAATCGGTTTTCTCCGGCTTCCACAAGGTCGGTGTTACATTCTCTTAGAGCCCAATATGCCTTGCGTTCAACTTCGACAGGTAGATGACACGCCTTACCATAAATTAATCGGAAAGGTGTAGTACCAATGGGCGTTTTGAATGCAGTTCTAAATGTCCAAAGCGCATCATCTAACTTTCGATGCCAGATTTTAGGATTATTTTTAACCGTTCTTTCTAAAATTCGTTTAAACCTCGATTTGTGTTTTCAACTTGGCCACTCGTTTGAGGGTGGTAAGAAGTTGAGAAACGATGATTAACTCCGTACTTTTTAAGTACTTTCTCGAGTAATTGATTTGTAAAATGAGTTCCACGATCACTGATTAATGCTTTTGGAATCCCAAAACGTGAAAATAGGTTTTTTAGGAAGTTCACAACAACACGGGCATCATTTGTGAGTAAAGCTTTTGCTTCGGCCCATTTAGAAACGTAGTCAACTGCCACAAGGATATATTTGCATTTATTCGATGCGGGAAATGGACCCATGAAGTCAATACCCCAAATGTCAAATACTTCACATACAAGAATGCCTTTTTGTGGCATTTCGTCCCTTTTTGAGATGTTACCGGATCTTTGACATGCATCACATGTTTTAACCATGTGGTGTGCATCTTTGAAGATGGTTGGCCAATAAAAACCCGAGTGAAAGACCTTCTTAGCTATATAGTTAGGTTCGAAATGACCGCCTGCTAGGCCTTGATGACAGTGCTCCAATATTTGTTGAGCTTCTTTACCATATACGCATCGGCGGATAACTTGATCCACTCCTATTCGAAAAAGATTAGGGTCTTCCCAGAAGTAAAATTTAAAATCAGCAAAGAATTTCTTCTTTTGCTGGTACGTTTGGTTTTTAATTAATACTCCGGCAGCAAGGTAGTTTGCAAAATCTACAAACCATGGAACTTCAAATTCGGTTTCTATTCTCATTAGAAACTCATCGGGAAAAGTGTCATGAATAACTGACTCATCTAGTTTTTCTAGGTCGGGATTTGTAACATCCCGCCTTTTTCCGTTTACTTTTCCGTTTAACTATTTAAATTCCGTTATATATTTATAACATCTCCCATTGATACGCGTCTTTAAATATCTTGTTTAGGAAATTTTACGCACCCGCAACCGAACTCGAGGGACTAGTTTTGAAATGTCCCGTTCTTATTGATTAAAAACGTTCCATATTAATTGATTTCGTTGCGAGGTTTTGACCTCTATATGAGACGTTTTTCAAAGACTGCATTCATTTTTAAAACAAACCATAACCTTTATTTCATAAATAAAGGTTTAAAAAGCTTTACGTAGATTATCAAATAATGATAATCTAAAATATCCTGTTTACACACGACCATTACATAATGGTTTACAATACAAATATGTTACATCGAAATCAGTTTCTTGAATGCAGTTTTTACACAATATCATACAAACATGGACTCCAAATCTTGTCCTTATTTTAGTATGCAACAGCGGAAGCTCTTAATATTCACCTGAGAATAAACATGCTTTAAACGTCAACAAAAATGTTGGTGAGTTATAGGTTTAACCTATATATATCAAATCGTAACAATAGACCACAAGATTTCATATTTCAATACACATCCCATACATAGAGATAAAAATCATTCATATGGTGAACACCTGGTAACCGACATTAACAAGATGCATATATAAGAATATCCCCATCATTCCGGGACACCCTTCGGATATGATATAAATTTCGAAGTACTAAAGCATCCGGTACTTTGGATGGGGTTTGTTAGGCCCAATAGATCTATCTTTACGATTCGCGTCAATTAGGGTGTCTGTTCCCTAATTCTTAGATTACCAGACTTAATAAAAAGGGGCATATTCGATTTCGATAATTTAACCATAGAATGTAGTTTCACGTACTTGTGTCTATTTTGTAAATCATTTATAAAACCTGCATGTATTCTCATCCCAAAAATATTAGATTTTAAAAGTGGGACTATAACTCACTTTCACAGATTTTTACTTCGTCGGGAAGTAAGACTTGGCCACTGGTTGATTCACGAACCTATAACAATATATACATATATATCAAAGTATGTTCAAAATATATTTACAACACTTTTAATATATTTTGATGTTTTAAGTTTATTAAGTCAGCTGTCCTCGTTAGTAACCTACAACTAGTTGTCCACAGTTAGATGTACAGAAATAAATCGATAAATATTATCTTGAATCAATCCACGACCCAGTGTATACGTATCTCAGTATTGATCACAACTCAAACTATATATATTTTGGAATCAACCTCAACCCTGTATAGCTAACTCCAACATTCACATATAGAGTGTCTATGGTTGTTCCGAAATATATATAGATGTGTCGACATGATAGGTCGAAACATTGTATACGTGTCTATGGTATCTCAAGATTACATAATATACAATACAAGTTGATTAAGTTATGGTTGGAATAGATTTGTTACCAATTTTCACGTAGCTAAAATGAGAAAAATTATCCAATCTTGTTTTACCCATAACTTCTTCATTTTAAATCCGTTTTGAGTGAATCAAATTGCTATGGTTTCATATTGAACTCTATTTTATGAATCTAAACAGAAAAGTATAGGTTTATAGTCGGAAAAATAAGTTACAAGTCGTTTTTGTAAAGGTAGTCATTTCAGTCGAAAGAACGACGTCTAGATGACCATTTTAGAAAACATACTTCCACTTTGAGTTTAACCATAATTTTTGGATATAGTTTCATGTTCATAATAAAAATCATTTTCTCAGAATAACAACTTTTAAATCAAAGTTTATCATAGTTTTTAATTAACTAACCCAAAACAGCCCGCGGTGTTACTACGACGGCGTAAATCCGGTTTTACGGTGTTTTTCGTGTTTCCAGGTTTTAAATCATTAGGTTAGCATATCATATAGATATAGAACATGTGTTTAGTTGATTTTAAAAGTCAAGTTAGAAGGATTAACTTTTGTTTGCGAACAAGTTTAGAATTAACTAAACTATGTTCTAGTGATTACAAGTTTAAACCTTCGAATAAGATAGCTTTATATGTATGAATCGAATGATGTTATGAACATCATTACTACCTTAAGTTCCTTGGATAAACCTACTGGAAAAGAGAAAAATGGATCTAGCTTCAATGGATCCTTGGATGGATCGAAGTTCTTGAAGCAAAATCATGACACGAAAACAAGTTCAAGTAAGATCATCACTTGAAATAAGATTGTTATAGTTATAGAAATTGAACCAAAGTTTGAATATGATTATTACCTTATATTAGAATGATAACCTACTGTAAGAAACAAAGATTTCTTGAGGTTGGATGATCACCTTACAAGATTGGAAGTGAGCTAGCAAACTTGAAAGTATTCTTGATTTTATGAAACTAGAACTTTTGGAATTTATGAAGAACACTTAGAACTTGAAGATAGAACTTGAGAGAGATCAATTAGATGAAGAAAATTGAAGAATGAAAGTGTTTGTAGGTGTTTTTGGTCGTTGGTGTATGGATTAGATATAAAGGATATGTAATTTTGTTTTCATGTAAATAAGTCATGAATGATTACTCATATTTTTGTAATTTTATGAGATATTTCATGCTAGTTGCCAAATGATGGTTCCCACATGTGTTAGGTGACTCAAATGGGCTGCTAAGAGCTGATCATTAGAGTGTATATACCAATAGTACATACATCTAAAAGCTGTGTATTGTACGAGTACGAATACGGGTGCATACGAGTAGAATTGTTGATGAAACTGAACGAGGATGTAATTGTAAGCATTTTTGTTAAGTAGAAGTATTTTGATAAGTGTATTGAAGTCTTTCAAAAGTGTATAAATACATATTAAAACACTACATGTATATACATTTTAACTGAGTCGTTAAGTCATCGTTAGTCGTTACATGTAAGTGTTGTTTTGAAACCTTTAGGTTAACGATCTTGTTAAATGTTGTTAACCCAATGTTTATAATATCAAATGAGATTTTAAATTATTATATTATCATGATATTATCATGTATGAATATCTCTTAATATGATATATATACATTAAATGTCTTTACAACGATAATCGTTACATATATGTCTCGTTTAAAAATCATTAAGTTAGTAGTCTTGTTTTTACATATGTAGTTCATTGTTAATATACTTAATGATATGTTTACTTATCATAGTATCATATTAACTATATATATATCCATATATATGTCATCATATAGTTTTTACAAGTTTTAACGTTCGTGAATCACCTGTCACCTTGGGTGGTCAATTGTCTATATGAAACATATTTCAATTAATCAAGTCTTAACAAGTTAGATTGCTTAACATGTTGGAAACATTTAATCATGTAAATATCAATCTCAATTAATATATATAAACATGGAAAAGTTCAGGTCACTACAGTACCTACCCGTTAAATAAATTTCGTCCCGAAATTTTAAGCTGTTGAAGGTGTTGACGAATCTTCTGGAAATAGATGCGGGTATTTCTTCTTCATCTGATCTTCACACTCCCAGGTGAACTCAGGTCCTCTACGAGCATTCCATCGAACCTTAACAATTGGTATCTTGTTTTGCTTAAGTCTTTTAACCTCACGATCCATTATTTCGACGGGTTCTTCGATGAATTGAAGTTTTTCATTGATTTAGATTTCATCTAACGGAATAGTGAGATCTTCTTTAGCAAAAGATTTCTTCAAATTCGAGACGTGGAAAGTGTTATGTACAGCCGCGAGTTGTTGAGGTAACTCAAGTCGGTATGCTACTGGTCCGACACGATCAATAATCTTGAATGGTCCAATATACCTTGGATTTAATTTCCCTCGTTTACCAAATCGAACAACGCCTTTCCAAGGTGCAACTTTAAGCATGACCATCTCTCCAATTTCAAATTCTATATCTTTTCTTTTAATGTCAGCGTAGCTCTTTTGTCGACTTTGGGCGGTTTTCAACAGTTGTTGAATTTGGATGATCTTCTCGGTAGTTTCTTGTATAATCTCCGGACCCGTAATCTGTCTATCCCCCACTTCACTCCAACAAATCGGAGACCTGCACTTTCTACCATAAAGTGCTTCAAACGGCGCCATCTCAATGCTTGAATGGTAGCTGTTGTTGTAGGAAAATTCTGCTAACGGTAGATGTCGATCCCAACTGTTTCCGAAATCAATAACACATGCTCGTAGCATGTCTTCAAGCATTTGTATCGTCCTTTCACTCTGCCCATCAGTTTGTGGATGATAGGCAGTACTCATGTCTAGACGAGTTCCTAATGCTTGCTGTAATGTCTGCCAGAATCTTGAAATAAATCTACCATCCCTATCAGAGATAATAGAGATTGGTATTCCATGTCTGGAGACGACTTCCTTCAAATACAGTCGTGCTAACTTCTCCATCTTGTCATCTTCTCTTATTGGCAGGAAATGTTGGTGAGACGATCAACTATTACCCAAATAGTATCAAAACCACTTGCAGTCCTTGGCAATTTAGTGATGAAATCCATGGTAATGTTTTCCCATTTCCATTCCGGGATTTCGGGTTGTTGAAGTAGACCTGATGGTTTCTGATGCTCAGCTTTGACCTTAGAACAAGTCAAACATTCTCCTACGTATTTAGCAACATCGGCTTTCATACCCGGCCACCAAAAATGTTTCTTGAGATCCTTGTACATCTTCCCCGTTCCAGGATGTATTGAGTATCTGGTTTTATGAGCTTCTCTAAGTACCATTTCTCTCATATCTCCAAATTTTGGTACCCAAATCCTTTCAGCCCTATACCGAGTTCCGTCTTCCCGAATATTAAGATGCTTCTCCGATCCTTTGGGTATTTCATCCTTTAAATTTCCCTCTTTTAAAACTCCTTGTTGCGCCTCCTTTATTTGAGTAGTAAGGTTATTATGAATCATTATATTCATAGATTTTACTCAAATGGGTTCTCTGTCCTTCCTGCTCAAGGCATCGGCTACCACATTTGCCTTCCCCGGGTGGTAACGAATCTCAAAGTCGTAATCAGTCAACAATTCAATCCACCTACGCTGCCTCATATTCAGTTGTTTCTGATTAAATATGTGTTGAAGACTTTTGTGGTCGGTATATATAATACTTTTGACCCCATATAAGTAGTGCCTCCAAGTCTTTAATGCAAAAACAACCGTGCTTAATTCCAAATCATGCGTCGTATAATTTTGTTCGTGAATCTTCAATTATCTAGACGCATAAGCAATCACCTTCGTTCGTTGCATTAATACACAACCGAGACCTTGCTTTGATGCGTCACAATAAATCACAAAATCATCATTCCCTTCAGGAAATGACAATATAGGTGCCGTAGTTAGCTTTTTTTCAATAACTGAAACGCTTTCTCTTGTTCATCATTCCATTCAAATTTCTTCCCTTTATGCGTTAATGCAGTCAAGGGTTTTGCTATTCTGGAAAAGTCTTGGATGAACCTTCTGTAGTAACCAGCTAGTCCTAAAAACTGGCGTATGTGTTTCGGAGTTTTCAGGGTTTCCCACTTTTCAACAGTTTCTATCTTTGCCGGATCTACCTTAATACCTTCTTTGTTCACTATGTGACCGAGGAATTGAACTTCTTCCAACCAAAATGCACACTTTGAAAACTTAGCGTACAATTCTTCCTTCCTCAATACTTCTAACACCTTTCTCAAATGTTCACCGTGTTCTTGGTCATTCTTTGAGTAAATAAGTATGTCATCAATGAAAACAATGACAAACTTGTCAAGGTATGGTCCACACACTCGGTTCATAAGGTCCATGAACACAGCTGGTGCATTAGTTAAACCAAACGGCATGACCATAAACTCGTAATGACCGTAACGTGTTCTGAAAGTAGTCTTTGGAATATCATCTTCTTTCACCCGCATTTGATGATACCCGGAACGTAAGTCAATCTTTGAATAAACAGACGAGCCTTGTAGTTGATCAAATAAGTCGTCGATTCTCGGTAGTGGGTAGCGGTTCTTGATGGTAAGTTTGTTCAACTCTCGGTAGTTGATACACAACCTGAATGTACCATCTTTCTTCTTGACAAACAAAACAGGAGCTCCCCACGGTGATGTGCTTGGTCGAATGAAACCACGCTCTAAAAGTTCTTGTAATTAGCTTTGCAGTTCTTTCATCTCGCTGGGGTGCGAGTCTGTAAGGAGCACGAGCTATTGGTGCAGCTCCTGGTACAAGATCTATTTGAAATTCAACGGATCGATGTGGGGGTAATCCCGGTAATTCTTTCGGAAATACATCGGGAAATTCTTTTGCAATGGGAACATCATTGATGCTCTTTTCTTCAGTTTGTACTTTCTCGACGTGTGCTAGAACAGCATAGAAACCTTTTCTTATTAGTTTTTGTGCCTTCAAATTACTAATAAGATGTAGCTTCGTGTTGCCCTTTTCTCCGTACACCATTAAGGGTTTTCCTTTTTCTCGTATAATGCGAATTGCATTTTTGTAACAAACGATCTCTGCTTTCACTTCTTTCAACCAGTCCATACCGATTATCACATCAAAACTCCCTAACTCTACTGGTATCAAATCAATCTTAAATGTTTCGCTAACCAGTTTAATTTCTCGATTCCGACATATATTATCTGCTGAAATTAATTTACCATTTGCTAATTCGAGTAAAAATTTACTATCCAAAGGCGTCAATGGACAACTTAATTTAGCACAAAAATCTCTACTCATATAGCTTCTATCCGCACCCGAATCAAATAAAACGTAAGCAGGTTTATTGTCACTAAGAAACGTACCCGTAACAAGCTCCGGGTCTTCCTGTGCCTCTGCCGCATTAATATTGAAAACTCTTCCGCGGCCTTGTCCATTCGTGTTCTCCTGGTTCGGGCAATTTCTAATAATGTGGCCCGGTTTTCCACATTTATAACAAACTACATTGGCATAACTTGCTCCGACACTACTTGCTCCGCCATTACTCGTTCCGACACCATTTGTTCCTTTAGTTCTATTAACCCCTGGTCCGTAGACCTCACACTTCGCCGCGCTATGACCATTTCTTTTACACTTGTTGCAAAATTTGGTGCAGAACCCCGAGTGATACTTTTCACACCTTTGGCATAGCTGCTTCTGATTGTTGTTGTTGTTGCGGTTATTATTGTTATTGAGATGATTGTTGTAGTTGCTGTTGTTATTGTTGTTGGGCCGTTTGTTGTAGTTGCGATTGATGTTGCGATTGTTGGGATAATTGTTGCGATTATTGTTGTAATTGCTGTTGTTGTTGTATTGGTGATTCTTATCACCGTTTTCCTCCCACTTTCTTTTGACTTGCTTCACATTGGCCTCTTCAGCAGTCTGTTCTTTAATTCTTTCTTCAATCTGGTTCACTAGTTTGTGAGCCATTCTACATGCCTGTTGTATGGAGGAGGGCTCGTGTGAACTTATATCTTCTTGGATTCTTTCCGGTAATCCTTTCACAAACGCGTCGAACTTCTCTTCCTCATCTTCGAATGCTCCCGGACACAATAGGCACAATTCTGTGAATCGTCTTTCGTACGTGGTAATATCAAATCCTTCGGTTCGTAACCCTCTAAGTTCTGTCTTGAGCTTATTGACCTCGGTTCTGGGACGGTACTTCTCGTTCATCAAGTGCTTGAATGCTGACCACGGTAGTGTGTACGCATCGTCTTGTCCCACTTGCTCTAGATAGGTATTCCACCATGTTAACGTAGAACCTGTGAAGGTATGCGTAGCGTACTTCACTTTGTCCTCTTCAGTACACTTACTTATGGCAAACACCGATTCGACCTTCTCGGTCCACCGTTTCAATCCGATCGGTCCTTCGGTTCCATCAAATTCCAAAGGTTTGCAGGCAGTGAATTCTTTGTAGGTGCATCCTACACAATTTCCTGTACTGCTAGATCCAAGGTTATTGTTGGTATGTAGCGCAGCCTGTACTGCGGCTATGTTTGAAGCTAGAAAAGTACGGAATTCCTCTTCATTCATATTCACGGTGTGTCGAGTAGTCGGTGCCATTTCCTTCAAAATAATCAAATGGAACAAGTTAATCATACAGAATATTAAGAGTACTTAATAGTATTTCGTAGCATAATATGAACTCATTTATAAAAGCTTTTTCTTCATATTAGCGTTTTATAAGTTTAAATTCGGGTAGTATCTACCCGTTAAGTTCATACTTAGTAGCTAACATACAATTCAACTACTACAATTCTATATGAAAAACTGATTATAATAATATTTCGCGTTCAAACTTTTATACAATATTTTACAAACTTACAATACCGCTTATTTTACATAAAGCATGAAATATAGCACACAATAACTTTGATACAAGATAGTTGTGAAGATAATTCTAGCTAGTACACAAGTCGTTCAGCAAAGGCAATAAAGACACGTAATTCATACGTCCAGAAACAAGTCATGCATTCTGGTTTTACTAGGACTACTTCCCATCCTTGGTCTTGTGGAACATAACCGTTATGGCCGTTGATAAGACAGCGTGTTGTAACGTCGTCAAAGGGACGAGGGTTACGTAATGTCCAACAGTCCCGCAACAATCTAAAAACCTCATTTCTTACCCTAATTACCGACTCCGTCACTTGTGGAAACGTTTTGTTTAATAGTTGTAGCCCGATGTTCTTGTTCTCACTTTGGTGAGAAGCGAACATTACTAATCCGTAAGCATAACATGCTTCTTTATGTTGCATGTTAGCCGCTTTTTCTAAATCACGAAGTCCAATATTCGGATATATTGAGTCAAAATAATTTCTTAACCCATTGCGTAAAATAGCATTTGGGTTCCCCGCAATATATGCGTCAAAGTAAACACATCGTAACTTATGGGTTTCCCAATGTGATATCCCCCATCTTTCAAACGAAAGTCTCTTATAAACCAAGACATTCTTGGAACGTTCTTCGAATGTATTACAAACTGATCTCGCCTTAAATAGTTGTGCCGAGGAATTCTGACCGACTCTAGACAAGATTTCATCAATCATGTCTCCGGGTAGGTCTCTTAAAATATTGGGTTGTCTATCCATTTTGTGTTTTTATACTGTAAAATAGACAAGAGTTAGATTCATAAAAAAAATACTTATTAATACAAGCAATTTTTACATATATCATAAAGCATAAGCACACTATATTACATATATTACACCACACGAATACAACTATCTTATTCCGACTCGCTTGTTTCTTCTTCTTCGGTTTTGGTTCGTTTTGCCAAGTTTCTAGGGATATATGATGTTCCCCTAATACGAGCCGTCGTTATCCACATTGGTTTAGAAAAACCTGGTGGTTTAGAGGTTCCCGGGTCATTGTTACAACTTAAGGACTTCGGGGGTTGACGATACATATAAAGTTCATCGGGGTTGGAATTAGATTTCTCTATTTTTATGTCCTTTCCCTTATTATTTTATTTTGCCTTTTTAAATTCAGTTGGGGTAATTTCTATAACATCATCGGAATTCTCGTCGGAATCCGATTCATCGGAGAATTGGTAATCCTCCCAATATTTTGCTTCCATGGTGGAAACACCATTGACCATAATTAACCTTGGTCGGTTGGTTGAGGATTTTCTTTTACTTAACCGTTTTATTATTTCCCCCACCGGTTCTATTTCTTCATCCGGTTCCGATTCTTCTTCCGGTTTCGATTCTTCTTCTGGTTCTGACTCTTCTTCCGGTTCCTCTTCGGGAACTTGTGAATCAGTCCACGAATCATTCCAATTTACATTTGACTCTTCATTATTATTAGGTGAGTCAATGGGACTTGTTCTAGAGGTAGACATCTATCACATAATATCAAACGCGTTAAGAGATTAACATATCACATAATATTCACATGTTAAAAATATATAGTTTCCAACAAAATTTGTTAAGCAATCATTTTTCAAGTAAACACGGTCAAAGTCCAGACTCACTAATGCATCCTAACAAACTCGATAAGACACACTAATGCAAAATTCTGGTTCTCTAAGACCAACGCTCGGATACCAACTGAAATGTCCCGTTCTTATTGATTAAAAACGTTCCATATTAATTGATTTCATTGCGAGGTTTTGACCTCTATATGAGACGTTTTTCAAAGACTGCATTCATTTTTAAAACAAACCATAACCTTTATTTCATAAATAAAGGTTTAAAAAGCTTTACGTAGATTATCAAATAATGATAATCTAAAATATCCTGTTTACACACGACCATTACATAATGGTTTACAATACAAATATGTTACATCGAAATCAGTTTTCTTGAATGCAGTTTTTACACAATATCATACAAACATGGACTCCAAATCTTGTCCTTATTTTAGTATGCAACAGCGGAAGCTCTTAATATTCACCTGAGAATAAACATGCTTTAAACGTCAACAAAAATGTTGGTGAGTTATAGGTTTAACCTATATATATCAAATCGTAACAATAGACCACAAGATTTCATATTTCAATACACATCCCATACATAGAGATAAAAATCATTCATATGGTGAACACCTGGTAACCGACATTAACAAGATGCATATATAAGAATATCCCCATCATTCCGGGACACCCTTCGGATATGATATAAATTTCGAAGTACTAAAGCATCCGGTACTTTGGATGGGGTTTGTTAGGCCCAATAGATATATCTTTACGATTAGCGTCAATTAGGGTGTCTGTTCCCTAATTCTTAGATTACCAGACTTAATAAAAAGGGGCATATTCGATTTCGATAATTCAACCATAGAATGTAGTTTCACGTACTTGTGTCTATTTTGTAAATCATTTATAAAACCTGCATGTATTCTCATCCCAAAAATATTAGATTTTAAAAGTGGGACTATAACTCACTTTAACAGATTTTTACTTCGTCGGGAAGTAAGACTTGGCCACTGGTTGATTCACGAACCTATAACAATATATACATATATATCAAAGTATGTTCAAAATATATTTACAACACTTTTAATATATTTTGATGTTTTAAGTTTATTAAGTCAGCTGTCCTCGTTAGTAACCTACAACTAGTTGTCCACAGTTAGATGTACAGAAATAAATCGATAAATATTATCTTGAATCAATCCACGACCCAGTGTATACGTATCTCAGTATTGATCACAACTCAAACTATATATATTTTGGAATCAACCTCAACCCTGTATAGCTAACTCCAACATTCACATATAGAGTGTCTATGGTTGTTCCGAAATATATATAGATGTGTCGACATGATAGGTCGAAACATTGTATACGTGTCTATGGTATCTCAAGATTACATAATATACAATACAAGTTGATTAAGTTATGGTTGGAATAGATTTGTTACCAATTTTCACGTACCTAAAATGAGAAAAATTATCCAATCTTGTTTTACCCATAACTTCTTCATTTTAAATCCGTTTTGAGTGAATCAAATTGCTATGGTTTCATATTGAACTCTATTTTATGAATCTAAACAGAAAAGTATAGGTTTATAGTCAGAAAAATAAGTTACAAGTCGTTTTTGTAAAGGTAGTCATTTCAGTCGAAAGAACGACGTCTAGATGACCATTTTAGAAAACATACTTCCACTTTGAGTTTAACCATAATTTTTGGATATAGTTTCATGTTCATAATAAAAATCATTTTCTCAGAATAACAACTTTTAAATCAAAGTTTATCATAGTTTTTAATTAACTAACCCAAAACAGCCCGCGGTGTTACTACGACGGCGTAAATCCGGTTTTACGGTGTTTTTCGTGTTTCCAGGTTTTAAATCATTAGGTTAGCATATCATATAGATATAGAACATGTGTTTAGTTGATTTTAAAAGTCAAGTTAGAAGGATTAACTTTTGTTTGCGAACAAGTTTAGAATTAACTAAACTATGTTCTAGTGATTACAAGTTTAAACCTTCGAATAAGATAGCTTTATATGTATGAATCGAATGATGTTATGAACATCATTACTACCTTGAGTTCCTTGGATAAACCTACTGAAAAAGAGAAAAATGGATCTAGCTTCAATGGATCCTTGGATGGCTCGAAGTTCTTGAAGCAAAATCATGACACGAAAACAAGTTCAAGTAAGATCATCACTTGAAATAAGATTGTTATAGTTATAGAAATTGAACCAAAGTTTGAATATGATTATTACCTTGTATTAGAATGATAACCTACTGTAAGAAACAAAGATTTCTTGAGGTTGGATGATCACCTTACAAGATTGGAAGTGAGCTAGCAAACTTGAAAGTATTCTTGATTTTATGAAACTAGAACTTTTGGAATTTATGAAGAACACTTAGAACTTGAAGATAGAACTTGAGAGAGATCAATTAGATGAAGAAAATTTAAGAATGAAAGTGTTTGTAGGTGTTTTTGGTCGTTGGTGTATGGATTAGATATAAAGGATATGTAATTTTGTTTTCATGTAAATAAGTCATGAATGATTACTCATATTTTTGTAATTTTATGAGATATTTCATGCTAGTTGCCAAATGATGGTTCCCACATGTGTTAGGTGACTCACATGGGCTGCTAAGAGCTGATTATTAGAGTATATATACCAATAGTACATACATCTAAAAGCTGTGTATTGTACGAGTACGAATACGGGTGCATACGAGTAGAATTGTTGATGAAACTGAATGAGGATGTAATTGTAAGCATTTTTGTTAAGTAGAAGTATTTTGATAAGTGTATTGAAGTCTTTCAAAAGTGTATAAATACATATTAAAACATTACATGTATATACATTTTAACTGAGTCGTTAAGTCATCGTTAGTCGTTACATGTAAGTGTTGTTTTGAAACCTTTAGGTTAACGATCTTGTTAAATGTTGTTAACCCAATGTTTATAATATCAAATGAGATTATAAATTATTATATTATCATGATATTATCATGTATGAATATCTCTTAATATGATATATATACATTAAATGTCTTTACAACGATAATCGTTACATATATGTCTCGTTTAAAAATCATTAAGTTAGTAGTCTTGTTTTTACATATGTAGTTCATTGTTAATATACTTAATGATATGTTTACTTATCATAGTATCATATTAACTATATATATATCCATATATATGTCATCATATAGTTTTTACAAGTTTTAACATTCGTGAATCACCTGTCAACTTGGGTGGTCAATTGTCTATATGAAACATATTTCAATTAATCAAGTCTTAACAAGTTTGATTGCTTAACATGTTGGAAACATTTAATCATGTAAATATCAATCTCAATTAATATATATAAACATGGAAAAGTTCAGGTCACTACAAGTTTCGCCAAAATGCCAAAGAGGTGACTAGCTTTTGACTAGTCAACCCACCTCCCATCTTTTTCATTTCATTTTCCATTTTCATTTCATAATTTCCAATTTTCTTTCAATTCTCCATTTTCAAGAATCATCATCTAAATCCAAGCTAGCGGGTGTCTTGCAAAACAAATTACATATTCGGAATCCTCTCATCTTCCTCTTCGATTCCATACCGATTTCATCAAGTTTGGGTAACTTTCTAAAATCACTAGATTTTGTGTTCTTGATGTTTTTAACTTATAAAGTTGTTAATTAGTGTCTATGGCTCAAGTCTAACATGATTATATGATTTATATGCTCGATTTCGTTATTTGAAGTAACTAGCTTGAATATGAACTTTGGTGTGTTTGATTTGGTAATTTGGTTGCTTGAATTGTTGTTAAATGTTATAGATGCATGTATTAAATGTGTTCCTAGTATCACTAGCTTCAATTTGATGTGTAGGTTGCTTGAGAAAACTCCATAAACTTGATTAGTGATTTTGGTGATTTCGGGTTAGGGTTTGATAAGCTTGAAATGAATATTTGATGTATTGAATGCCATGAACTATTGTTAGTAAGTAGTTGGTTGTATTGTATGCTTGATTATCTACAAAACGGCATATTATATGTATGCATTAAATGCCCGAATCATAAATGTGCATTTATGAACTTGAGCATTAAATGATGAGCATTAATTTGGCATTTAAGTTGGAAAGTCGATTATTGCATTTGATGTTTTTGGTTGACGAAATGTGCTTAGTTGTGTTCTTTGTCAAATTACCTTTTCAACGATATAAGATGCGTGTAATAAGTGTATACGGTTTGTGTTTTGTGTTTGATCGAAGTTCGGAAAAAGACATGAACAATTGAAACTAATCAGGCACCAGCACACGTTAAGTGTCGCGGCGCGACATACCAGGGTCGCGGCGCCGCATTTGCCGCGTCTAGTTTCTGATCAAATGTGCATTTTACCGGAAAATGTTTGGCATGCTATGGACCTCCGATTCATATGAGACTTGTCCTAACATGCTTATATATGATTAAAAACCTCAGAAAAATAGTTCGGGACCCGACCCGAACGCGTTGACTTTTTCGTTGACTTTGACCGACCAAAGTTTGACTTTTTGTCAAACTTAACCAAATGATTATGCAACCTTCCTAACCTGTTTCTATACTTGTATCTTGCATGAAACTTGACAATTTGATTTCACATGCTACATAATCGAGTCGTAACGAGCCATAGGACTAATTGAACATCTTTGACCTATCGTGTTTACCGTTATTGATACGACCTATTTTTTTAGGTCAAGACTAGCACTATCCTTCGCACACATTACTTTGTGAAGTACTTTTCATACGTGCACTCAAGGTGAGATCGTAGTCCCATCTTTCAAACAACTTTTTTGCTTTAAACTATGGGATGAGAAACATATACGTATCATACTTTTACACATTGAACACAAGTACGAAAACGAACATTCTACGTACGGGTTTGAACAAAAATCCTCAATTCAATTATCATTAGTTACACTTGCAGGGTGTAAACGTGAACTTATATTATGTGATCACATGGGCTTGACGAGCCTCATTCGGACGGTTCGCTACCGTTAGTGGATGAAGTATATTTTCGGGTCTAGTGTATGTTCTAACACTACACAAAGGGTGCAAAACAGTTAAGTTTTGATAATTGGGTGCCCACAAAACAAATAACAACTTTGGAATGCAAATGATTTAGATAATCATAATATATTAAATCTTGTGGTTCAAATGCAACGTTTACTAAAACACCTATGATTTCACCAACGTTTTCGTTGACAGTTTTCTATATGTTTTCTTAGGTCCTTGAAAGCTACTTGATACATGCTTCCGCACTCTTTTTGATACTTGCTTGGATGTCGAGTATACATGCATAGTTGGAGCATCTTTTAACTACTTTAAATTGTGTCGCATAGGTTTCATTCGTACGTTAAACATTGAAATGTAACTAGTCTTTTGAACTACATTTGTAAACTTGAAACATCCTTTTACTTATGAAATGAATGCGACATATTTCGGTCAAACATCATGTTAAAGACTTATGACCACGCAACGGGACATAAGTAGTCAGCGCCGTCAAACATGATTTGGTCGGGTTGCTACAGATGGTATCAGAGCGTTGGTTGTAGGGATTTAGAGTTCATTGGTGTCGACCCCTAGTCATAGGGTACATTAGTAAGTCTAGACTACAACCGGCATATAGACTTGAAGTAGGAATTACTTGACTACTTGTGCATTATACTCGAACTCGTCTATCATATCTAATTCTGATTCAATCTTAATCTCACGTTACTTGATTTAATTGACACACCACCTTGACTATATGAATTAGTGTCGAATGCACATATGAATTAGGGTAATATAATTTCTGGGATTATATTACGGTGACTCATATGAACATTCCGACATTATGACATAAAGAATTTAAGGCGAGTCAAGAAAAATATCACTCTATCCTTATTCCATATCATGGTTAGTATTATTAAGAATACTAATCAACGGTATTCTTGTGTTTTGAAGGAACAATGCCTCCTGGTCGTGTGCCACGCCATGAGACTCCCGAAAAAGCTCTACAACGAATGATAGCCACCGCCGTGGAAGCGGCCATGGCCGATCACTCCTCCAACAATAACAACAACCACAACAATAACAATCAAGGGGCCGGTAACTCAAGCGAAGGGTGCTCCTACAAAGCCTTCATGGGGTGCAAACCTCACACTTTTGATGGAACCGGGGGACCGGTTGTACTCACTCGATGGTTCGAACAAATGGAAGCCGTTTTTAGCTTAAGCGATTGTCGAGACCAAGATAAAGTCAAATATTCCACCCACACCTTTGCCGGTATCGCCCTCACATGGTGGAACACGTATGTACAATCGGTGGGTACAGATGAAGCTCACGCCCTCTCTTGGGCCGATTTGAGGGAAAGGATGATCGTCGAATTTTTCCCTCGTGAAGAAACCCGAAAGCTCGAACAAGAGCAAAGAACTTTAAAGGCGGTCGGAAACGATCTCAAGGCCTACAATCAACGATACGCCGAGCTATCCTTGATGTGTCCCAACCTCGTGAACCCCGAATCTCAAAGGGTTGAACTCTATATGGATGGCCTTCCAAAGAGCATCAAACAAGGAGTGATGTCATCCAAACCCGCTAACCTACAACAAGCTTTGAACATGGCCCTCCAATTGATCGAAACGGTTGACAAAATCGTAGTTCCGGCACCTAAGGCCGAGGATAAATCGGGCGGCAACAAAAGAAAATGGGAAGCCCCCTAATCAAGCAACAACTACAACAACAACAACTTCACCAAAAATCCTTTCACCTCCGACGCCAAGAAAAGTTATGGCTGAAATAAACCCTTTTGCAACAAATGCCACAAACACCACTATGGTGAATGTAGCAATCTATTTTGCCACCGGTGCCAAAGGGGTGGTCATGTGGCCAACGATTGTAGAAGTGCCGCCCCCGTCACTCAAAAGGTGCCCAATGCACCAAAACCGGGTACTTGTTATGAATGTGGCTAAACGGGTCATTTTAGAAATGCGTGTCTGAAGTAGAAAGCCAACACCAACACACGCGGATGAGCTTTCAACATCAACACCGAGGAAGCCCGAGATGACAATGAATTAGTCACGGGTACGTTTCTCCTCAACAACACGTATGTTACTTGTTTATTCGATTCGGGTGCCGATAAGAGTTTTGTATCCAAGACTTTGACTCATTCTTTTAATACTCCACCACTCCCACTAGATACCACTTATACCATTGAAGTGGCCAACGGAAAACTATTGAGTGCCGACACATATTACCGGGGGTGTACGTTAAACATTTTGGGTAATGAGTTTGAAATTGACTTGATACCCATGGAACTAGGAAGCTTCGATGTAATAATCGGTATGAATTGGCTAGCCAAAACGAAATCTCACATCCTTTGTGATCTTAACGCAATCCAAATTCCTATCGAGAATGGTGAACCTTTGATCGTCTATGGCAATAAGAGTTGCACCGGACTCAACCTCGTTTCATGCATTAAAGTTAGAAAACTACTCTGTAAGGGTTGTTTTGCGATCCTTGCTCATGTTAAGAAAGTCGAGTCCGATGAGAAGCACATCGATGATGTGCCAATTGTTAGTGACTATTCCGATATATTTCCCGACGAATTGCCGGGTCTTCCACCTCATCGACCGGTTGAATTCCAAATCGATCTTATTCCGGGAGCCGCACCCGTAGCACGTGCGCCATATAGACTCGCTCCATCTTAAATGCAAGAATTACAAAGTCAAATCCAAGAACTACTTGATCGTGGTTTTATCCAACCTAGCCATTCACCATGGGGCGCTCCGATTTTGTTTGTTAAAAAGAAAGACGGATCCCTACGAATGTGCATTGATTATCATGAACTAAACAAATTGACGGTTAAGAACCGATATCCTCTCCCTCGCATCGATGACCTCTTTGATCAACTACAGGGGTCTTGTGTATATTCAAAAATCGATCTCCGCTCGGGTTATCATCAATTAAGGGTTAAGGGGGAAGATGTCTCCAAAATCGCTTTCCGAACTCGTTATGGTAGCTATGAATTTCTTGTAATGCCATTTGGTCTCACTAACGCACCGGCGGTGTTCATGGATCTTATGAACCTCGTGTGCAAGCCGTATCTTGACAAATTCGTTATCGTGTTCATCGATGATATTTTGGTCTATTCAAAAAGCGAAGAAGAACACGAGGAACACCTCTGACTTGTGCTTGAACTTTTAAGACAAGAACGGCTCTATGCCAAATTCTCCAAATGTGAATTTTGGTTAAAGGAAGTTCAATTTCTTGGTCATGTTGTAAGTGACCAAGGTATTAAAGTCGATCCAACAAAAATCGAAGCCATTAGTAAATGGGAGACTCCTACTACACCTACTCACATTCGTAAATTGTTGGGTCTTGCCGGATACTACCGTAGATTCATCAAGGATTTCTCTTTGGTTGCTCGTCATTTAACCGCTTTAACTCACAAGGGAAAGAAATTCAATTGGGCGACCGAACAAAAATCTGCATTTCAAATCTTGAAAACAAAGCTAACCACCGCTCCTATCTTGTCACTTCCCGAAGGCAATGACGATTTTGTTGTGTATTGCGACTCCTCGAAACATGGTTTTGGGTGTGTGTTGATGCAACGAACGAAAGTCATTTCTTATGCTTCTCGACAACTCAAAATTCATGAACGAAACTACACGACACATGATCTCGAACTCGGCGCCGTTGTCTTTGCACTTAAAATGTGGAGACACTATCTTTATGGAACCAAGAGTACTATCTTTACCGATCACAAAAGTCTCCAACACATCTTCGACCAAAAGCAACTAAACATGAGACAACGAAGGTGGATTGAAACCTTAAACGATTACGATTGCGAGCTTCGTTACCATCCCGAGAAGGCAAATGTAGTAGCCGATGCCTTAAGTCAAAAAGAAAGAGCGGTGCCTCTTCGTGTCCGAGCCTTAAACATCACCATCCACACCAACCTTAATAGCCAAATTCGGGTAGCCCAAGATGAAGCTCTCAAGGATGAAAACGTTTCACACGAGCTCTTGAACATTCTCGTCTCTCGATTCGAAATTAGGGAGACCGGACTCCGATACTTCGTCGGAAGGATTTGGGTGCCTAGTTATGGGGACCTACGAAGCCTTATTTTAGATGAAGCCCATAAGTCACGATACTCGATTCACCCCGGTGCCAATAAGATGTACCACAGCCTTAAACAACAATATTGGTGGCTGAACATCAAAGGGACGTAGCTACTTATGTTTCCAAGTGTTTGACATGTTCCAAAGTCAAAGCCGAACACCAAAGACCGTCCGGACTACTTCAACAACCCGAGATCTCGCAATGGAAGTGGGAAAGGATAACGATGGATTTTATCACCAAACTACCAAAAACGACGGGTGGTTATGATACCATTTGGGTTATTGTTGACCGTCTCACCAAATCCTCACACTTTCTCACTATGAAAGAAACCGACAAAATGGAGAAACTTGCACAACTTTACATTAAGGAGATCGTAGCACGACACGGTGTACCTTTATCGATTATCTCCGACCGAGATGGCCGTTTTGTTTTTAGATTTTGGTGTACCTTGCAAGAAGCGTTGGGAACGCGTTTAGACATGAGCACCGCATATCATCCTCAAATCGATGGACAAAGCGAACGCACAATTCAAACCTTGGAGGACATGTTATGAGCTTGCGTGGTTGATTTTGGAAAAGCTTGGGATAGGCACTTACCTCTCGCCGAGTTCTCTTACAATAATAGTTATCACGCGAGTATTAAAGCCGCCCCATTCGAAGCGTTATATGGCCGAAAATGCCGTTCTCCTCTTTGTTGGGCCGATGTAGGCGACGTACAAATCATCGGACCCGAACTCATTCACGAAACCACCGAGAAGATCGTTCAAATCCGAGATAGGCTTCGGACGGCCCGGAGTCGTTAAAAGTGCTATACTGACAAAAGACGCAACGACCTTGAATTTCAAGTCGGTGACCGCGTCATGTTAAAAGTCGCACCTTGGAAGGGTGTAATCCGTTTTGGGAAACGCGGGAAGCTAAATCCGCGGTATATTGGTCCTTTCGAAATCTTGGAGCGTATTAGAACCGTTGCTTATCGTTTAGATCTTCCGCCTCAATTGAGCTCCGTTTATCCTACCTTCCATGTATCTAACTTGAAAAAGTGTCTTGCCGAACCCGATATCGTCATCCCTCTCGAGGAACTTACTATTGATGACAAACTTCATTTTGTGGAGGAACCGGTTGAAATTGTGGACACCTCCGTCAAGACATTGAAACAAAGCCGAATCCCTATTGTCAAGGTTCGTTAGAATGCCAAAAGAGGACCCGAGTTTACTCGGGAAAGGCAAGATCAAATGCAAAGGAAATACCCTCACTTATTCACGATTCCGGAAACGTAAAATTTAGAGGAAGAAACAACGACTACTACGCCTACTTAAATTTCGGGACGAAATTTCTTTTAAGGAGTAGGTAATGTAACATCCCGCCTTTTTTCGTTTACTTTTCCGTTTAACAATTTAAATTCCGTTATATGTTTATAACATCTCTCGTTGATACGCGTCTTTAAATATCTTGTTTAGGAAATTTTACGCACCCGCAACCGAACTCGAGGGACTAGTTTTGCCAAAATGCCAAAGAGGTGACTAGCTTTGGACTAGAAAACCCACCTCCCATCTTTTTCATTTCATTTTCCATTTTCATTTCATACTTTCCAATTTTCTTTCAATTCTCCATTTTGAAGAATCATCATCTAAATCCAAGCTAGCGGGTGTCTTGCAAAAAAAAGTACATATTCGGAATCCTCTCATCTTCCTCTTCGATTCCATACCGATTTCATCAAGTTTGGGTAACTTTCTAAAATTACTAGATTTTGTGTTCTTGATGTTTTTAACTTATAAAGTTGTTAATTAGTGTCTATGGCTCAAGTTTAACATGATTATATGATTTATATGCTCGATTTCGTTATTTGAAGTAACTAGCTTGAATATGAACTTTGGTGTGTTTGATTTGGTAATTTGGTTGCTTGAATTGTTGTTAAATGTTATAGATGCATGTATTAAATGTGTTTCTAGTATCACTAGCTTCAATTTAATGTGTAGGTTGCTTGAGAAAACTCCATAAACTTGATTAGTGATTTTGGTGATTTCGGGTTAGGGTTTGATAAGCTTGAAATGAATATTTGATGCAATGAATGCCATGAACTATTGTTAGTAAGTAGTTGGTTGTATTGTATGCTTGATTATCTACAAAACGGTGTATTATATGTATGCATTAAATGCCCGAATCATAAATGTGCATTTATGAACTTGAGCATTAAATGATGAGCATTAATTTGGCATTTAAGTTGGAAAGTCGATTATTGCATTTGATGTTTTTGGTTGACGAAATGTGCTTAGTTGTGTTCTTTGTCAAATTACCTTTCCAATGATATAAGATGCGTGTCATAAGTGTATATGGTTTGTGTTTTGTGTTTGATCGAAGTTCGGAAAAAGACATGAACAATTGAAACTAATCAGGCACCAGCACACGTTAAGTGTCGCGGCGCGACATACCAGGGTATCGGCGCGGCATTTGCCGCGTCCAGATTCTGATCAAATGTGCATTTTACCGGAAAATGTTTGGCATGCTATGGACCTCCGATTCACATGAGACTTGTCCTAACATGCTTATATATGATTAAAAACCTTAGAAAAATAGTTCGGGACCCTACCCGAATGCGTTGACTTTTTCGTTGACTTTGACCGACTAAAGTTTGAATTTTTTTCAAACTTAACCGAATGATTATGCAACCTTCCTAACTTGTTTCTATGCTTGTATCTTGCATGAAACTTGACAATTTGATTTCACATACTACATAATCGAGTCGTAACGAGCCATAGGACTAATTGATCATCTTTGACCTATCGTGTTTACCGTTATTTATACGACCTATTTTTTTAGGTCAAGACTAGCACTATCCTTCGCACACGTTACTTTTTGAAGTACTTTTCATACGTGCACTCAAGGTGAGATCGTAGTCCCATCTTTCAAACAACTTTTGTGCTTTAAACTATGGGATGAGAAACATATACGTATCATACTTTTACACATTGAACATAAGTACGAAAACGAACATTCCACGTACGGGTTTGAAAAAAATCCTCAATTCAATTATCATTAGTTACATTTGCAGGGTGTAAACGTGAACTTATATTATGTGATCACATGGGCTTGACGAGCCTCATTCGGACGGTTCGCTACCATTAGCAGATGAAATATATTTTTGGGTCTAGTGTATGTTCTAACACTACGCAAAGGGTGCAAAACAGTTAAGTTTTGATAATTGGGTGCCCAAGAAACAAATAACAACTTTGGAATGTAAATGATTTAGATAATCATAATATATTAAATCTTGTGGTTCAAATGCAACGTTTACTAAAACACATATGATTTCACCAACGTTTTCGTTGACAGTTTTCTATATGTTTTCTCAGGTCCTTGAAAGCTACTTGATACATGCTTCCGTAATCTTTTTGATACTTGCTTGGATGTCGAGTATACATGCATAGTTGGAGCATCTTTTGACTACTTTAAATTGTGTCGCATAGGTTTCATTCGTACGTTAAACATTGAAATGTAACTAGTCTTTTGAACTACATTTGTAAACTTGAAACATCCTTTTACTTATGAAATGAATGCGACATATTTCGGTTAAACGTCATGTTAAAGACTTATGACCACGCAACGGGACATAAGTAGTAGGCGCCGTCAAACATGATTTGGTCGGGTCGCTACAGGATTCTCAAGACGAGACAAGTGATCAGCAGCGAGATTTTCAGCCCCGTTTTTATCCTTGATTTCTATATCAAATTCTTGTAAGAGAAGAATCCAACGTATCAATCTAGGTTTTGCATCTTGTTTCTTGAACAAGTACTTTAGGGCTGAATGATCGGTAAAAACAATCGTTTTGGATAATACAAGATATGATCTAAATTTATCAAAAGCAAATACAATTACAAGGAGTTCGTTTTCTGTAGTCGTATAGTTGAATTGTGCTCCTGTTAGTGTTTTACTTGCATAATATATTGGTTGAAATTTTTTATCTTAGCATTGTCCTAAAACGGCTCCTAGTGCGAAATCACTAGCATCACACATTAGTTCAAATGGTTTGGACCAATCGGGAGATACTATAATAGGCGCATTCTTAAGTTTATCTTTTAGAATGGAGAAAGCTTGTAAGAATTCGTCATTGAAGTCGAATGTACTGTCTTTCTCAAGAAGTTTAGTCATGGGTCGAGCGATTTTGGAAAAGTCCTTTATGAATCGTCGATAGAATCCCGCATGCCCTAAGAAACTACGAATTCCTTTAACGTTAGTTGGAGGAGGAAGCTTTGAGATTACATCGATCTTAACTTTTTCTACTTCCATTCCATCTCGAGAAATCTTGTGTCCTAAAACAATGCCTTCCTTCACCATGAAGTGGCATTTTTCCCAATTTAAAACAAGATTTGATTCTTCGCAATGAATTAACATTCGCTCGAGGTTTGAAAGGCATGAATCGAAGGAGTCTCCAAAAACAGAAAAATCGTCCATAAAGACTTCCATAATTCCTTCTATCATGTCATGAAATATTGCCATCATACACCTTTGAAAGGTGCCTGGCGCGTTGCATAATCCGAGTGGCATTCATCGGTATGCGAATGTACCAAATGGACAAGTAAATGTTGTCTTGTCTTGGTCTTTTGGATCAATGGGAATTTGAAAATAACCGGAGAATCCATCAAGGAAACAATAGCACTCTTTTCCCGCTAAACGTTCTAGCATTTGGTCAATATAAGGAAGTGAGAAATGATCTTTCCTTGTGGTGTCGTTTAAACGACGGTAGTCTATACAGACTCTCCAACCAGTGACCGTTCTTGTAGGAACGAGTTCATTCTTATCATTAAGGACGACAGTTGTACCCCCTTTCTTGGGTACTACTTGAACAGGACTAACCCATGGGCTATCGGAGATAGGGTATATTAACCCGGCATCAAGTAACTTGATAACCTCCTTCTTGATAACTTCTTTCATGTTAGGGTTTAACCTTCGTTGTCTTTATACCACAGGTTTAAAATCTTCTTCCATTAGAATCTTATGAGGACAATAAGCGGGGTTAATCGCTGGAATATCGGTTGTTTTCCAAGCAATTGCTTTCTTGTGAGTTTTTAGAACGGACATTAACCTACCCTTTTCGTCATCGGAAAGTTTTGATGAAATTATAACAGGTAATTGTGACGTACCTTGGAGATAAGCATACTCCAAATGTTTTGGAAGTTCTTTAAGTTCCAAGGTGGGTGGTTCTTCCAAGGAAGATTTTATCCGGAACCTATTACCATCGGTAATTTCTTCAAAGGGTTCATCTTCCTTGGGATTTTCTTTCTCACAGCAATCTTCATCGATGACTACTTTCAACAATTCGTCAAGTTCAAGCTCTATATCAAATTCATCACTTTCACTCATTGGGGTGAAGTTCGAGGTGTCTACATTTAGTAATTCTTGCAAATCTTTTTCAACGCAACAATCAACAATGTCTACCTTATAACATTCGTCATCAGAGGAGATAGGTTGTTTCATAGCTTTATCTATGTTTAAGGTAACTCTATCTTCCCCTATACCTAGACTAAGTTTTTTATCTTTAACACGCATAATTGCGTCGGCAGTATTTAGAAAAGGTCACCCTAGAATTAGGGGAACCTTACTATCTTCTTCCATTTCAAGGACAACAAAATCGGCAGGAAAGATTAAATGATTAACTTTAACCGGTAGGTTTTCGGAAATACCAATAGGATAGTTAAAAGTTCTATCGGCTAGGCGTATACACATCCTAGTTGGTTTCTAGGTTTAGTTTTAAGTATAAGGAGTGTGGCATAAGATTGATACTTTCGCCTAAGTCAGCTAATGCATCGTACATTACTGAATCTCCCATTAGACACGGAATAATGAAACTACCAGGATCTCCGAGTTTCGGTGGCATCTTTTGCTTTTGAAAAATTGCGGAGCATTCCTCATTGAGGAATGTGGTTGAAACTTCTTCATATTTACCTTTATCGGCTATGAGATCCTTGATAAACCTTCCATAATTTGGCATACCCGCAAGAACATCTACAAGTGGTCCATTGATACAAATTTGCTTAATCATTTAGGAAAACTTGTTGTACTGTGCTTGTAATTTATCTTTCTTCAAACATTGTGGGTATGGAATTGGATGTTTGTATTCTTTTAATGGCGGTTGAGTTTTAGGTGCACTTGTGGTTGGCACTTTATCTTCTTCCACCGAAGGCTCTTTTTCGTTAGTAATAGGAACACGAGTAGGAGGTTTTGGAATATCGGGGTTAATGGTTAACCCACTTTTCGTAGTTATGGAATTTACTTGCTCATTCCTGGTTTGACTGTTGTTGGGATTCACTTGAGTATTTGAGTGGAGAGCGCCTGGTGGTCTCTCTGCTAGTAACTATGAGATCCTTCCAACATCTCTTTCTAAATTCTGAATCGTAGCTTGTTGATTTCAAATTTGCTGAGTTTTAATTTCTGCAGTTTGCTCGTGTTTAACCATAAAATCTCTCAAGAGATCTTCTAAACCGGATTTCTTCTCGGGTTGTGGTTGTATAAGTGCTTGTGGTGGTGGTTGTGTTTGATTGTGTTGGAAATTATTTTGATAAATTCGTTGAGGTTAATTTCGGTTGTTTAGGTTATTGTAACCTGGTGGTGCATTTCTTTGATTTTGATTTGGGAAATTCCGGTTATTTTGGTAAACCAGATTTCCTCCTTGGTAATTATTGTTTAAACCTGAAGGTCCTCCTATTTGATAGTTGTTAATTGGAGGATATTTCCGGTTATTTGCTTCTATCACTGGAAAATCGTTGAAATTCATTTCACCTTTTCGCAAGTAACCTAAGAAATTCGCTTACTCTTCCATCGTTGTTTTATCACAATCTCTAGTAAGATGGGGACCTTGGCACAGTTCACATCCTACCCTGATACGCATTTCCTTGGTTACTTTCTCAATTTGCCTTGCTTGATTTGCCATTTGAACTTTTAAAGAAGCAATTTCATCATTGCTTTCGATATTAGTAACGGTTGATGATCTTGAGAATTCTATCTCTTGATGCCAATTATGAGAATGCGCTGCTATATCGGCAATAATTGTGTGAGCGTCTTCTGGTGTTTTCTTCATGATTGATCCTCCTGCTGCAACATCGATATCTTTACGAGTAGCCACATTTACTCCTTTATAGAATATTTGGACTTTTTGTAATGTATTCAACCCGTGTTGAGGACATACCCTAAACATTTTGTTGAGTCGGGTCCAAGCTTCATAAAGAGTCTCATTAGGCTTTTGTTTGAAGTGATTTATATCACTTTGCAATTTTGCTGCTTTTGAAGCATGGAAGAACTCTGACAAGAACTTGTCCATCATATCATTCCAGTCTTCGATATAACCCTCTAGTAATGAGTCTAGCCAATCTCTTGCATCGTCCTTTAATGACCATGGAAAGATTTTTAAACATGCGACTTCATCGGAGACATCTTTGATCTTGAATAGTTTGCAAATGCTTACAAACTTACGAAGATGCTCGTTAGGATCCTCATTTGGAGCTCCGCCGAATTGGCATGTATTAGTCACCATGTGGAGAAATTGACCTTTTATTTCAAATCTGTCAGTCATCGTAGGTTGAATAATTGCGTGGCCTTGACCTGTTTTTGTCGCCTTCATGAATGCTTCCATCGTTTGATTTGTAACAGCCATCTCTTCTTCTTCTTTAATAACTGGTTCTATGATTGGTTGAAAAACTGGTTCAAAGTTAGAATCCAATGAAAGTGATTCTAAATCCTCAGCGAGAGACTCTACTTCTTGAGCTCTTAAACGTTCGTGAAATTCTCTTTCGGGTTCAGGATATGGAGGAGTTAATTCAGTGTTGGAGTAACGTAAATTCATGCATTAATTTCTATTATGAAATCATAACACTAAAAGCTTTTCTAGGAATGAATTCCTACAAAAGGATCGAATAACCTAAAGTCTATTAAAATCTTTTAAACAAAATCGCTCCCCGGCAGCGGCGCCAAAAAGTTGATGCGGTGAAACAGTACCTTTATTTATGAACGGATTTGAGTTATTTTGTTACACGAATTGATTTATTGTATATGTGGTGTTTTAATGAATTCAGGTTGATTTCACACATATATAGACAACTAGTCCTATTCGCGTAGTTTAGTTTGTTGGTAAATCCGGTTCGTTCCACAGGGAGATGGAGTGTTTAATGTTTTTTAATAGTCTTTGAAGTTAAACTAATTTAAAGGGGTTTTGGATTAGGAATTAATCTAACAAAATAATAATAAAACACAACTTAACTTAAATTAATTAAACTACTTATTAATTAAAATTAAAAAATTATAAAATTAATTTATTGAATGTAAAAGTGAATTGACTGTAATTATAATATTTAAGAAAATGTAATTATGTTCAATGGGACTAAACTTGCACTGGAAATGTATTAAAAATTGTTAAAATTCACTAATGGTCATCCGCATACGTTATAGAAATAGTGAAAAAAAACAATACGTGATTTAAACTGAACGAAATAGATTTATATTTTAATTTTCTAAATAATGATAAGTATAAATAATAATAATAACTTGCAATATAAATAAATGGGAGTGTTCACTTAAATGTTTCACCTCTAGATCCATCGATTGTTTTACATTTAAGCTCTATTAAAATGTTTTAGTATAAAACTTTATATTTTTCTTTCGAATATATAAAGTTATGACTAACTAAATTAAATCTAATTTTTCATTTGATCTTATTTAGCTAGTTACTATTCTCCAAGTATTTAAATTGAGACCCAATCTAGTTTTGACTTTCGCCAAAACACAAATCATAACGGTTTCCCTTTTTACAATTTCACTTTTATATAACTAGTGATATTACCCAACCCACCGAACTTTATTTCTAAATTAGTGTTAATAACTTATTCATAAGTTCGTCTAAATCACTTTTAATGTTGAAGCTTAATTTATATAAATAAAAATAACTTTCGTTATTTGAATCTAATAAATTAAGTGACAAGGATTAAATATCCAAGTACATAATAATGGTTCTTTTAATTAGGCTCAATGTTAAAAATACTTAAGTTACATTTTAATTTTTACAAATGATAACAATCCATTTCACTAGGGGTTCTACATCTAAGCAAACACTAGGGAAATTTAGCTACTCATTATACTAGGGTAAACATAAAAATATAAATCTACAAACATAATAATAACGATAAAAATTGATAACGATAATTTTACTAGAATAAACTTATGAAAATCTTCACTTTCATTAACTTCAAATGGTAGAAAAATTAAAATAACAACACCCTTTCACGCGCACAATAATACCCTTAATCACGAACAATACACCCTTAATATTGTAACTATCCTAAATATTGAACCTTGGAATTAATACGGACTGAAACTTGAATTAATTGGTACAGAGTAAAATGAAATAAGCAAAGACAGTAAAAATAATAAGATGTAATATGTGATATTTTTTTTTCTTGTAGTAATCTATTCTATCTATGTTGTAAAAATGTGTGTGTAGTTCTCTCTCTTGCACATGTAATCGTACTCCCCTTTTTATTGTATGTAGAAGTAGTAGGTAAGTAGTAGTACTCATGATCTTGATCTTCTTTTTCTCTTATTAAATTGTATGAGTGTGATATGTGCCTGTAAAAGACTGATTCCACTGAAAAAGAAGTATAAACAATTAAAAAGGCAGCCATCCACCATGTCTCTTCTGATTTTGCTCCATATATAAATGAAGATCCCATTCTTGATCCATTTTACCATATTAAATTCAAAGTGTGTGGTTGTAGACTGTAAAGCTTTGATCCAGCA
Organism: Rutidosis leptorrhynchoides; assembly: GCF_046630445.1. Classification (NCBI taxonomy): domain Eukaryota; kingdom Viridiplantae; phylum Streptophyta; class Magnoliopsida; order Asterales; family Asteraceae; genus Rutidosis; species Rutidosis leptorrhynchoides. The sequence continues at coordinate 294,575,380 of NC_092337.1, forward strand.
GAAAGAATTATTTTTGTACTATAAAGTTACCAACCTATTTTGCTTTGTCTGAATTTTACACTTTTCAACATTACACGTTTTGTGTAGGAGCTACACGATCTGCGTACTTCATTTTTAGAATTAGACATGCAAATAAAAGTTTTAGTCCTGTGAGTTACTGACGTCTGGGCTTTGGATTCACCCTTTTCGTGCAGGCGTGCAGATTTTGTGATTTTGATAGTTTTAACTTGTATTCTTGAGGCGCGACGTTGTAGTCTTTTCTGGCTCATTAGAAATCTTCATTTTATCTTCATTTTGACCTTTATATCATAGAAAATCCATAATAGCATTTCATTCGACACTTTGGACATTTTAACCAATTATAAACCGAAAACTACTCGAATATACATAAAAGTCATAACATTTTGGATTGATATTGCGACGAAGTATATGTATATTTATAGCAATATCAAGTAGCATAGCAATTAGTTTAACTAGGGTTCATGTAACCGATCTGATCTGATACCAAATGTAATTGTGACAACCCGGAAATTTCCAACCAAATTTAAACTTTAATCTTTATATGTTTCCGACACGATAAGCAATATTTGTTAAGTTAAATTTCAAGAATGTTAAACTATGTTCATACATTCATTCAACCTCAACCAAGTTCCAACGATTCACGAACCATTAAACAAATATGATTATATATGTATATGTGTATATATATTATAACTTGAAACGTAAACAAAATATTAGATTAAATACTTTATATGATTGTATTTGTTTCAAAATGTTTATCAATAGAATTAGAAGATAAGATCAAATGATTGAATTATCAGATATATTAAATTATGATTACAAGTCTCTATTGAAAGGCCCACGTTGATTTGATAAATCTTTCCATTTTAACAATATTCGGGAAATGGTAAAGTGATTTATAAATAAGAACAAATTGTCAATCATTGAGAACTAGACAAAGGATAGTAGAAGATTGAATATCATAAAGACTCGATTGATCTATTTAGTTTCAAACGTATAAAAACGTTTTCAGTTTAAAAAGAACTTTATTATTAAAACGTATATAACTTTTATAAATATCTAGAACCACTTTTGACAACTCATTACTTAACTAGTATGATAAAGATAACGATATTTATATTTTATTTTATTAAATGTATATAACGATTTAAATTAATATTATATATATTTATACGTGTATTATACGTACATAGTTTTATACTTTTACTATATTTAAACTTTACCTTTACTTTATTTTTACTTTACTTTAACTTTAATAATTCACTTTAATAATTCATACTTTAATAATTCACTTTAATAATTCATACTTTAATAATTCACTTTAATAATTCATACTTTAATAATTCACTTTAATAATTCATACTTTAATAATTCACTTTAATAATTCAAAAATCTATTATAAATAGAATTCAATAGGTTTCATTATTTCATAGAAACTTGAAAATATTTTTCTCTAAACTCTCTCAATCGATTTACATATATATATTTACTCCGTATTATTTCAAGATATTATTAGTATACATAAAATATTACGACGGAGTGCTGTCCGAGTGATTTCAAAATTATTTTTCGAGTGGGATAGGATTAAGAAAATTATGGGTTATAGCTATGGAGGTGATTGAGTATGGTTCATGGGTATGCTCGTGAGGTCAATATAGTGTTTATCATTTTCGTTGCGTCTACGTACCTTTCCTGCAATATTGAATCTCAATATTGATACGTGAGTACTCATAATTTAACTTTTACATAATAATAGTGTATCCCTGACTAGTGCTCGAGCATTTAGGATTATGCATGCTTGTACTTTTGATATTGCCCTTAGACAGGTTAGGTTGAATCTTGAATTAGTTACACTTGCGGTTGAGATAAGGTATAAGATATGCATGTCCTTAGAAAGCTAGCGAAAAATTAAGAACTTTTCCTTTAGATATCGAATGGTTTCGATGAACGGATTAGAAGTTATAATCAATTGAATTTTTGATATTTTTATTAAAAATGATTATTATTATCGTCGTTTTTATCGTCGTTCTAGTTTTATCTTATTATTATCATTATTATTATCTTTATCAATAAAAGGGATTTATCATTAAAAATTGTTTTTTTTTTATTATTACTATCGTTAAAGTTATAATTAGTATTATTATTATTATCCAATTATTATTATTATTATTGGCATTATTATTATTATTATTATTATTATTATTATTATTATTATTATTATTATCATTATTAATATATATATATATATATATCATTATTTAAAAATGGTTATTGTTATTGTTATTATTATTGTTACTATATTATCATTAAGATAATTATTAGTATTATCGTTAATAATGTTATAGTAACTATCATTATTAATATTAGTGTAATTAAAAAAATATTTGTAACACCTAATTATTTTTATTACTATTATTATTATTATTATGAACACGATATAAAAGACGATTAAAAGCTATTAAACGAAACGATTAGGAAATAATGGGTAAGAGTATCATGATGAAATTAAAATATTATAAGATATTGATTTAGATAAAATTATCGTTCTTATTATTTTTATCATTACTATTATTATTAAAAGTATCGTTAGTATTAAAACTATCATTTTAACAAAAATTATCATTTTAATAGAAATGTCATTGTTACTATAAAATATCATTATTATTATTATTATTTTAAATAGAATTATTATTTTAAAGATAATATTAAAAATTATCGTAAATCTTAAAGTTATCATAATTAGAATTATCGTTTTATCATAATGTCATCTTAGTAATTATAAATATTGATATTTTTATAATAATAATTATTATTAAAAAATAATACAACTTTTACTTACTATCATTATAGATATTATTTTATCAAATAAATATGTGATACAAACATATTTTACTGCGTGTAATAACCTACTTTAATAATACCTATCATATTATCTTTATGATATTAAATGAACCCTATAAATTTTATTACTTAATATATATATAAAAGTATATTTTATTATATAAATTTAATATAAAATTTTATTTATTAATAAATAAATTATATTATTTACTCTAATAAATCTTTTAAAAATATTTAAAAATATAAAACAACGATATTTAAACTATATATTAATCATGTATAGAAATTTGGAAATTATTTTGAGTCAAATTTACTTTTGTTGACTTTTGCATATTAGTCTCGAGCATTAGGATTGTGGTACACTATGACTTGACCTAATTTGTTAGATAAATATTGACCAACACATAAATATATATAATTAATTTAGGTTCGTGAATCCGAGGCCAACCTTGCACTTGTTTAATGACGTTATATGTATTTTTACTACCAAATACAGTATGGTGAGTTTCATTTGCTCCCTTTTTACTCATTACATTTTTGGGCTGAGAATACATGCAAATGCTTTATTAACTGTTTTACAATATTTATATGCGTGAGTTTCATTTGCCTTTTTACCCTTTATATTTTTGGGACTGAGAATACATGCGCTTTTATAAATGTTTGACAAAATAGACACAAGTAATTGAAACTACATTCTATGGTTGAATTATCGAAATCAAATATGCCCCTTTTTATTAAAGTCTGGTAATCTAAGAATTAGGGAACAGACACCCTAATTGACACGAATCCTAAAGATAGATCTATTGGGCCTAACAAACCCCATCCAAAGTACCGGATGCTTTAGTACTTCGAAATTTATATCATGTCCGAAGGAGGATCCCGGAATGATAGGGGATATTCTTATATGTATCTAGTTAATGTCGGTTACCAGGTGTTCACCATATGAATGATTATTTTTGTCTATATGCGTGGGACGTATATTTATGAGAACTGAAAATGAAATTCTTGTGGTCTATTAAAATGATGGAAATAAATGATTATGATAAACTAATGAACTCACCAACTTTTTGGTTGACACTTTAAAGCATGTTTATTCTCAGGTGTTAAAGAAATCTTCCGCTGTGCATTTACTCATTTTAAAGATATTACTTGGAGTCTTTCATAGCATATTTCGAAGAACGTTGCATCCGAGTCATTGAGTTCATCAAAGATTATTATTAAATCAATTTATAGTTGGATAGTGGATATTATGAAATGGTATGCATGCCTGTCAATTTTCGATGTAAAGAAAGATTGTCTTTTAAAAACGAATGCAATGTTTGTAAAATGTATCATATAGAGGTCAAATACCTCGCAATGTAATCAACTATTGTGAATCGTTTATAATGTATATGAACGGGTCCTTTCAGTTGGTATCAGAGCGGTGGTTGTGATGACCCGGAAATTTCCGAACAAATTTAAACTTTAATCTTTATATATATCCGACACGATAAGCAAAATCTGTAATGTTGAGTCCCAAAAGTTTTGAAACTATATTCATTTAATCAAATACCCTTTGACCATGCCTAACGATTCACGAACAATTATGTGTAAATAAATATATATGCATATACATGTGTGCTTATTAAATTGAGATATATTAATAAAACATTGAACGGATTAGTTAATATGAATATAAGCTATGAGATCTATTTTTTTGAACTTAGAAATGCTATCAAGGTATTGAATGAATAATATGTTACATAAACATATTTGTTCGGTGTAAGTTTATCGACGAGATTAAAAGATAATATCAAATGATTGAATTATCGGATACATTGAACTATGATTATGAGTCTCTGTTATGAGGTCCACTTTGAATTAGGAAACCCTTACTTTTTAACGGTATTCGGAATAAATGGTAAAGTGATTTACAAGTAAGAACAAAGTATCACTTATTGGGAGTTAGACAAAAGTTAGTGGAGAATCGAATTTCATAATACTCGATTTATCATATAGAAGGAATAATTGGGATAAGATTCGTTGACTAGATAAACCCATCTGATATGTTATATTAAGATATATTATTTAGAAAGTTAAAGAAATTAAACTAAACATTTACGCATAAAAGAATGAAATCAAATTAAGTTTTAAAGCATAAACGTTATAGAATTTTTCGATTTTGTAAAGGATCTTAAATTATATAATTAGTTTTGAAAGGATAACTAGTATGTTATTAGATAAATATTTTAAAAATATGTATAAGATTATAAATTATAATTTAAATTAGTCATAAAACGTTTTGATATTAAAATAATATTAATAAATAGGCTTTGATAAATAACAAGATTATGAATTATAAAAGCAAATGACCAAAACACTCAAAAGATTAAGTTACACTTTGAGTGGGTTAGTTTTTAAATAATTTAAGTCTAGTTATTAATAAAGGTACGTGTCACAAATAGTTTAATTTAAAATAAAAATATTTTGACAAACAACGAGACTTTAATTTATAGAAGGAAATGACCACAACACTCAATTTTATAAGTTATATTTTTATAAAGGTAAATTTTTGTTGTGTAAATCTAATTTTTGTAAAAGGTACACGTCACGTAACGTAAAAGGCTGGTTTTCTAAACGTACGAAAGTGCGCCCGAAAAATCGAAAGTGGTACATGAGTTGTGAGACCACGACCGTGTCATTTTTGTAAAAATTATATTTTTACCATGAACGTAAATATAATATAATATTTAATTAATTCTAAAGATTAAATATATTATAAATTAAATATATTATAATATCTTTATATAAGTAAAAGAGACGTTCATGTGCATGTATGACCGCAATTTGCGGTTCCCAATTTTCATCATCACTCCGCAATTTTCATAATTAGTGGGTCCCAATTCTAACTATAAAACTCGAACGCTGTGAATTCTTTTCATTCATAATCATATATCCATCTATATCACTACTTCGTATAATATTTATTTATATTATTATTATTATTATTTTTTTTATTATTATTATTAAGAGGTATTATTAGTAGTAGTATTAGTATTATACATAAAATACTACGACGAGGTTCTGCTCGTATATTTTCAAAAATGGGTTTTAGGAGCTGGGTAGAGCTAAGGAAATTATGGGTTATAGCTATGGAGGTGATGGGTAATGTTCGAGGGTATGTTCATGAGGTCAATTTAGTGTTTGTCATCTCCGTTGCGTTTGCGTATCTTTCCTGCAATATTGAATCTCAATATTGATACGTGAGTACTCATAATTTAATTTTTACATACTAATAGTGTATCCCTGACTAGTGCTCGAGAAAATAGAATTATGCATGCTTGTACATTTGATATTGCCCTTAGATAGGTTATGTTGAATCTTAAAGGTTGTTATACTAGGGATGAAATAAGGTATAAGATATGCATGTCCTTGGAAAGCTAGCGAAAAATTAAGAACTTTTCATTTAGATATCAAATGGATTCGTTGAACGGTTGTCAAGTTATGGACAAAAGAAGTTTTGCAAATTTTGATAAAATGTCAAAAAGAGAATTGAAATTCTCGCTGATCTGCGTTGTTTCAGATTAAAACAAAAATACCAGTGAATTCTTTGCTGTAAGGTCTAACAAACGACTCTTGCCGTTTGTCAATTCGAGTCTCGACGATTTTTCTAAAAATCGTCAAAGTTGACTGTTTGGTCACATTTTAAAATTCTAAAAAGAGCTGAAACTTTTTTATTAAAAATGTCAGTTTTGTATCAGTTGTCATGGTCGGCCTGATGTGTGTTTACTTTTGCCAAAAATCATGTTATATCTTTGTGGTAACTAGAAATTGCAGGCTTTGACCGTTTGTCAATCCGAGTTTCGAGGAATTTTCTAAAAATCTCCAAAGTAGGCTACTCGGTCATTTTTGTAAATTTATTAAAGCTGAAAAATTAACTTTGACTAAAGGCCATGTAGTCATGTTTGACCGAAATTTTTTTTTTTGTATAAGTTATTGTATTTTTGCATGCGACCTCGTTTTTACTTTAACCTTTGACTTTTGACCTTGAACCTTGACTTTTTCGTTAACTTTTCAGTTAATATTTTTGTGTTGACTTTCTCTAAAAACTAAAATACTATTGTATGATTATGAAACCATTTGTGATACGTTGTTTCACACGTCACCTTTTACTAGAATTTTAACTAAACATGAGTAATATAACATGTTACTATACTGTTGAGTCAGACTCGAGCACTAAGATTATGGTACACTATGACTTAACCTAATTTGTTAGACAAATATTGATCAACAAAATTATATATATATATAATTAATATAGGTTCGTGAATCCGAGGCCAACCCTACACATATTCAATGATGATATATGTATTTTTACTACAAAATACAGTATGGTGAGTTTCATTTGATTCCCTTTTGCTCTTTACATTTTTGGGACTGAGAATACATGCGCTGTTTTTACAACTGCTTTATTAAATGCTTTTGAAATATATTTTGAACCGCGAATACATGCAAATGCTTTATTAACTATTTTACAATATTTATATGTGTGAGTTTCATTTGCCTTTTTACCCTTTATATTTTTGGGCTGAGAATACATGCGCAACTTTTATAAATGTTTTACGAAATAGACACAAGTACGTGAAACTACATTCTATGGTTGAATTATCGAAATCGAATATGCCCCTTTTTATTAAGTCTGGTAATCTAAGAATTAGGGAACAGACACCCTAATTGACGCGAATCCTAAAGATAGATCTATCGGGCCCAACAAGCCCCATCCAAAGTACCGGATGTTTTAGTACTTCGAAATTTATATCATGTCCGAAGGAGGATCCCGGAATGATGGGGATATTCTTATATATGCATATTGTTAATGTCGGTTACCAGGTGTTCAATCCATATGAATGATATTTTTGTCTCTATGCATGGGACGTATGTTTATGAGAAATGGAAATCTGAAATCTTGTGGTCCATTAAAATGATGGAAACGATTGTTTAAGTTAAACTAATGAACTCACCAACCTTTTGGTTGACACTTGAAAGCATGTTTATTCTCAGGTTTGAAAGAGATCTTCCGCTGTGCATTAGCTCATTTTAAAGATATTACTTGGAGTCATTCATGACATATTTCAAAAGACGTTGCATTCGATTCGTTGAAGTTCATTAAAGATTATTATTAAGTAAATGATAGATTAGGTCATTTATAGTTTGGATATTATGAAATGGTATGCATACATGTCAACTTTCGATGTAATGAAAGATTATCTTTTAAAAATGAATGCAATGTTTGTAAAATGTATCATTTAGAGGTCAAGTACCTCGCGATGTAATCATATGTTATTGTATTCGTCCCTATGGATTGGGTCGGGTCGTCTCATGTGGTATCAGAGCGGTGGTCTTAGCGAACCAGGTCTGCATTAGTGTGTCTAACTGATAAGTCGTTAGGATACATTAGTGAGTCTGGACTTCGACCGTGTCTGCATGTCAAAAGTTTTTGCTTATCATTTGTGTCAAAAATCACTTGCTTATCATCCTTAAGACTAGACGCGTTTTCCTGCATTTATTACATAATAGTGTATAGACGAATTCTTGTCTTAGCATATCTATCACTGTGAACTTTGACTAACATCTTTCAAAGATTATCCGAAATCTATGGGATTTTGGTATTATATATACATATGTAAATTATGTATTGAGGAATACCAAATCTAAATTCTACAATCTATTTCATACCAAAATTCTTTCTCTGATCATACGAGATGGATCCCTCAACTAGTTCGAACTCCTCAGATTCCGACAGTTATGCCGATATGGAATTCCACTCAAGCTCCGAAAACAGTGTTACCGGAATGGATCAACCAATCAGCCATCATCTATTCTGGATGAAATGGGGATGGGTTCGTAGCCTCCTCAATTATTGGAGACAAGAAGAAGGTGATCCTTTCCATCCACCAAATTGCCCTATTGGCGATGAACCTGAAGCACTTACCGGCGAACCTGTTCGTGAAACCATTTTCTCTCTCATTTCCAGAGTATCTCGTCACGATTATATCCTACATCAAATCCTAGATTTTATTTATCCGCTCGTCCCAACCGACAATCATCCCGGTGTACTAGCAGAAGTTAACGAACTTCGCGCACGCGTGACGGCTTTGGAGCTTATGGTGCAAGGATTACAAACACCATCAGCAGCACCAGCAGCATAATCAGTACCGCCAGTAACATCAACATCGCAAACCTCAATACTCTAGACATCAGCAGCATCACCGGCATCAACGGTATCATCATCATTAACACCAACAGTACCATTACCATCATCAACAATCACATTCGCATCACACGCCTCAACATCATAATCTATACCTCGGATATCAACATCACACGCATCATAGATACCACGGAGTACCAACAACAACAAACGATGAAGTATTGATTCATAACTTCATCGGAGGAATATTCTACGGCAATTATGTAATCTCTAAAGTCTTAGAGATTATCTATTTCCACCCTAACCCTAAATCAAATGAGTCAAGGGAGAATCGAAACCCTAACAAGGATGGTGCGCGATTTAATTGTTATACAAGCATCACTAGCAATTACCGGAAGTATCATCAGCAGCAACAATACCGTTAGCATCACCAGTATAGTCAGTAACGTCAGCATCGTCAGAATTAGCAACACCTATGACATCACAAATTCTATCAGTTCAAGAATCACTGTGGAAATCGTTACCAATCAACAACGAATATGTTGTATCAACGAGTTATATAGTATTAACTCATTCCTTCTGAAGAATTGTTATATATTTTATATATATGAATTCTGGAATTATAATAAATCTTTTTGTACTAAGCTATTAAGTATGAATTGAAAAAGAGTAGATACTACTCGTTTAAATTCATATTACTAATATCTTATGATGTACATCCTTCATTAACAACTTAATCATCGTTAACCACAATCTCTGTTTCAATCTAATGAACTCTGGTTCATAATAAATCAAGTGTATCATTCAATAACATGTTTGATTATACACTTTCATCTTCGATATACCCGAAATTTACGGGAAAACAATATTCGTATCTTGCGAAGTTAGCAAGAGTTCTATGAGCATCAGCATGATTCACTAAGAAAATACATATAAACATTGAAGCATTGATTACATTAGTGAAATACTTCGCAAAGATTATGTAATCTCTAATGTTTTAGAGAAAATTCATTTCTAATTCAATCCGAAAATCAAATGAGCTTAGTATGATATTAACTCATTGAATCTGTACTACATCTGAAGAAAATATACCCACATATATTTTCATAAAGATTGTAATGAGAATTCTTGTTCAAAATATTATTTGTGAAATTTTTTTTAACGGGTAGGTAATACCCGAGAGATATGTAAAATCACAATTAATATGTTACATTCTTCAATTCTGATTCAATAATCATCAACTAAACCAATTTACATTCTTCTATAGAAATCAAAACAACCATACTCATTCGAATCTAATTACATATTCTGATTTTGGGAATTTCAGAATTCAACTCGAGATACAACCAAAATCATCACTCTTAGATCTTTACATTTTTCATAGCTATACTTTGACTTCAAAACTGTGATAGAACATCACTTTTAATCGTAACACACAAGATGGATATGAAAAATCATTCGGGATTTAGGACGATTTCATCATTTGGATATTGACTATGACAATCTGCAATTAAATCCCTTCAAAATTCTAGAAGACACATCAAATAATAAACAATTGAGATGATGATCCAACCACACGTTACCCGAAGTTTTGTACCTAAAAAAAAAAAAAAAAAAAAAAAAAAAAAAAAAAAAAAAACTCTCGAAACCAAAGTCATAATCTAACATGTACCTGCATCGAATTCTTCTAGCAAAAACAACATTTCGATTCCTTTTCAAAGTAGCCAATTTTGTCACAGCTCCAGCAGGTCAACTTCGATTTTTCAGTCGGACCAGTCTTATTATAACCCTGTTAGATACGTTGCCTTTCGTCATTATTACTGGGGAACCTTTCATATTCCACCATATTACCACCAGCGTTTAATCATCTAAAACATGATTCTTCTGAACCCACCTCGGATTGCTAACCAGAGATTCAGATATTAGCACTAAATGCAGAGGAAACATAAAAATGGTAGATGGTTTGAATGGTCAAAAGTTTGATGATAAAAGATAGTGAGTTGGTAAAGCTCAGAAAAAGAAAGGATTTGGTACTGAAAAACGGATTGAGCAAAGTATGAAGGAAGCAGTGGACAAATCACAAGGACTAAATCTGCCTTCAAAGAATCCAAATAAATCAGTGCCTGCTGAACTCGTTAGCAAACACCTTACTTCTTATTCTAAACCTTCACAGACAGATATTCTTCATCATCATCATATCTTAAATATTATGAGATATCTTCGTATCTTCCATTATACATATTCTCCATATCTTTAGAGATATTTTCACAACTATTCTTATCAAGTATCATTTATCTCTCCGTAATATCTGCAACATAAAAGAAACTGTGTTAGTTTCTAAATTCTGAAAAGAAAAAAAAATTTGAATATGAATGTTTTTGAAGTGGTGTTGGGAACTGATGCATGGGTTAGTATAATATAATGACACTTGATCAACGTCATTATATTACATTAATTCATGCTGAGTTTCTAATGGATGTGATGATTCACAGAACATACCGTCATCATGTACCATTTACACGACTCTTACATTCTATCTAATCTCTAAACATATTAAGGAAATATTTCTTGATGGTTGGGTTCTTTCCGGGGTATTCTGGTAATTTAACAAATCAACATTGTATCATTACCATTTCCTTCTTAGAACAATTACTATGTTCATTCTGAAATCTATACCTACGAATTTCGGACCATTACAAGAGATGTTAAATCGCAAGAAGAAGAAACGAAAGGACAAAGCTCCGAAATAGAAATTCGGGGTATAAACCGCAGCAAATAGAAGAGAGCATTAACTATGGATGACGATGACTATAGAAGACAGAAGCAGGGACATCAAAATATAAGGGAAGGTGTAAAATTTAACAACAACTCAGAAATTACAACCCGTATATATCGATGCATATAGCAATGTAAAGACATGGGAGAACTAGAAACACTATAAACCCAAGAGTATAGTAGAAGTAAATAGATTCTTCTGGTGGCAGATTAAAAAGAAGAATGACAGATATGCAAGTTAAGAGGATATCAAGGATCAGGATGGGATGGAGCATATTAACGAATACTTTAAAGTAGGAATTGAGAAAGAAAGAATAGAAGGTGTGAGTTGTAAGGAAATGGAGAGGGTGGATTTATAGGAAAATTTTCGGCAGAGCAATCGAAGCAGATTATTGCGTTTAATCAAAGAAGATCTGAATCTCCTTAATTACCGAAGAATCAAATCTTAATATGAAGATTTCTTCTAAATTCCTTAAATTTTGGAAATCAATCTTGACTACGACACCGGTTAAGTCAAACTTACTTTTATTCATTTTCACTCTTAAGTGATAGCTTCATTCGTGCTCTTCACAAAAACAAATCATTTTATCTATATTAATCAATGATGATAAAACCCTAATTGTCAGTTCATATACGTCATGAAAACACTCTTACTGTTAGCCATGACAATCTCTATCAAATTTCGGGACGAAATTTCTTTTAACGGGTAGGTAATGTGATGACCCGGAAATTTCCGAACAAATTTAAACTTTAATCTTTATATATATCCGACACGATAAGCAAAATCTGTAATGTTGAGTCCCAAAAGTTTTGAAACTATATTCATTTAATCAAATACCCTTTGACCATGCCTAACGATTCACGAACAATTATGTGTAAATAAATATATATGCATATACATGTGTGCTTATTAAATTGAGATATATTAATAAAACATTGAACGGATTAGTTAATATGAATATAAGCTATGAGATCTATTTTTTTGAACTTAGAAATGCTATCAAGGTATTGAATGAATAATATGTTACATAAACATATTTGTTCGGTGTAAGTTTATCGACGAGATTAAAAGATAATATCAAATGATTGAATTATCGGATACATTGAACTATGATTATGAGTCTCTGTTATGAGGTCCACTTTGAATTAGGAAACCCTTACTTTTTAACGGTATTCGGAATAAATGGTAAAGTAATTTACAAGTAAGAACAAAGTATCACTTATTGGGAGTTAGACAAAAGTTAGTGGAGAATCGAATTTCATAATACTCGATTTATCATATAGAAGGAATAATTGGGATAAGATTCGTTGACTAGATAAACCCATCTGATATGTTATATTAAGATATATTATTTAGAAAGTTAAAGAAATTAAACTAAACATTTACGCATAAAAGAATGAAATCAAATTAAGTTTTAAAGCATAAACGTTATAGAATTTTTCGATTTTGTAAAGGATCTTAAATTATATAATTAGTTTTGAAAGGATAACTAGTATGTTATTAGATAAATATTTTAAAAATATGTATAAGATTATAAATTATAATTTAAATTAGTCATAAAACGTTTTGATATTAAACTAATATTAATAAATAGGCTTTGATAAATAACAAGATTATGAATTATAAAAGCAAATGACCAAAACACTCAAAAGATTAAGTTACACTTTGAGTGGGTTAGTTTTTAAATAATTTAAGTCTAGTTATTAATAAAGGTACGTGTCACAAATAGTTTAATTTAAAATAAAAATATTTTGACAAACAACGAGACTTTAATTTATAGAAGGAAATGACCACAACACTCAATTTTATAAGTTATATTTTTATAAAGGTAAATTTTTGTTGTGTAAATCTAATTTTTGTAAAAGGTACACGTCACGTAACGTAAAAGGCTAGTTTTCTAAACGTACGAAAGTGCGCCCGAAAAATCGAAAGTGGTACATGAGTTGTGAGACCACGACCGTGTCATTTTTGTAAAAATTATATTTTTACCATGAACGTAAATATAATATAATATTTAATTAATTCTAAAGATTAAATATATTATAAATTAAATATATTATAATATCTTTATATAAGTAAAAGAGACGTTCATGTGCATGTATGACCGCAATTTGCGGTTCCCAATTTTCATCATCACTCCGCAATTTTCATAATTAGTGGGTCCCAATTCTAACTATAAAACTCGAACGCTGTGAATTCTTTTCATTCATAATCATATATCCATCTATATCACTACTTCGTATAATATTTATTTATATTATTATTATTATTATTTTTTTTATTATTATTATTAAGAGGTATTATTAGTAGTAGTATTAGTATTATACATAAAATACTACGACGAGGTTCTGCTCGTATATTTTCAAAAATGGGTTTTAGGAGCTGGGTAGAGCTAAGGAAATTATGGGTTATAGCTATGGAGGTGATGGGTAATGTTCGAGGGTATGTTCATGAGGTCAATTTAGTGTTTGTCATCTCCGTTGCGTTTGCGTATCTTTCCTGCAATATTGAATCTCAATATTGATACGTGAGTACTCATAATTTAATTTTTACATACTAATAGTGTATCCCTGACTAGTGCTCGAGAAAATAGAATTATGCATGCTTGTACATTTGATATTGCCCTTAGATAGGTTATGTTGAATCTTAAAGGTTGTTATACTAGGGATGAAATAAGGTATAAGATATGCATGTCCTTGGAAAGCTAGCGAAAAATTAAGAACTTTTCATTTAGATATCAAATGGATTCGTTGAACGGTTGTCAAGTTATGGACAAAAGAAGTTTTGCAAATTTTGATAAAATGTCGAAAAGAGAATTGAAATTCTCGCTGATCTGCGTTGTTTCAGATTAAAACAAAAATACCACTGAATTCTTTGCTGTAAGGTCTAACAAACGACTCTGGCCGTTTGTCAATTCGAGTCTCGACGATTTTTCTAAAAATCGTCAAAGTTGACTGTTTGGTCACATTTTAAAATTCTAAAAAGAGCTGAAACTTTTTTATTAAAAATGTCAGTTTTGTATCAGTTGTCATGGTCGGCCTGATGTGTGTTTACTTTTGCCAAAAATCATGTTATATCTTTGTGGTAACTAGAAATTGCAGGCTTTGACCGTTTGTCAATCCGAGTTTCGAGGAATTTTCTAAAAATCTCCAAAGTAGGCTACTCGGTCATTTTTGTAAATTTATTAAGCTGAAAAATTAACTTTGACTAAAGGCCATGTAGTCATGTTTGACCGAAATTTTTTTTTTTTGTATAAGTTATTGTATTTTTGCATGCGACCTCGTTTTTACTTTAACCTTTGACTTTTGACCTTGAACCTTGACTTTTCCGTTAACTTTTCAGTTAATATTTCTGTGTTGACTTTCTCTAAAAACTAAAATACTATTGTATGATTATGAAACCATTTGTGATACGTTGTTTCACACGTCACCTTTTACTAGAATTTTAACTAAACATGAGTAATATAACATGTTACTATACTGTTGAGTCAGACTCGAGCACTAAGATTATGGTACACTATGACTTAACCTAATTTGTTAGACAAATATTGATCAACAAAATTATATATATATATAATTAATATAGGTTCGTGAATCCGAGGCCAACCCTACACATATTCAATGATGATATATGTATTTTTACTACAAAATACAGTATGGTGAGTTTCATTTGATTCCCTTTTGCTCTTTACATTTTTGGGACTGAGAATACATGCGCTGTTTTTACAACTGCTTTATTAAATGCTTTTGAAATATATTTTGAACCGCGAATACATGCAAATGCTTTATTAACTATTTTACAATATTTATATGTGTGAGTTTCATTTGCCTTTTTACCCTTTATATTTTTGGGCTGAGAATACATGCGCAACTTTTATAAATGTTTTACGAAATAGACACAAGTACGTGAAACTACATTCTATGGTTGAATTATCGAAATCGAATATGCCCCTTTTTATTAAGTCTGGTAATCTAAGAATTAGGGAACACACACCCTAATTGACGCGAATCCTAAAGATAGATCTATCGGGCCCAACAAGCCCCATCCAAAGTACCGGATGTTTTAGTACTTCGAAATTTATATCATGTCCGAAGGAGGATCCCGGAATGATGGGGATATTCTTATATATGCATATTGTTAATGTCGGTTACCAGGTGTTCAATCCATATGAATGATATTTTTGTCTCTATGCATGGGACGTATGTTTATGAGAAATGGAAATCTGAAATCTTGTGGTCCATTAAAATGATGGAAACGATTGTTTAAGTTAAACTAATGAACTCACCAACCTTTTGGTTGACACTTGAAAGCATGTTTATTCTCAGGTTTGAAAGAGATCTTCCGCTGTGCATTAGCTCATTTTAAAGATATTACTTGGAGTCATTCATGACATATTTCAAAAGACGTTGCATTCGATTCGTTGAAGTTCATTAAAGATTATTATTAAGTAAATGACAGATTAGGTCATTTATAGTTTGGATATTATGAAATGGTATGCATACATGTCAACTTTCGATGTAATGAAAGATTGTCTTTTAAAAATGAATGCAATGTTTGTAAAATGTATCATTTAGAGGTCAAGTACCTCGCGATGTAGTCATATGTTATTGTATTCGTCCCTATGGATTGGGTCGGGTCGTCTCAGTGGTCTTAGCGAACCAGGTCTGCATTAGTGTGTCTAACTGATAAGTCGATATGATGCATTAGTGAGTCTGGACTTCGACCGTGTCTGCATGTCAAAAGTTTTGCTTATCATTTTGTGTCAAAAATTAACTACTTATCATCCTCAGGAAATTACCTGCTTATCATTTTTAGTCTAAGACACGTCTTGCTGCATTGATTGCATGAATAGTGTATAGACAAAAATTCATATCTTAGCATATCTGCTAAATCATATCTTATCGTACCTGTTACTTTAAACTTTGCCTGACATATCCTGCAAAGTCCTCCGTAATCTACGAAATCTTTTGATCTATATATATATATATATATATATATATATATATATATATATATATATATATATATATATATATATATATATATATATATATATATATATTCTATGTAATTAGAATACCATCCGTTAGCCAAAATCATTTCATATCGAAAAAAAAGAAAATCCTTTATCCAATCGTACGAAATGGAATTCGTCATCAGTTCAAGTCACTCAGATTCCGAAATAGAATCCCATTCAAGCTCCGAAAGCAGTGTGACCGGAATAGATCAACCAATCAGTCATCACCTATTCTGGATGAATTGGGCATGGGTTCGTAGCCTCCTCAATCATTGGAGACAAGAAGAAGGTGTTCCCTTCCATCCACCACATTGCCCTCTTGACGAAGAACCTGAAGCACTTACCGGCAAACCTGTCCGAAACACCATGTTCTCGCTCATTTTCGGAGTATCTCATCACGATTATATATTACATCAAATTTTAGATTTTATTTATCCGCTCGTCCGAACCGACAATCACCCCGGTGTAATAGAAGAAGTCAACGACCTTCGCGCTCGGGTAGTGGCTTTGGAGAATATGGTGCAGAGATTACAAACACCAACAGCAGTATCAGCAGCATAACCAGTACCACCATCATCAACGCCAACAGTACCATTACCACCTCCAACCACAACCGCATCGTAAACCTCAACTTCACAATCTGTCCCACGAGCATCAACGTCATACGCACCATAGATACCAAGGAGTACCAACAACAATAACTGATGAAGTATTAATTCATAACTTCATTGGAGAAACATTCCGCGGCGATTATGTAATCTCTAAAGTCTTAGAGATTATCTAATCTAGCCCTAACCATAAATCAGTTAAGCGAACCAAAATGATAGAAGAAAGAGTAGAAACCCTGACAAAAAATGGTGTGTGATTAATAAGCTAAACTTGCTTTACCAACAGCATCAACAGTACCGTCAGCGTTTCCAGCATCGTCAGTTCAGTCAACATCCGAATCAACAACACCGATAACATCACAAACTCTGTCAGTTCAAGAAATCACTGTGGACATCATTACGAATCAATAACGTGTATATTGTATCAACGAGTTATGAAGAATTAACTCATTCCCTCTGAAGAAATTATATGTATATATATATATATATATATATATATATATATATATATATATATATATATATATATTTTGAAATAAATCTTTCCGTGCTAAGCTATTGTGTGTGAATCTTAACTACTCAGTTAATTCATATTACAAATATGCAATAATGTACGTCCTTCGGCCGCAACTTAACCAGCGTTAACTACAATCTCTGTCGCAATTCAATAAATTCCAATTCATAATAAATCAAGTATATATTTGATTTTACACTTTCATCATCGATGTACCCGAAACTTTTCAGATAACATCATTCGTACTTTGCGAAATTCACAAGAATTCCACGAACCGAACATCATACATCAACAAATAACGAAGTATTGATTCATAATTTCAATGTCATTAAAGAAATACTGCGTAAAAGTTATGTACTTTTAAAGCCTTTAGGGATTATTCAATTCTAGTTTCAACCGTAAATCAAATGAGTTTAATTTAACATTAACTCATTAAATCTATGTTACATCTGAAGAAAATATACATATATATTTATTTATATTTCCATAAAGACTGTAATAAAATTCTTTTGTACAAAATATTAATTGTGAATTTTTTTTTTAACGGGTAGGTAATACCTGAGAGATATATAAATTCACAAATAATATGTTACATTCTTCGAATCTGATTCAGCAAATCATCCATTATACTCCCTACTTTCACAACAATATACATTCTTTTATAGAAATCAAAACAACCATACTCATTCAAAATTTAATTACATATTCTGATTTTGAAATCTCAAAATTCAACTCGAGATATGACCAAAATCATCACTCTTAGATCCTTACATCTTTCACAAGCTATATTTTGACTTCAAAACTGTGTTAGAACATCAAATGTATGTTAACGATTACAATCTGTGTTCAAACCCTTCAAAAATTTCTGAAGACACTTCGAATGATGAGCAATCGAGATGATGATCCAACCACATGTTACCCACAGTTATGTACCCAAAAAAAACTCTTGAAACCAAAGTAAAAGTTTAAACAACGTATCCGCGTCAGATTCTTTGGCATTTATTAGCAAAAATAACTTTGAAACTCCTATTCAAAGTAGCCAGTTTTGTCACAGTTCCAGCAAGTCAACTTCGACTTTTCAGTCAGACTAACCTTATTATAACCTTGAGATATACACCATCATTACCAGGGAACCTTTTACATTCCACCACATTATTAGCAGATGTACCAACAACTTCATTACCCTTTGACTTTAGCCTCTCCAAAACTTCATTATAATTATTTATTGAAACCCCATCATTTACTCATTCGCATCTTGTAATGAGAATTGTCATACGAATCATTGGGAATTAGCAATCAGTATTTTGAAATCTCACAGCATGTCTACGCCAACAGTTATATGTGTATATATAAAGTCTATCTTCTGGACTTAATTTGAATGTGAAGTTTCTGAAAAACACTCCGAACTAAGAATTGGTTCTCCGAAAATGGAAAAAATGCTGATGAAGCAGCAAAAACTATAAACGACCTTAAACGGTAAAAGTTGGATGATAATGATGAAGTGTGCTGGCAAAGCGCAGAAAAAGAGAAGTTTTGGAACTGGAAAACGGATTGAGCAAAGTAGGAAGGAGGCTGTGGACAAATTACAAAGACTGAACCTGACTTCAAAGGATCCAAATGATTCAGTACCTGCTGAAGTCATTAACGAATACCTTGCTCCTGACTCTAAACCCCTGCGGACAATATTCTTCATCATCCTCTGATATTAGAAATTCTAAAATATCATCATATCTTTCATTATAAATATCCTCCATATTTCTGAAGATATTTTCTTAATTTTTCTTATTTGAAATCATTTACCTCTTCGCACTATCTGTATTACATCATAAAAGAAACTATTTTAGTTTCTAAATTCTGAAACATTCAAGTTTAAAATAGGAATATTTTGAAGTAGTGTTGGGAACTGAATCATGAATTAGTATAATATAATGACACTTGATCAACGTGATTATATTACAGTAAGTCATGCTGAGTTTCTAAATGGAACGTGATGATTCACAGATCATAACATTATCATGTGCCATGTTATACGACTCTTGTATTCTATTTAACCTCTAAAATATCAAGAAAATATTTCTTGATGATTCGGCCTTTTCCAAGGTATTCTAGTAATTTGACAAGTCAAGATCGTGCCATCACAATTTCCTTCCTAGAACATTAACAATGTTCATTCCGAAATTCATATCTGTGAATTCTAGAACATTACAAGTGGTGCTTAATCGCAAGAAGAAGAAACAAAAGGACAAAACTCCGAAATAGAAATTGGGGTATAAATTACAGCAAATAAAAGAGAGCATTAACTGTGAATGATAATGATTATAGAAGACAGAAGCAGAGACTTTGAAATATAAGGGAACATATAAAGCCCAACGATAAACCAGAAATTATAAACCATATATATCGATGCATATAGCAATATAAAGACACGGGAGAACTAGAAACACTATAAACCCAAGAGTATAGTAGAAGTAAATAGATTCTTCCGGTGATAGATGAAAAAGAAGAATGACCGATATGAAAGTTAGAAGTATATCGAGGATCAGAACTGGATGGAGCATATTGATTAATAATTTAAAATATGAGTTGAGGGGGAAAGAATAGAAGGTGATGAAACATGACTAGGAACTTAGAAATCAACAGATTTAACTCACACAATGGCGGAATAAGTGAATCAAACCCTCTAGTGAATAGGTTAAATTTTTTTTTTTTTATTAATTTAGTCAAACCACAACTAAATCAAGTGTGATTAGATCAACACCTAGAGCTATTATTCACCACCTGGGTGATTTGGACTGAGAGATAATCAGAGGAGCTCACTAGATCTGAGTGTGTATAACAAATGAGAGGCTTAACCTAAAATGAAGAACATAAGACTTTATATACCCCTGCTGTTGAGTCACCCATACGATTCATTCATCACACGTACGAGTTGGCTTCATCAGCCGTACGGGTGATCACTCACTCGTGTCTTCTCATTTTGGTTGTAATTGTGACTTAGCTCAGCATCAACCGTGCGTATGAGCCTGTCAGCTGTACTAGTGAGGCTTCACTCATACGTCTGACTAAGTCTAACATAGTCAAACATCTAAATCTCGTTCCTGCAGTTCCTATAACCACATACAAACACGGATAGGATAATAACGAGCAATCATGGTGGCCTGTAAACTGTTGTACCTGCAATGGACGTGGGTAGATGTCTAGGGACTTGCATAAAATGCATCAACAGAAGGTGTGAGTTGTAAGGAAACGAAGGAGGTGAATTTATAAGAAAATCTCCGACAGAACAATTAAAATGGACGATCGCATTTAAAGCGGATCATAATTCCCTTGATTACCGGAGAGTCAAATCTTATTAAGAAGATTTTCTTCAAATCCCTTGAAATCTGGGAATCAATCATATCTACGTCAAATGATAAGATGAATCTACACTTACTCATTTCACTATTCTATGTTAGCTTCATTCGTACTCTTCATATAAATGGATTGTTTATCCAAATTATTCGCTGATGATAAAACTCTAATTTTCAGCCCGTATGCATCATGAAAACATACTTATTATCATTCACGACCTTTCCATTCAAATTTCGGGACGAAATTTCTTTAACGGGTAGGTACTGTGACAACCCGAAAATTTCCAACCAAATTTAAACTTTAATCTTTATATGTTTCCGACATGATAAGCAATATTTGTTAAGTTAAATTTCAAGAATTTTAAACTATGTTCATACATTCATTCAACCTCGACCAAGTTCTAATGATTCACGTACCATTAAACGAATATGATTATATATGTATATGTGTATATATATTATAACTTGAAACGTAAACAAAATATTAGATTAAATACTTTATATGATTGTATTTGTTTCAAAATGTTTATCAATGGAATTAGAAGATAAGATCAAATGATTGAATTATCAGATATATTGAATTATGATTACAAGTCTCTGTTGAAAGGCCCACGTTAATTTGAGAAATCTTTCTATTTTAACAATATTCGGGAAATGGTAAAGTGATTTATAAATAAGAACAAATTGTCAATCATTGAGAACTAGACAAAGGATAGTAGAAGATTGAATATCATAAAGACTCGATTGATCTATTTAGTTTCAAACGTATAAAAACGTTTTCAGTTTAAAAAGAACTTTATTATTAAAACGTATATAACTTTTATAAATATCAAGAACCACTTTTGACAACTCATTACTTAACTAGTATGATAAAGATAACGATATTTATATTTTATTTTATTAAATATATATAACGATTTAAATTAATATTATATATATTTATACGCGTATTATACGTACATAGTTTTATACTTTTACTATACTTAAACTTTACCTTTACTTTATTTTTACTTTACTTTAACTTTAATAATTCACTTTAATAATTCATACTTTAATAATTCACTTTAATAATTCATACTTTAAAAATTCACTTTAATAATTCATACTTTAATAATTCACTTTAATAATTCATACTTTAATAATTCACTTTAATAATTCAAAAATCTATTATAAATAGAATTCAATAGGTTTCATTATTTCATAGAAACTTGAAAATATTTTTCTCTAAACTTTCTCAATCGATTTACATATATATATTTACTCCGTATTATTTCAAGATATTATTAGTTTACATAAAATATTACGACGGAGTGCTGTCCGAGTGATTTCGAAATTGTTTTTCGAGTGGGATAGGATTAAGAAAATTATGGGTTATAGCTATGGAGGTGATTGAGTATGGTTCATGGGTATGCTCGTGAGGTCAATATAGTGTTTATCATTTTCGTTGCGTCTACGTACCTTTCCTGCAATATTGAATCTCAATATTGATACGTGAGTACTCATAATTTAACTTTTACATACTAATAGTGTATCCCTGACTAGTGCTCGAGTATTTAGGATTATGCATGCTTGTACTTTTGATATTGCCCTTAGACAGGTTAGGTTGAATCTTGAATTAGTTACACTTGCGGTTGAGATAAGGTATAAGATATGCATGTCCTTGGAAAGCTAGCGAAAAATTAAGAACTTTTCCTTTAGATATCGGATGGTTTCGATGAACGGATTAGAAGTTATAATCAATTGAATTTTCGATATTTTTATTAAAAATGATTATTATTATCCTCGTTTTTATCGTCGTTCTAGTTTTATCTTATTATTATCATTATTATTATCTTTATCAATAAAAGGGATTTATCATTAAAAATTGTTATTTTTTTTATTATTACTATCGTTATTATCGTTAAAGTTATAATTAGTATTATTATTATTATCCAATTATTATTATTATTATTGGTATTATTATTATTATTATTATCATTATTGATATATATATCATTATTTAAAAATGGTTATTGTTATTGTTATTATTATTATTACTATATTATCATTAAGATAATTATTAGTATTATCGTTAATAATATTATAGTAACTATCATTATTAATATTAATGTAATTAAAACAAATATTTGTAACACCTAATTATTTTGATTACTATTATTATTATTATTATTATTATTATTATGAACACGATATAAAAGACGATTAAAAGCTATTAAACGAAACGATTAGGAAATAATGGGTAAGAGTATCATGATGAAATTAAAATATTATAAGATATTGATTTAGATAAAATTATCGTTCTTATTATTTTTATCATTACTATTATTATTAAAAGTATCGTTAGTATTAAAACTATCATTTTAACAAAAATTATCATTTTAATAGAAATGTCATTGTTACTATAAAATATCATTATTATTATTATTTTAAAGAGAATTATTATTTTAAAGATAATATTAAAAATTATCGTAAATATTAAAGTTATCATAATTAGAATTATCGTTTTATCATAATGTCATCTTAGTAATTATAAATATTGATATTTTTATAATAATAATTATTTTTACAAAATAATACAACTTTTACTTACTATCATTATAGATATTATTTTATCAAATAAATATGTGATACAAACATATTTTACTGCGTGTAATAACCTACTTTAATAATACCTATCATATTATCTTTATGATATTAAATGAACCCTATAAATTTTATTAATTACTATATATAAAAGTATATTTTATTATATAAATTTAATATAAAATTTTATTTATTAATAAATAAATTATATTATTTACTCTAATACATCTTTTAAAAATATTTAAAAATATAAAACAACGATATTTAAACTATATATTAATCATGTATAGATTTTTGGAAATTATTTTGAGTCAAATTTACTTTTGTTGACTTTTGCATATTAGTCTCGAGCATTAGGATTGTGGTACACTATGACTTGACCTAATTTGTTAGATAAATATTGACCAACACATAAATATATATAATTAATTTAGATTCGTGAATCCGAGGCCAACCTTGCACTTGTTCAATGACGTTATATGTATTTTTACTACGAAATACAGTATGGTGAGTTTCATTTGCTCCCTTTTTACTCATTACATTTTTGGGCTGAGAATACATGCAAATGCTTTATTAACTGTTTTACAATATTTATATGCGTGAGTTTCATTTACCTTTTTACCCTTTATATTTTTGGGACTGAGAATACAAGCGCTTTTATAAATGTTTGACGAAATGGACACAAGTAATTGAAACTACATTCTATGGTTGAATTATCGAAATTGAATATGCCCCTTTTTATTAAAGTCTTGTAATCTATGAATTAGGGAACAGACACCCTAATTGACGCGAATCCTAAAGATAGATCTATTGGGCCTAACAAATCCCATCCAAAGTACCGAATGCTTTAGTACTTCAAAATTTATATCATGTCCGAAGGAGGATCCCGGAATGATAGGGGATATTCTTATATGTATCTAGTTAATGTCGGTTACCAGATGTTCACCATATGAATGATTATTTTTGTCTCTATGCATGGGACGTATATTTATGAGAACTGAAAATGAAATTCTTGTGGTCTATTAAAATGATGGAAATAAATGATTATGATAAACTAATGAACTCACCAACCTTTTGGTTGACACTTTAAAGCATGTTTATTCTCAGGTGTTAAAGAAATCTTCCGCTGTGCATTTACTCATTTTAAAGATATTACTTGGAGTCTTTCATAGCATATTTCGAAGAAAGTTGCATTCGAGTCATTGAGTTCATCAAAGATTATTATTAAATCAATTTATAGTTGGATAGTGGATATTATGAAATGGTATGCATGCCTGTCAATTTTCGATGTAAAGAAAGATTGTCTTTTAAAAACGAATGCAATGTTTGTAAAATGTATCATATAGAGGTCAAATACCTCGCAATGTAATCAACTATTGTGAATCGTTTATAATGTATATTGTAACGACCCGGAAATTTCCGACCAAATTTAAACTCTAATCTCTATATGGTTCCGACACGATAAGCAAAAACCCTAAAGTTGACCCGCACTTTTTCGATCGTTCTATACTTATAAGATTAATATTTACATAAATTAAACCTTACCAACATGATAAGCAATCCAAATTGTTGAGACTTATGTTTTCGAAAAGAGTTTTACACAACGTTTGACCGTCTAGTTTGACCGATGATATCACGAACTATACAATATATGATAATTATACGTTTGTGTATATATATGTATATATACATATTTAACATGATCTAAGAATGTTTTAATATCTCATTTTGTATTAATAACAATAAGTTATAAGTATATTTTGAAACTACTAACTTAAGTTTTCAAAACGATAACCATACGTAACGTTATTTGACTTAAATACTTATGACCTATAATGTTTATACATATATCGTATAAGTAATGTATTTAATCACTTTTAAAGACTTAAATACATAAAACAATATAAGTATATTTACAAAAGATAGCTATATTTGAATCCTCGTTCCGTTTTCTCAAAGATTTCTATACGTATACCTAGGGTATATGTACCCGTATCATACGCAGCTTCTAGATGTATTTACTATTGGTATATACCAATAAAAATCTGCTCCTTAGCAGCCTTAAATGATTAAGAAACATGTGGAACCAACCATTTGTCAAGTAGCATGAATTATTTAGCAAGAAAACAAAGTTAGGTATTTTTTTCCTTTATAACCTAAAAACGTTTTTATGCATGCACACCATTTCTTCACCCCATTTTCTTATACTTACACTTCCATTTCTCTCTCAAAATACTCTTAACTTCATACTTGATCATCTCCAAGCATTTTCCCCATCATTTAGCTTCAAAAACCTTACTTAAACACCATAAGAAAACCATACAAAAACACTTCAAGAAATCCTTCCAAGAACACAAACTTACTTCCAATCTTTCATCCAATTCCATCACCCTTTTGGTTCTAGCTTTTTACTCCTCTTTTATAGAAACCTTGTCCAAGGAACTTGAGGTAGTATCTATGTTCATAACCTTATTCGATTCATATATATATAGCTATCATATTTTGTGGTATACAATTTTAACAACAAGAACATAGTTTGAAAGTTTTCAAACTTGTTTGCAAACTAAATAGATCCTTCTAACTTAACTTTTAAAATACTTCAAGACCTGTAATATAACTTAAATATATGCTAACTTAACAAGGTATAACTTGGTTTTTCAAAGAATATCTTAAAAACTGTTTTTACGACGTCGGAGTGTAACCGGGGACTGTTTTGGGTTGGATAATTAAAAACTATCTTAAACTTTGAATTGGAGGTTTATGTTCTGGAAAAATGATTTTTACTATAAATATGTTAACACATAGAAATTTCATGATTTAATTCAAAGTATAAGTATTTTTAGAAAAATGGTCATTAAGTGTTATTTTTTTGTAACAAAAATGTTTAACTTCATAAGTTTCACTAAAGTTTCACCTATGCCGTGTGATTTTGAATACAAACCAAGGTATTTTCAGTTCATAGTCTTAAAGAGGGACTCGATCCAATGAGATGGCAAGTTGAATCAACGAAAACGGATTTGTAACGAAGAAAATATGACCGAAACAAAATTGGTTATCCTAGACTTGTTTAACTTCGGGATTAATTGGGAAAAATTAAATAAATCACATATTTCTAAGATAACATGATATTTTATATATATGTACTTATAATTCAATTTTATATGGTTCAGGATCACCCGTAAACAACACGAGAAGATTAATCATAAGATCCCATGTTTGTACGCAACACGTCATTTGACAACACCGGTACTTTATGTACGCAACACGTCATTTGACAACACCGGTACCGTGGGTCAAGATTAATCTCGACCAATACATATACGATGGGGTTTTATTTATTTCGTTGGGGGTTTTATTTATTTCATTGCGGGTATATTAAACATCTAAAAATGAACCATTAAAATTGAATTACTAACAACGAGCTGCTAACTACGGACTAAGGAATTATTCAAAGTATTAAAAGTATAACAAGTATATATATGTGACGTTTGTTTAAAAAGAAAAGGTATTGATATATTATATATGGATAGGTTCGTGATATCAACCGGAGACCAAGTCAAATTATATATATCTTCAAGACGAAAGTGAGTATATAGTCCCACTTTTAAACTCTAAATATTTCGGGATGAGAATACATGTATTTTATGTTTTACGTTATGGACACAAGTAACTGAAAAATATATTCTACGTTGAGTTGTACCACTGGCATACTTCCCTGTAGCTTGGTAACTAATATTTACAGCGGTATTGTAAACGCGAATCCTGTTGATAGATCTATCGGGCCTGACAACCCCAACCGGACTGGACGACCAGTATTCAACGGTTGCACAGTACTTCGTTTTGTGACTACACTTGGTACGGTGTAGTAAGATTTCATAATAAAGGGAATATGCGACGTGATTAAATGTTAAGTATGGTTACCAAGTGCTCAACCACTTAGAATATTTTTATTAAAATGTTTATATATGAAATCTTGTGGTCTATATTTATATCGCTGTCGACATTAAACCTATATCTCACCAACTTTATGTTGACATTTTAAAGCATGTTATTCTCAGGTATGAATTAAGTCTTCCGCTGTGCATTATCTCGTACTAAGGATACTACTTGAGGCCATTAAGGACTTATATCATAAGGCGTTGCATTCGAGTCATTGAAGTTCATAGAGACTATTATTAAGTAAATGGCGGTTTAGGTCATTTGAATATTATGAAATGTCAGGCGAATATGTCAATTATGGATGTAACTATAGATTGTCTTTTAAGAATAAATGCAACGTTTGTAAGATGTATCATATAGAGGGCAAGTACCTCGCAATGTTATCAACTATTGTAATTCGTTTGTAATCAATATGGACAACGTCCGGATGATTAGTTTCGGATCCTTTCAGTTGGTATCAGAGCGTTGGTCTTAGCGAACCAGGCCTTGCATTAGTGTGTCTAACTAGTAGTTGTTAGGATACATTAAGTGAGTCTGGACTTTGACCGTGTCTGCCTGTCAAAAGTTTTGCTTATCAATCCTAGTCGGAAATCATCTGCTTATCATTCTTAGGGAACTGCCTGCTTATCATTCTTAAGTCTAGACACGTCTTACTGCATTTAGTGCATCGATAGTGTATAGACAAAATTCATATCCTAGCGTATCTGTTACTATAGACATTGCCTGACGTATTTCAAAGATTCTCCGTAATTCATGGGATTTTGATATTATATATACATATGTAAATTATGTATTGAAGAGTACCAAACCCAACTCCTATAATCTATTCTAAACCAAAAATTCATTTCTCCGACCATACAAGATGGATTCTTCATCCAGCTCAAATTCCTCCGACTTCGATAGCTTCGCCGATATGGATTTCCATTCGAGCTCCGAGAACAGCGTTACCGGAATGGATCAACCAATTTCCCATCATCTATTCTGGATGAATTGGGGATGGGTTCGTAATATACTAAATTTCTGGAGGCAAGAAGAAGGTGATCCATTCCATCCACCAAATTGTCCTCTTAACGATGAACCTGAAGCACTTACCGGCGAACCTATTCGAAACACCATTTTCTCGCTCATTTCTAGAGTATCTCGTCATGATTACATACTATCCCATATTTCAAATCTTGTTCATTCGCTCGTTCCAACCGTCAATCATCCCGGTATAATAGAAGAAGTCAACGAACTCCGTGCTCAGGTAGTGGTTTTGGAGAATATGGTGCGAAGGTTACAAACACCAACAGCAGCACCAGCAGCATAATCCGTACTACCATCGTCAACGCCGACAGTACCTTTATCACCCCAATCACAACCGCGCCTTAAATCTCAACATCACAATCTATATCTCGAATATCAACATCACACGACTCAATATCTGTACTTCGAGTATGATCTTCGTTCTATATATCGTTCTACATCGATTATCTTCGCTTTACGTATCGTATGACGATTATGTAATTTCTAAAGTCTTAGAGATTATGTAACCTAGAATTAACGATAAATCAAATGAGTTTAATATCTTATTGACTCATTAAATCTATGATTATCTCTGAAGAAAATATATATGCAAGTATATTTTCATAAAGATAGTAATTAAAAATTCCTTCGTACAAACTATTAATGATGAAAATATTTTAACGGGTGGGTAGTACCCGAGGAATATTTAGAATTCACATTAATAAGTTATATTGTACATTCTTGAATCTGATTCAACGGTTATCTATTATCTTACTTACAACCACCGATATTCGTATCCGCTCACCCCAGAATAACCATTTTCAATCAAATTTCATATTCGGATTTTGACCTACCAGAATCCAACAAGTGGCATAAAGAAGAAAACATTGGACAAAATAAAAAAAAATTTGTTAGAAACACACGATTTAACTAATTAAAAATCTATTAAGGATTCCACGCTAACTGTTCCGGCAAACTCTGGACAATTAAAATGAATTAAAATGTTGATTGTAACATATGAAGCTAAACAATTCTTCAAGCTTGCCACTTGATTTTATCTTAAAACTCATTCGTAACTTGACGATTACAATTCGCATTCAAATCCTTTCATGATTCCTGAAAACACCTCGACCGAGAAGTTGAACCCGCCGCACCTTGCCCACGGAATGAAGATTTATACATACAGTTATACACCTGAAGAACTCTCGAACCCAAATTCATAATTTAACACATAACGTATTGAATCCTTTGCCATTTATTAGCAAGAACAACCCTACAATTCCTTTTCAAGAAGCTAATTTTGTCACAGCTCCACTTCGACTTTTCAGTGAGATTATTTCTATTATAATCATGATATTTATACCTTGTCCTTTCGCGGTCATTACCGGAAAACCTTTTATATCCCTCGAAAACATCAACAGGTGCACCAGCAGATCGTTATCCTTTTGGCGAAATCAACAATCAGTATTTTGAAAATCTCGCGGAACTTCTTCCATCATATCTATAATGTCTATCCCTAAGAATTTCATAATCTGAACGTGAAGTTTCTGAAAAACACCCGGGACTATGAAATAGTTCTTGAAATGCTAACGAAGCAGCAAAAACTGTAAACGACTTTAACGGTCAAAAGTTTGATGACAAAGAATAGTAAGGTGGTAAAGTTGAAAAAAAAAAAGTTTGGAACTATAAAACGGATGAAGCAAAGTATGAAAGAGGCTGTGGATAAATCACAGGGACTGAACCTGCTCTCAAAGAATACAAACGATTCCGTACCTGCTGAAACCGTCAGTAAGAACCCTACTCTTTATTCAAAACCTTGCCCGGATGATATTTTTCATCATCATCTTATCTTAGATATTATAAGATATCTTCATATCATTCGTTATACATATTTTTCATATTTCTGGAGATATTTTTACAACTATTCCTATCTGCGATCATTTATCTCTCCGTAACATCTGCGTTACAATATAAAAGAAACTGTGTTAATTTTTAAATTCTGAAACCTCCGAGATTAAAATATAAATGATTTGAAGTAGTGTTGGGAACTGATGCATGAATTAGTATAATATAATGAAACTTGATCAACTTCATTATATTACAGTAAGTCATGTTAAGTTTCTAATGGAATGTGATGATTCACAGTACCGTCATCATGTGCCATGTTACACGGCTCTTACATTCTATCAAGTCTCCAAACATATTAGAACGTATCACCTTGATAGTTCTATTTTTTCGGAATATTCGAGTAATTTAACGAATCAAGATCGTGCCATTACAATTTCATTCTAAAACCAATAGCTAGGTTCATTCCAAATTTCCTACCTACGAATTTCGGACCATTGTTCGCTTGGCTCGAGGACAGGAAGAAGAAACGAAGGGACAAAACCTCAGAATAGAAATAGGAACATAAACCACAGCAAATAAGAGAGAGCATTAACTGTGGATGACAAAGATTTTAAGGGACGGGAGTAGGAACATCGAAATATAAGGGAAGGTATAAAACCTAACAACAACCCCGAAACTACAAACCGTGCATATCAATACGTATTGCAACGTAAAGGCACGGGAGAATTAAAAACATTATAATTCCAAGGAAAGGATAAAAGAGAATAGATTCTTCTGGTGATAGATGAAAAAGAAGAATGAAAGATATGAAAGTTAGAAATATAACAAGGATTAGAATGGGATGGAGCATATTAGCGAATGTCTTAAAGTAGGAACTAAAGAGAAAGAATAGAAGATGTGGGAAGAAAGAAAGGGAAGGAGGTAAATTTATAGTGAAATATTCGACAAAGAAATCAAAACAGATTGCCGCGTTAAATCAAAGAAGATCCTGATCGCCGCAAAACTAAATCTTATTACATAAGATTTTCTTTAAAACCCTTAAATCCCGGAAATCGATCATAATCACGTCATCGGTTACAACAATTCTATATTTATTCATTTCACTCTTTTGTGATAGCTTCGCTCGTGCGTCTCACATAACCGAATCGTTTTATCTAAATCTTTCAATAATGATAAAATTTCATTGTTACCTCATATTCGTCATGAAAACATTCCTATTGTTATTTATGACAACCTCTACCAAATTTCGAGGACGAAATTTCTTTAACGGGTGGGTACTGTAACGACCCGGAAATTTCCGACCAAATTTAAACTCTAATCTCTATATGGTTCCGACACGATAAGCAAAAACCCTAAAGTTGACCCGCACTTTTTCGATCGTTCTATACTTATAAGATTAATATTTACATAAATTAAACCTTACCAACATGATAAGCAATCCAAATTGTTGAGACTTATGTTTTCGAAAAGAGTTTTACACAACGTTTGACCGTCTAGTTTGACCGATGATATCACGAACTATACAATATATGATAATTATACGTTTGTGTATATATATGTATATATACATATTTAACATGATCTAAGAATGTTTTAATATCTCATTTTGTATTAATAACAATAAGTTATAAGTATATTTTGAAACTACTAACTTAAGTTTTCAAAACGATAACCATACGTAACGTTATTTGACTTAAATACTTATGACCTATAATGTTTATACATATATCGTATAAGTAATGTATTTAATCACTTTTAAAGACTTAAATACATAAAACAATATAAGTATATTTACAAAAGATAGCTATATTTGAATCCTCGTTCCGTTTTCTCAAAGATTTCTATACGTATACCTAGGGTATATGTACCCGTATCATACGCAGCTTCTAGATGTATTTACTATTGGTATATACCAATAAAAATCTACTCCTTAGCAGCCTTAAATGATTAAGAAACATGTGGAACCAACCATTTGTCAAGTAGCATGAATTATTTAGCAAGAAAACAAAGTTAGGTATTTTTTTCCTTTATAACCTAAAAACGTTTTTATGCATGCACACCATTTCTTCACCCCATTTTCTTATACTTACACTTCCATTTCTCTCTCAAAATACTCTTAACTTCATACTTGATCATCTCCAAGCATTTTCCCCATCATTTAGCTTCAAAAACCTTACTTAAACACCATAAGAAAACCATACAAAAACACTTCAAGAAATCCTTCCAAGAACACAAACTTACTTCCAATCTTTCATCCAATTCCATCACCCTTTTGGTTCTAGCTTTTTACTCCTCTTTTACAGAAACCTTGTCCAAGGAACTTGAGGTAGTATCTATGTTCATAACCTTATTCGATTCATATATATATAGCTATCATATTTTGTGGTATACAATTTTAACAACAAGAACATAGTTTGAAAGTTTTCAAACTTGTTTGCAAACTAAATAGATCCTTCTAACTTAACTTTTAAAATACTTCAAGACCTGTAATATAACTTAAATATATGCTAAATTAACAAGGTATAACTTGGTTTTTCAAAGAATATCTTAAAAACTGTTTTTACGACGTCGGAGTGTAACCGGGGACTGTTTTGGGTTGGATAATTAAAAACTATCTTAAACTTTGAATTGGAGGTTTATGTTCTGGAAAAATGATTTTTACTATAAATATGTTAACACATAGAAATTTCATGATTTAATTCAAAGTATAAGTATTTTTAGAAAAATGGTCATTAAGTGTTATTTTTTTGTAACAAAAATGTTTAACTTCATAAGTTTCACTAAAGTTTCACCTATGCCGTGTGATTTTGAATACAAACCAAGGTATTTTCAGTTCATAGTCTTAAAGAGGGACTCGATCCAATGAGATGGCAAGTTGAATCAACGAAAACGGATTTGTAACGAAGAAACTATGACCGAAACAAAATTGGTTATCCTAGACTTGTTTAACTTCGGGATTAATTGGGAAAAATTAAATAAATCACATATTTCTAAGATAACATGATATTTTATATATATGTACTTATAATTCAATTTTATATGGTTCAGGATCACCCGTAAACAACACGAGAAGATTAATCATAAGATCCCATGTTTGTACGCAACACGTCATTTGACAACACCGGTACTTTATGTACGCAACACGTCATTTGACAACACCGGTACCGTGGGTCAAGATTAATCTCGACCAATACATATACGATGGGGTTTTATTTATTTCGTTGGGGGTTTTATTTATTTCATTGCGGGTATATTAAACATCTAAAAATGAACCATTAAAATTGAATTACTAACAACGAGCTGCTAACTACGGACTAAGGAATTATTCAAAGTATTAAAAGTATAACAAGTATATATATGTGACGTTTGTTTAAAAAGAAAAGGTATTGATATATTATATATGGATAGGTTCGTGATATCAACCGGAGACCAAGTCAAATTATATATATCTTCAAGACGAAAGTGAGTATATAGTCCCACTTTTAAACTCTAAATATTTCGGGATGAGAATACATGTATTTTATGTTTTACGTTATGGACACAAGTAACTGAAAAATATATTCTACGTTGAGTTGTACCACTGGCATACTTCCCTGTAGCTTGGTAACTAATATTTACAGCGGTATTGTAAACGCGAATCCTGTTGATAGATCTATCGGGCCTGACAACCCCAACCGGACTGGACGACCAGTATTCAACGGTTGCACAGTACTTCGTTTTGTGACTACACTTGGTACGGTGTAGTAAGATTTCATAATAAAGGGAATATGCGACGTGATTAAATGTTAAGTATGGTTACCAAGTGCTCAACCACTTAGAATATTTTTATTAAAATGTTTATATATGAAATCTTGTGGTCTATATTTATATCGCTGTCGACATTAAACCTATATCTCACCAACTTTATGTTGACATTTTAAAGCATGTTATTCTCAGGTATGAATTAAGTCTTCCGCTGTGCATTATCTCGTACTAAGGATACTACTTGAGGCCATTAAGGACTTATATCATAAGGCGTTGCATTCGAGTCATTGAAGTTCATAGAGACTATTATTAAGTAAATGGCAGTTTAGGTCATTTGAATATTATGAAATGTCAGGCGAATATGTCAATTATGGATGTAACTATAGATTGTCTTTTAAGAATAAATGCAACGTTTGTAAGATGTATCATATAGAGGGCAAGTACCTCGCAATGTTATCAACTATTGTAATTCGTTTGTAATCAATATGGACAACGTCCGGATGATTAGTTTCGGATCCTTTCATATATGAACGGGTCCTTTCAGTAATACCCCGTCAGAATCCACTAACGGAATATTTACTCCTAGTCCCATAGTTTAGCGGTCACGCCCTCTATATGAGATGTTCCCGAAAAGTATTCGCATTAATTATCAAATCAAAGTCATTTATTAAAGAAAATGTAACTGGAAAACGTTTGACATAAACAACTAACGTATATGAACCCAAATAATCTCGAATAAAATAGTTTTAATGCGAATATTTTTTTTTGAAATAAAATGATAAAATATGCTGGACGCCGTCCAGTTCTAGCAGCAAACAGCATAATAACTTCAGTTAAGCGGAAGCACTACCTCTAAGAACCTGAGATGAGACATGCAAAACGTCAACAAAAAACGTTGAGTGAAACTACAGGTTTAGTAAATCATTTCGTAACTTAGGCTACAAGATTTTCTTAGAAAACATCATAGGAAAAGTATACATTATCATGAGCACTTGATTATAAAGCTTTAACCTTTGCGTGAGCCAAACACACGTCTTTAGTTTACCCTATCATGGCGCTACACCGATCAAGTGTACGAGTAACAACAGAATAGATGCCTGTCATGTTTAGGCGAGGTTTATCAAACCTAACGGTACCGTCCCTATAAGTCGAGCTTACAAAGTAACTAATATAATCAAGCGAAAGGATTTTTGATCTGAACTCATATATATATTCTTTGTAAGTTACTTGTTCCTAATATGTAAAACATTTGGAAAAAGCAGGCATCTCATCCCTGTAAAAATGTAGTAGGGACTGTAGACTCACCTTAGCAAAAGCACTTGTAATTTCTTAGCAAAACATACGGTTGTCGAACTATCTCGACTGAACAACGCAACCTAAATAAGTAAATCATCTTGAGTATACACTTACAGGTCAAACCATGTCAACCCATAGTGTACGCAAAGTCCTAGTGCTCAGACTGACTCAACTAACAAGTAGAAGTCAACTAATCCAAGCAAGTCAACCAAAGTCAACCCTAAAGTCAACTTAGTCAAAGTGGTCAACTAGAGTCAAACATCTCAGTAGGTCATGCAAACATATTCAACAAGTCAAACCTAGGTCAAGTATCACTTTACAAGTCATAATTAAGCAAATTGCACTTTTGCACCTTAAAGCACGCCTTAGAAATTCGTACGTCGTAAAAAGATTCAACTATAGCTCATAGCACATAAATCATTAAATTATGAACAACTCTAGATCATAACTACACTTAAAATAGATTCCAAAAAGTCTAGCCAAAGCCTTATATGATACATAAAAGTCAGAAGTCAGAAGGGGTCTAATTACAGTTTACTAAATCAGTTTCAGCACGCGCATCAGTTTTGAAATATTTCTAAAAAAATATACAAAATAGATTTTGACGAACGGCCAATTGGAGTCATCTTAAAACATCTCAAAATATTAGTGATAAAATAATCAGAAACATTTATTCAGCCAATTTGTACAATTTTGCAATCCTTTACAGACTCATCAGTTTTGTTAATCAAACAGACATATCATTTAGAAGAGCATATATCATGGCAAATCACGTTCTCGCAAGTTTGCATACAAAGAAAACATGTCAAGTAACATATATAATAACATATTCCAGAAGACCAAAGTCTCAATCAACTCCTAGTTCACTCTAGAAATTTTTATGTAACTTTGAAAACCGATTCAGCTCACTTTAAAAACCAAATCTTCGTTTTGACATAACGGGAGCATTACATAACCTTTTGAAGCAAATCTTAAGTCCAAATTGCATAAATTTTCATAAGGAATACAGTAGTATACTTTTTATAAGCTAAAACACAAAGCATGCAACTCAAAAAATTCGGATTATGCACATAACCTAGTCAAATCTTCGATTAAGCATATCTTAAGCATACGATAACGAAATCACGCAAAATCGGAGTCTAAAATTAATAACTTTTCGATATCTTTCCATTAAAACATGTTACAAGATCGGTTCTCATGTTAATTTAATTAAATCAACAAGAAACAAATTCTTTTTTCATACATACAACGTTAATTACGCAATCAAACGATAAATAAGAACACTAGACACCATTAATTGAGCACTAGACTTGATTACACTATGTAATTGAACAAAATTCAGATTTATAAAAACTAGGGTTAACAATTATACCTCTAATGATCAAATTGCTTACACTACAGCGTAGAGAACGATGCGTAGAACGACGTTCATGTTGAAGGCTTCTTATAATTTCGACTTTTGAAGGTGGTGGTGTGGTGGTGGTGTGGTGGTGGCCGACGGCCAAGAGGGAGAGGGAGAGGGAGAGGGAGAGGGAGAGGGGAGAGTGTCGATTGAATTAGGTGAATTATGAGGCTCCTACCTTTCTAATTTCCTTTTATATCTAGGTTTAGGGCCTAATACTTCCCACTAATGACCCAACTAGCAAGTAATGGACCAAAACAATCCAATTAAGGGGTGTTGGGGAGGGTTTGGCCTAATGGCCCTTTTATGGGGTCTCGGACTCGTTTTTGCTTAACTCTTGGTACGCGCGTGGTCCGTTTCAAGTGTCGTTAACCGTACCGGGTCTTCGGAACGTTAACTAGTCGTTGAAATAAAATCACCAGATTTAATTCATTAAATAAATAATAAATTAAATTAGTTTTTCTTAAAGTTAATAATTATTGAAAATAATTATTTCGTCATTTTTATGAGTTCCGTAACCTGAAAAGCTTTCAAGGCGATTAACTTAATCGTAACGTTTTCTAGTTATTTCACTTTCTGAAATAAATTCATAAATTAATATAACCTATTAATTCAAGAATCTCTCTAATAAGCATGTATTTAATTCTATTAAACACACAAGTCTAAGTAACCACCGTTAAATACTTAATGGACAAGTAACGATAGTAAACGGAAAAAGTCGGGTTGTTACACCCTAAACTTTAAATCGGGTTAAATTTGAAAAAAACTTCATGCAAGATGAAAACAAAACGATGAAAATAAACTCTAATTAAAATATTACTCATGATGAATGTTATCATTTATTTATTCGAGGTATTTCCCTCCAAAATAATAACATTCGTCAAAAAAATTTCTTTTTTAAATGGTCATATTTTCATGTGATCTTAATGTTTGGAAAAAAAATAAAAAAAAAAAGTTATTTTCCCCCCCAAAAAAGTGCTTCTCTCTTGATGATAACCTTATATATAATATTGGATAAATCATACGAAGATCTGACAAATGAAGATGTAAAGATCTTAATTTATTGTGCCACTACCAAATATTGCAAGATAATAACACCAATCATATGTCTATATAATTATTATTAGTATTATGATTATTATTATTATTATTATTATTATTATCACACTTTATATATATATATATATATATATATATATATATATATATATATATATATATATATACTGAAATGATCCTGAGAGAACTAAGCATAGAAAAAAACTCAAAGAACCACCTTCGATCTGCAGATTGTTCTTCGATCTGCAGATTGTTCTTCAATCTGTATGCATATTGAAAAAAACAAAAACAAAAAAAAATATTTGTAATTTTTTTTTTCAAAGCATCTTCAATCTGTATACAGATTGAACCCGTTCTGCTGCAGATTGAACCCGGTCTGCTGCAGATTTGACCCGATCTGCTGTAGATTGAACCCGATCTGTCACGTAAAAAAAAACTTAAAAAAATTTTAATTTTTTTTTTTCAATCTGCTACAGATTGAACTTCAATCTGTATGCAGATTGAAGAAAAATCTGCAGATCGAAGGTGGTTCTTTGGGTTCTCTCCTAACCTTGGTTCTCCATGAATCCTCACCATATATATATGGGCACGATCCGTGGCTAAGCTTAAAATGAGTACAAACTGGATAAGCAAATGTGAACCACAAAATATCATAAAACTTCATTTTAGCTTAAAATGTATGAAAGGGTAAAAACATTATTTTAATAATTATAATTAATACCCATAAAATATACAAAAGTTAACATATTATGTGCCACCTTCATCACCACAACCCACCACCACCACCCATCACCATCAACCACCACCACCACTACCACCCACCACCACCACCCACAAGCACTAGCCACCACCCATCACCACCAACCACAACCACCACCACAACCACCACCAACCCCACCACCAACCGCCACCACCACCACCCACCACCGCCAACCACCACCCACCACCAACCACCACTACCACCAACGCCAATCAACCACCACCAACTACCACCAACGCCCATCAACCACCACCAACTACCACCACCACCCACCATCACCACCAACCACCACCACCACCAACCACCCACCACCACAACCACCAACCACCACCAACCACCACCACCACCAACCACCCACGACCAACCGCCACCACCACCACCAACCGCCACTGCCAACCACCACCACCAACCACTAACCACCACCACCAACCACCACCACCAACCATCACCACCAACCACCACCAACCACCAACCGCCACCACCCACCACCATTAGTTACCACTACCCACCACCACAACCACCACCACCACTACCAACATCAACCACCCCTACCGCAACCCACCACTACACCAACCACCACCCACCAACACCAACCACCACCAACCACCCACCACCACCAACCACCACCACATCCACCCACCACTAACCACCACCTCCACCACCAACCACCACCACCAACCACCACCCACCACCACCACCCACCAACCACCACCACGAACCACCACCCTTCACCACCAACCACCACCATCCACCACCACCACCCACTACACACCACCACCCACCAACCACCACCACCCATCACCACCACCACCCAACACCACCACCATCACCTACCACCTACCACCACCATAAACACCCACCATCATGACCTACACCACCAACCATCACAACAACAACTAACCACCACAAACCTCCCACCACCACCACAACCACCACCAACAACCACCACCACGACCACCACCACCAACCACGACCACCACCAACCATCACCTACCCCCATCCACCACCCACTACCACCACCCACCATGCACCACCAACCACTACCACCACCAAACACCGCCACCCACCACCATCCACCACCCAACCACCACCATCAACCACCACCCACCACCACCAACCACCACTACCATCATCTACCACCACCACCAATCACCACCAACCACCACCACCAACCACCACTAACCACTACTACAAATTACCACCACGACCCCCCACCACGAACCACCACCTACCACCACGAACCACCACCATCCACTACCACCATCACCCACCCCCATCCACCACCCACTACCACCACCCACCATGCACCACCAACCACTACCACCACCAAACATCGCCACCCACCACCATCCACCACCCCAACTACCACCATCAACCACCACCCACCACCACCAACCACCACCACCACCATCTACCACCACCACCAACCACCACCAACCACCACCACCAACCACCACCAATCATCACCACCAACCACCACCAACCACCACCAACCACTACCAATTACCACCACGATCCCCCACCACGAACCACCACCCACCACCACGAACCAACACCATCCACCAACCACCACCACCACCAACACTCACCACCACCACCAACACCCACCATCACAACCACCACCAACACCAACCCCCACCATCCACCACCATCCACCACCACCAACCACCACCACTAACCAACATCAACACCACCACCACCACCATCCACCACCACCAACCACCACCACTAACCAACACCAACACCACCACCACCACAAACACCCACCATCACAACCACTACCAACACCAACCACCACCACCACCACCATCCACACCACCCACTACCACCCCCTACCACCACCCAACATGCACCACCAACCACTACCACCACCACCAAACACCGCCACCCACCACCATCCACCACCCCAACCACCACCATAAACTATCA
Organism: Rutidosis leptorrhynchoides; assembly: GCF_046630445.1. NCBI lineage: Eukaryota > Viridiplantae > Streptophyta > Magnoliopsida > Asterales > Asteraceae > Rutidosis > Rutidosis leptorrhynchoides. Next base: position 294,616,262 of record NC_092337.1, read on the forward strand.
CCAACCACCACCACCCCTATCACCACCCACCACCACCAACCACCACCACCCACCACCTCCACCCACCATCACCATCCACCACTAACCACCAGCACCACCACTCCTACCATCACCCACCACCCCTACCATCACCCACCACCCACCACCACCAACCACTACCACCAACCACCACCACCACCCACCACCACCACCAACCACTACCACCAACCACCACCACTAATCACCACCCCAACCACCACCACCACCCACTACCACCCCCTACCACCCCCTACCACCACCACCAAACACCGCCACCCACCACCATCCACCACCCCAACCACCACCATAAACTATCACCAACCACCACCACCCCTATCACCACCCACCACCACCAACCACCACCACCCACCACCTCCACCCACCATCACCATCCACCACTAACCACCAGCACCACCACTCCTACCATCACCCACCACCACCACAACCACCACCAACAACCACCACCACGACCACCACCACCAACCACGACCACCACCAACCATCACCTACCCCCATCCACCACCCACTACCACCACCCACCATGCACCACCAACCACTACCACCACCAAACACCACCACCCACCACCATCCACCACCCAACCACCACCATCAACCACCACCCACCACCACCAACCACCACTACCATCATCTACCACCACCACCAATCACCACCAACCACCACCACCAACCACCACTAACCACTACTACAAATTACCACCACGACCCCCCACCACGAACCACCACCTACCACCACGAACCACCACCATCCACTACCACCATCACCCACCCCCATCCACCACCCACTACCACCACCCACCATGCACCACCAACCACTACCACCACCAAACATCGCCACCCACCACCATCCACCACCCCAACCACCACCATCAACCACCACCCACCACCACCAACCACCATCACCACCATCTACCACCACCACCAACCACCACCAACCACCACCACCAACCACCACCAATCATCACCACCAACCACCACCAAACACCACCAACCACCACTAATTACCACCACGATCTCCCACCACGAACCACCACCCACCACCACGAACCAACACCATCCACCAACCACCACCACCACCAACACTCACCACCACCACCAACACCCACCATCACAACCACCACCAACACCAACCCCCACCATCCACCACCATCCACCACCACCAACCACCACCACTAACCAACATCAACACCACCACCACCACCATCCACCACCACCAACCACCACCACTAACCACCACTAACCAACACCAACACCACCACCACCACAAACACCCACCATCACAACCACTACCAACACCAACCACCACCACCACCACCATCCACACCACCCACTACCACCCCCTACCACCACCCAACATGCACCACCAACCACTACCACCACCACCAAACACCGCCACCCACCACCATCCACCACCCCAACCACCACCATAAACTATCACCAACCACCACCACCCCTATCACCACCCACCACCACCAACCACCACCACCCACCACCTCCACCCACCATCACCATCCACCACTAACCACCAGCACCACCACTCCTACCATCACCCACCACCCCTACCATCACCCACCACCCACCACCACCAACCACTACCACCAACCACCACCAACCACCACCACCACCCACCACCACCACCAACCACTACCACCAACCACCACCAACCACCACCACTAATCACCACCCTAACTACCACCACCCACCACCACCCACCACCACCAACCACCCCTATCACCACCCACCACCACCACCATTAACCACGAACCACCACTACCACCACGAACCACCACCAACCACCATCAACTGCCACCAACCACCACCATCATCCACCACCACCACCACCAACCACCACCACCAACAATCACCACCAACCAACACCACCAACCACCACCAACCACCCACGACCACGACCACAAACCACAACCAACCGCCACCAACAACCAACCACTACCACCACCCACCACCACAACCACCACAACCAACCACCCACGACTAACCGCCACCACCACCACCACCAACTGCCACCGCCAACCACCACCACAACCACCACCGCCATCCACCAACCACCACCACCAACCACCACCACCAACCACCATCACCACCACTAACCATCACCACCAACCACCACTACCAACCACTACCACCACCAACCACCAACCGCCACCACCCACCACCATTAGTTACCACCACCCACCACCACAACCACCACCACCACCAACAACAACAACAAACACCCCTACCGCAACCCACCACTACCCCTACCACCACCCACCACCCACCAACCACCCTCACCCACCACCACCTCCACCCACCACTAACTACCACCACCACCAACAACCACCACCACCACCAACCACCACCCACCACCACCAACCACCAACCACCACCCCCAACCACCACCCACCACCACCAACCACCACCATCCACCACCACCCATTACACACCACCACCACCCACTATCCACCACCACCCATCACCACCACCACCACCCAACACCACCACCCAACACCACCACCCAATACCACCACCATCACCTACCACCTACCATCACCATAAACACCCACCACCATAACCAACACCACCAACCATCACAACTACAACCAACCACCACAAACCACCAACACCAACCACCCACCACCACCACAACCACCACCAACAACCACCACCACCACCAGCACCAACCATGACCACCACCAACCATCACCTACCCCCATCCACCTCCGACTACTACCACCCACCATGCACCACCAACCACTAGCACCACCACCAAACACCGCCACTCACCACCATCCACCACCCCAACCACCACCATCAACCACCACCCACCACCACCACCAACCACCACCACCACCACCATCTATCACCACCACCAATCACCACCAACCACCACCACCACCAACCACCACCACCAACCACCACCACCACCACCAACCACCACCATCCACCACCACCACCACCAATCACCACCAACCATCACCACCAACCACCACTAACCACCACCACCAATTACCACCACGACCCACCACCAACCACCACTAACCACCACCTACCACCACGAACCACCATCCACCATTCACCAACCACCACTACCACCAACACTCACCACAACCACCAACACCCACCATCACAACCACCACCAACACCAACTACCACCATTCACCACTATCCACCACCACCAACCACCACCACTAACCAACATCAACACCACCACCACCATCTACCACCACCCACCACCACCAACCACCACTACTAACCACCACTAACCAACACTAACACCATCACCACTACCACCAACACCACCATCACAACGACCACCAACACCAACCACCACCAGCATCCACCACCACCCCCTACCACCCCTACCACCACCCAACATGCACCACCAACCACTACCACCACCACCAAACACCGCCACCCACCACCATCTACCACCCCAACCACCACCACAAACTACCACCAACCACCACCACCCATACCACCACCCACCACCACCAACCACCACCACCCACCACCACCTCCACCCACCATCACCGTCCACCACTAACCACCACCACCACCCCCTACCATCACCCACCACCCACCACCACCACCCACCACCACCACCAACCACCACCACCACCCACTACCACAAACCATCACCAACCACCACCACTAACCATCACCCTAACCACCACCACCCACCTGTAACATGAAATGTCCCGTTCTTATTGATTAAAAACGTTCCATATTAATTGATTTCGTTGCGAGGTTTTGACCTCTATATGAGACATTTTTCAAAGACTGCATTCATTTTTAAAACAAACCATAACCTTTATTTCATAGATAAAGGTTTTAAAAACCTTAACCGACATTAACAAGATGCATATATAAGAATATCCCCATCATTTCACCACGAACCACCACCATTAACCACGAACCACCACTACCACCACGAACCACCACCAACCACCATCAACTGCCACCAACCACCACCATCATCCACCACCACCACCACCAACCACCACCACCAACAATCACCACCAACCAACACCACCAACCACCACCAACCACCCACGACCACGACCACAAACCACAACCAACCGCCACCAACAACCAACCACTGCCACCACCCACCACCACAACCAACCACCCACGACTAACCGCCACCACCACCACCACCAACTGCCACCGCCAACCACCACCACAACCACCACCGCCATCCACCAACCACCACCACCAACCACCACCACCAACCACCATCACCACCACTAACCATCACCACCAACCACCACTACCAACCACTACCACCACCAACCATCAACCGCCACCACCCACCACCATTAGTTACCACCACCCACCACCACAACCACCATCACCACCAACAACAACAACAAACACCCCTACCGCAACCCACCACTACCCCTACCACCACCCACCACCCACCAACCACCCTCACCCACCACCACCTCCACCCACCACTAACTACCACCACCACCAACAACCACCACCACCACCAACCACCACCCACCACCACCCACCACCACCACCACCAACCACCAACCACCAACCACCTCCCCCAACCACCACCCACCACCACCAACCACCACCATCTACCACCACCCATTACACACCACCACCACCCACTAACCACCACCACCCATCACTACCACCACCACCCAACACCACCACCCAATACCACCACCATCACCTACCACCTACCATCACCATAAACACCCACCACCATAACCAACACCACCAACCATCACAACTACAACCAACCACCACAAACCACCAACACCAACCACCCACCACCACCACAACCACCACCAACAACCACCACCACCACCACCACCAACCATGACCACCACCAACCATCACCTACCCCCATCCACCTCCGACTACTACCACCCACCATGCACCACCAACCACTAGCACCACCACCAAACACCGCCACCCACCACCATCCACCACCCCAACCACCACCACCAACCACCACCACCACCATCTATCACCACCACCAATCACCACCAACCACCACCACCACCACCAACCACCACCACCAACCACCATCACCACCACCAACCACCACCATCCACCACCACCACCACCAATCACCACCAACCATCACCACCAACCACCACTAACCACCACCACCAATTACCACCACGACCCACCACCAACCACCACTAACCACCACCTATCACCACGAACCACCATCCACCATTCACCAACCACCACTACCACCAACACTCACCACAACCACCAACACCCACCATCACAACCACCACCAATACCAACTACCACCATCCACCACTATCCACCACCACCAACCACCACCACTAACCAACATCAACACCACCACCACCATCCACCACCACCCACCACCACCAACCACCACTACTAACCACCACTAACCAACACTAACACCATCACCACCACCACCAACACCACCATCACAACGACCACCAACACCAACCACCACCAGCATCCACCACCACCCCCTACCACCCCTACCACCACCCAACATGCACCACCAACCACTACCACCACCACCAAACACCGCCACCCACCACCATCTACCACCCCAACCACCACCACAAACTACCACCAACCACCACCACCCATACCACCACCCACCACCACCAACCACCACCACCCACCACCACCTCCACCCACCATCACCATCCACCACTAACCACCACCACCACCCCCTACCATCACCCACCACCCACCACCACCACCCACCACCACCAACCACCACCACCACCCACTACCACAAACCATCACCAACCACCACCACTAACCATCACCCTAACCACCACCACCACCCACCTGTAACATGAAATGTCCCGTTCTTATTGATTAAAAACGTTCCATATTAATTGATTTCGTTGCGAGGTTTTGACCTCTATATGAGACATTTTTCAAAGACTGCATTCATTTTTAAAACAAACCATAACCTTTATTTCATAGATAAAGGTTTTAAAAAGCTTTACATAGATTATCAAATAATGATAATCTAAAATATCCTGTTTACACACGACCATTACATAATGGTTTACAATACAAATATGTTACAACAAAATAAGTTTCTTGAATGCAGTTTTTACACAATATCATACAAGCATGGACTCCAAATCTCGTCCTTATTTAACTATGCGACAGCGAAAGCTCTTAATAATCACCTGAGAATAAACATGCTTAAAACGTCAACAAAAATGTTGGTGAGTTATAGGTTTAACCTATATATATCAAATCATAATAATAGACCACAAGATTTCATATTTCAATACACATCCCATACATAGAGATAAAAATCATTCATATGGTGAACACCTGGTAACCGACATTAACAAGATGCATATATAATAATATCCCCATCATTCCGGGACACCCTTCAGATATGATATAAATTTCGAAGTACTAAAGCATCCGGTACTTTGGATGGGGCTTGTTGGGCCCGATAGATCTATCTTTAGGATTCGCGTCAATTAGGGTGTCTGTTCCCTAATTCTTAGATTACCAGACTTAATAAAAAGGGGCATATTCGATTTCGATAATTCAACCATAGAATGTAGTTTCACGTACTTGTGTCTATTTTGCAAATCATTTATAAAACCTGCATGTATTCTCATCCCAAAAATATTAGATTTTAAAAGTGGGACTATAACTCACTTTCACAGATTTTTACTTCGTCGGGAAGTAAGACTTGGCCACTGGTTGATTCACGAACCTATAACAATATATACATATATATCAAAGTATGTTCAAAATATATTTACAACACTTTTAATATATTTTGATGTTTTAAGTTTATTAAGTCAGCTGTCCTCGTTAGTAACCTACAACTAGTTATCCATAGTTAGATGTACAGAAATAAATCGATAAATATTATCTTGAATCAATCCACGACCCAGTGTATACGTATCTCAGTATTGATCACAACTCAAACTATATATATTTTGGAATCAACCTCAACCCTGTATAGCTAACTCCAACATTCACATATAGAGTGTCTATGGTTGTTCCGAAATATATATAGATGTGTCGACATGATAGGTTGAAACATTGTATACGTGTCTATGGTATCTCAAGATTACATAATATACAATACAAGTTGATTAAGTTATGGTTGGAATATATTTGTTACCAGTTTTCACGTAGCTAAAATGAGAAAAATTATCCAATCTTGTTTTACCCATAACTTCTTCATTTTAAATCCGTTTTGAGTGAATCAAATTGCTATGTTTTCATATTGAACTCTATTTTATGAATCTAAACAGAAAAAGTATAGGTTTATAGTCGGAAAAATAAGTTACAAGTCGTTTTTGTAAAAGTCGAAAGAACGACGTCTAGATGACCATTTTAGAAAACATACTTCCACTTTGAGTTTAACCATAATTTTTGGATATAGTTTCATGTTCATAATAAAAATCATTTTCTCATAATAACAACTTTTAAATCAAAGTTTATCATAGTTTTTAATTAACTAACCCAAAACAGCCCGCGGTGTTACTACGACGGCGTAAATCCGGTTTTACGGTGTTTTTCGTGTTTCCAGGTTTTAAATCATTAAGTTAGCATATCATATAGATATAGAACATGTGTTTAGTTGATTTTAAAAGTCAAGTTAGAAGGATTAACTTTTGTTTGCGAACAAGTTTAGAATTAACTAAACTATGTTCTAGTGATTACAAGTTTAAACCTTCGAATAAGATAGCTTTATATGTATGAATCGAATGATGTTATGAACATCATTACTACCTTAAGTTCCTTGGATAAACCTACTGGAAAATAGAAAAATAGATCTAGCTTCAATGGATCCTTGGATGGCTCGAAGTTCTTGAAGCAGAATCATGACACGAAAACAAGTTCAAGTAAGATCATCACTTGAAATAAGATTGTTATAGTTATAGAAATTGAACCAAAGTTTGAATATGATTATTACCTTGTATTAGAATGATAACCTACTATAAGAAACAAAGATTTCTTGAGGTTGGATGATCACCTTACAAGATTGGAAGTGAGCTAGCAAACTTGAAAGTATTCTTGATTTTATGAAACTAGAACTTGTAGAATATATGAAGAACACTTAGAACTTGAAGATGGAACTTGAGAGAGATCAATTAGATGAAGAAAATTGAAGAATGAAACTGTTTGTAGGAGTTTTTGGTCGTTGGTGTATGGATTAGATATAAAGGATATGTTATTTTGTTTTCATGTAAATAAGTCATGAATGATTACTCATATTTTTGTAATTTTATGAGATATTTCATGCTAGTTGCCAAATGATGGTTCCCACATGTGTTAGGTGACTCACATGGGCTGCTAAGAGCTGATCATTGGAGTGTATATACCAATAGTACATACATCTAAAAGCTGTGTATTGTACGAGTACGAATACGGGTGCATACGAGTAGAATTGTTGATGAAACTGAACGAGGATGTAATTGTAAGCATTTTTGTTAAGTAGAAGTATTTTTATAAGTGTCTTGAAGTCTTTCAAAAGTGTATGAATACATATTAAAACACTACATGTATATACATTTTAACTGAGTCGTTAAGTCATCGTTAGTCGTTACATGTAAATGTTGTTTTGAAACCTTTAGGTTAACGATCTTGTTAAATGTTGTTAACCCAATGTTTATAATATCAAAAGAGATTTTAAATTATTATATTATCATGATATTATGATGTACGAATATCTCTTAATATGATATATATACATTAAATGTTGTTACAACGATAATCGTTACATATATGTCTCGTTTCAAAATCATTAAGTTAGTAGTCTTGTTTTTACATATGTAGTTCATTGTTAATATAATTAATGATATGTTTACTTATCATAATATCATGTTAACTATATATATAACCATATATATGTCATCATATAGTTTTTACAAGTTTTAACGTTCGTGAATCACCGGTCAACTTGGGTGGTCAATTGTCTATATGAAACCTATTTCAATTAATCAAGTCTTAACAAGTTTGATTGCTTAACATGTTGGAAACATTTAATCATGTAAATATCAATCTCAATTAATATATATAAACATGGAAAAGTTCGGGTCACTACAGTACCTACCCGTTAAATAAATTTCGTCCCGAAATTTTAAGCTGTTGAAGGTGTTGACGAATCTTCTGGAAATAGATGCGGGTATTTCTTCTTCATCTGATCTTCACGCTCCCAGGTGAACTCGGGTCCTCTACGAGCATTCCATCGAACCTTAACAATTGGTATCTTGTTTTGCTTAAGTCTTTTAACCTCACGATCCATTATTTCGACGGGTTCTTCGATGAATTGAAGTTTTTCGTTGATTTGGATTTCATCTAACGAAATAGTGAGATCTTCTTTAGCAAAACATTTCTTCAAATTCGAGACGTGGAAAGTGTTATGTACAGCCGCGAGTTGTTGAGGTAACTCAAGTCGGTAAGCTACTGGTCCGACACGATCAATAATCTTGAATGGTCCAATATACCTTGGATTTAATTTCCCTCGTTTACCAAATCGAACAACGCCTTTCCAAGGTGCAACTTTAAGCATGACCATCTCTCCAATTTCAAATTCTATATCTTTTCTTTTAATGTCAGCGTAGCTCTTTTGTCGACTTTGGGCGGTTTTCAACCGTTGTTGAATTTGGATGATCTTCTCGGTAGTTTCTTGTATAATCTCCGGACCCGTAATCTGTCTATCCCCCACTTCACTCCAACAAATCGGAGACCTGCACTTTCTACCATAAAGTGCTTCAAACGGCGCCATCTCAATGCTTGAATGGTAGCTGTTGTTGTAGGAAAATTCTACTAACGGTAGATGTCGATCCCAACTGTTTTCGAAATCAATAACACATGCTCGTAGCATGTCTTCAAGCGTTTGTATCGTCCTTTCGCTCTGCCCATCAGTTTGTGGATGATAGGCAGTACTCATGTCTAGACGAGTTCCTAATGCTTGCTGTAATGTCTGCCAGAATCTTGAAATAAATCTGCCATCCCTATCAGAGATAATAGAGATTGGTATTCCATGTCTGGAGATGACTTCCTTCAAATACAGTCATGCTAACTTCTCCATCTTGTCATCTTCTCTTATTGGCAGGAAGTGTGCTGATTTGGTGAGACGATCAACTATTACCCAAATAGTATCAAAACCACTTGCAGTCCTTGGAAATTTAGTGATGAAATCCATGGTAATGTTTTCCCATTTCCATTCCGGGATTTCGGGTTGTTGAAGTAGACCTGATGGTTTCTGATGCTCAGCTTTGACCTTAGAACACGTCAAACATTCTCCTACGTATTTAGAAACATCGGCTTTCATACCCGGCCACCAAAAATATTTCTTGAGATCCTTGTACATCTTCCCCGTTCCAGGATGTATTGAGTATCTAGTTTTATGAGCTTCTCTAAGTACCATTTCTCTCATATCTCCAAATTTTGGTACCCAAATCCTTTCAGCCCTATACCGGGTTCCGTCTTCCCGAATATTAAGATGCTTCTCCGATCCTTTGGGTATTTCATCCTTTAAATTTCCCTCTTTTAAAACTCCTTGTTGCGCCTCCTTTATTTGAGTAGTAAGGTTATTATGAATCATTATATTCATAGATTTTACTCGAATGGGTTCTCTGTCCTTCCTGCTCAAGGCATCGGCTACCACATTTGCCTTCCCCGGGTGGTAACGAATCTCAAAGTCGTAATCATTCAATAATTCAATCCACCTACGCTGCCTCATATTCAGTTGTTTTTGGTTTAATATGTGTTGAAGACTTTTGTGGTCGGTATATATAATACTTTTGACCCCATATAAATAGTGCCTCCAAGTCTTTAATGCAAAAACAACCGCGCCTAATTCCAAATCATGCGTCGTATAATTTTGTTCGTGAATCTTCAATTGTCTAGACGCATAAGCAATCACCTTCGTTCGTTGCATTAATACACAACCGAGACCTTGCTTTGATGCATCACAATAAATCACAAAATCATCATTCCCTTCAGGCAATGACAATATAGGTGCCGTAGTTAGCTTTTTCTTCAATAACTGAAATGCTTTCTCTTGTTCATCATTCCATTCAAATTTCTTCCCTTTATGCGTTAATGCAGTCAAGGGTTTTGCTATTCTGGAAAAGACTTGGAAAAACCTTCTGTAGTAACCAGCTAGTCCTAAAAACTGGCGTATGTGTTTCGGAGTTTTCGGGGTTTCCCACTTTTCAACAGTTTCTATCTTTGCCGGATCCACCTTAATACCTTCTTTGTTCACTATGTGACCGAGGAATTGAACTTCTTCCAACCAAAATGCACACTTTGAAAACTTAGCGTACAATTCTTCCTTCCTCAATACTTCTAACACCTTTCTCAAATGTTCACCATGTTCTTGGTCATTCTTTGAGTAAATAAGTATGTCATCAATGAAAACAATGACAACCTTGTCAAGGTATGGTCCACACACTCGGTTCATAAGGTCCATGAACACAGCTGGTGCATTAGTTAAACCAAACGGCATGACCATAAACTCGTAATGACCGTAACGTGTTCGGAAAGCAGTCTTTGGAATATCATCTTCTTTCACCCGCATTTGATGATACCCGGAACGTAAGTCAATCTTTGAATAAACAGACGAGCCTTGTAGTTTATCAAATAAGTCGTCGATTCTCGGTAGTGGGTAGCGGTTCTTGATGGTAAGTTTGTTCAACTCTCGGTAGTCGATACACAACCTGAATGTACCATCTTTCTTCTTGATAAACAAAACAGGAGCCCCCCACGGTGATGTGCTTGGTCGAATGAAACCACGCTCTAAAAGTTCTTGTAATTGGCTTTGCAGTTCTTTCATCTCGCTGGGTGCGAGTCTGTAAGGAGCACGAGCTATTGGTGCAGCTCCTGGTACAAGATCTATTTGAAATTCAACAGATCGATGTGGGGGTAATCCCGGTAATTCTTTCGGAAATACATCGGGAAATTCTTTTGCAATGGGAACATCATTGATGCTCTTTTCTTCAGTTTGTACTTTCTCGACGTGTGCTAGAACAGCATAGCAACCTTTTCTTATTAGTTTTTGTGCCTTCAAATTACTAATAAGATGTAGCTTCGTGTTGCCCTTTTCTCCGTACACCATTAAGGGTTTTCCTTTTTCTCGTATAATGCGAATTGCATTTTTGTAATAAATGATCTCTGCTTTCACTTCTTTCAACCAGTCCATACCGATTATCACATCAAAACTCCCTAACTCTACTGGTATCAAATCAATCTTAAATGTTTCGCTAACCAGTTTAATTTCTCGATTCCGACATATATTATCTGCTGAAATTAATTTACCATTTGCTAATTCGAGTAAAAATTTACTATCCAAAGGCGTCAATGGACAACTTAATTTAGCACAAAAATCTCTACTCATATAGCTTCTATCCGCACCAGAATCAAATAAAACGTAAGCAGATTTATTGTCAATAAGAAACGTACCCGTAACAAGCTCCGGGTCTTCCTGTGCCTCTGCCGCATTAATATTGAAAACTCTTCCGCGGCCTTGTCCATTCGTGTTCTCCTGGTTCGGGCAATTTCTAATAATGTGGCCCGGTTTTCCACATTTATAACAAACTACATTGGCATAACTTGCTCCGACACTACTTGCTTCGCCATTACTCGTTCTGACACCATTTGTTCCTTTCGTTCTGTTAACCCCTGGTCCGTAAACCTCACACTTCGCCACGCTATGACCATTTCTTTTACACTTGTTGCAAAATTTGGTGCAGAACCCCGAGTGATACTTTTCACACCTTTGGCATAGCTGCTTCTGATTGTTGTTGTTGTTGCGGTTATTATTGTTGTTAGGATGATTGTTGTAGTTGCTGTTGTTGTTGTTGTTGTTGGGCCGTTTGTTGTAGTTGCGATTGATGTTGCGATTGTTGGGATAATTGTTGCGATTATTGTTGTAATTGCTGTTGTTGTTGTATTGGTGATTCTTATCACCGTTTTCCTCCCACTTTCTTTTGACTTGCTTCACATTGGCCTCTTCAGCAGTGTGTTCTTTAATTCTTTCTTCAATCTGGTTCACTAGTTTGTGAGCCATTCTACATGCCTGTTGTATGGAGGCGGGCTCGTGTGAACTTATATCTTCTTGGATTCTTTCCGGTAATCCTTTCACAAACGCGTCGATCTTCTCTTCCTCATCTTCGAACGCTCCTGGACACAATAGGCACAATTCTGTGAATCGTCTTTTGTACGTGGTAATATCAAATCCTTGGGTTCGTAACCCTCTAAGTTCTGTCTTGAGCTTATTGACCTCGGTTCTAGGACGGTACTTCTCGTTCATCAAGTGCTTGAATGCTGACCACGGTAGTGCGTATGCATCGTCTTGTCCCACTTGCTCTAGATAGGTATTCCACCATGTTAACGCAGAACCTGTGAAGGTATGCGTAGCGTACTTCACTTTGTCCTCTTCAGTACACTTACTTATGGTAAACACCGATTCGACCTTCTCGGTCCACCGTTTCAATCCGATCGGTCCTTCGGTTCCATCAAATTCCAAAGGTTTGCAGGCAGTGAATTCTTTGTAGGTGCATCCTACATAATTTCCTGTACTGCTAGATCCAAGGTTATTGTTGGTATGTAGCGCAGCCTGTACTGCGGCTATGTTTGAAGCTAGAAAAGTACGGAATTCCTCTTCATTAATATTCACGGTGTGTCGAGTAGTCGGTGCCATTTCCTTCAAAATAGTCAAATGGAACAAGTTAATCATACAGAATATTAAGAGTAGTTAATAGTATTTCGTAGCATAATATGAACTCATTTATAAAAGCTTTTTCTTCATATTAGCGTTTTATAAGTTTAAATTCGGGTAGTACCTACCCGTTAAGTTCATACTTAGTAGCTAATACACAATTCAACTACTACAATTCTATATGAAAAACTGATTATAATAATATTTCGCGTTCAAACTTTTACACAATATTTTACAAACTTACAATACCGCTTATTTTACATATAGCATGAAATATAGCACACAATAAATTTGATACAAGATGGTTGTGAAGATAATTCTAGCTAGTACACAAGTCGTTCAGCAAAGGCAATAAAGACACGTAATTCATACGTCCAGAAACAAGTCATGCATTCTGGTTTTACTAGGATTACTTCCCATCCTTGGTCTTGTGGAACATAACCATTATGGCCGTTGATAAGACAGCGTGTTGTAACGTCGTCAAAGGGGCGAGGGTTACGTAATGTCCAACAGTCCCGTAACAATCTAAAAACCTCATTTCTTACCCCAATTACCGACTCCGTCACTTGTGGGAATGTTTTGTTTAATAGTTGTAGCCCGATGTTCTTGTTCTCACTTTGGTGAGAAGCGAACATTACTAATCCGTAAGCATAACATGCTTCTTTATGTTGCATGTTAGCCGCTTTTTCTAAATCACGAAGTCCAATATTCGGATATATTGAGTCAAAATAATTTCTTAACCCATTGCGTAAAATAGCATTTGGGTTCCCCGCAATATATGCGTCAAAGTAAACACATCGTAACTTATGGATTTCCCAATGTGATATCCCCCATCTTTCGAATTAAAGCCTTTTATAAACCAAGGCATTCTTGGAACGTTCTTCAAATGTCTTACAAACTGATCTCGCCTTTAATAGTTGTGCCGAAGAATTCTGACCGACTCTAGACAAGATTTCATCAATCATGTCTCCGGGTAGGTCTCTTAAAATATTGGGTTGTCTATCCATTTTGTGTTTTTATACTGTAAAATAGACAAGAGTTAGATTCATAAAAAAAAATACTTATTAATACAAGCAATTTTTACATATATCATAAAGCATAAGCACACTATATTACATATATTACACCACACGAATACAACTATCTTATTCCGACTCGCTTGTTTCTTCTTCTTCGGTTTTGGTTCGTTTTGCCAAGTTTCTAGGGATATATGATGTTCCCCTAATACGAGCCGTCGTAATCCACATTGGTTTAGAAAAACCTGGTGGTTTAGAGGTTCCCGGGTCATTGTTACAACTTAAGGACTTCGGGGGTTGACGATACATATAAAGTTCATCGGGGTTGGAATTAGATTTCTCTATTTTTATGCCCTTTCCCTTATTATTTTCTTTTGCCTTTTTAAATTCAGTTGGGGTAATTTCTATAACATCATCGGAATTCTCGTCGGAATCCGATTCATCGGAGAATTGGTAATCCTCCCAATATTTTGCTTCCTTGGCAGAAACACCATTGACCATAATTAACCTTGGTCGGTTGGTTGAGGATTTTCTTTTACTTAACCGTTTTATTATTTCCCCCACCGGTTCTATTTCTTCTTCCGGTTCCGATTCTTCTTCCGGATCCGATTCTTCTTCCGATTCCGACTCTTCTTCTGGTTCCTCTTCGGGAACTTGTGAATCAGTCCACGAATCATTCCAATTTACATTTGACTCTTCATTATTATTAGGTGAGTCAATGGGACTTGTTCTAGAGGTAGACATCTATCACATAATATCAAACGCGTTAAGAGATTAATATATCACATAATATTCACATGTTAAAAATATATAGTTTCCAACAAAATTTGTTAAGCAATCATTTTTCAAGTAAACACGGTCGAAGTCCAGACTCACTAATGCATCCTAACAAACTCGATAAGACACACTAATGCAAAATTCTGGTTCTCTAAGACCAACGCTCGGATACCAACTGAAATGTCCCGTTCTTATTGATTAAAAACGTTCCATATTAATTGATTTCGTTGCGAGGTTTTGACCTCTATATGAGACGTTTTTCAAAGACTGCATTCATTTTTAAAACAAACCATAACCTTTATTTCATAGATAAAGGTTTTAAAAAGCTTTACATAGATTATCAAATAATGATAATCTAAAATATCCTGTTTACACACGACCATTACATAATGGTTTACAATACAAATATGTTACAACAAAATAAGTTTCTTGAATGTAGTTTTTACACAATATCATACAAGCATGGACTCCAAATCTCGTCCTTATTTAACTATGCGACAGCGGAAGCTCTTAATAATCACCTGAGAATAAACATGCTTAAAACGTCAACAAAAATGTTGGTGAGTTATAGGTTTAACCTATATATATCAAATCATAATAATAGACCACAAGATTTCATATTTCAATACACATCCCATACATAGAGATAAAAATCATTCATATGGTGAACACCTGGTATCCGACATTAACAAGATGCATATATAAGAATATCCCCATCATTCCGGGACACCCTTCGGATATGATATAAATTTCGAAGTACTAAAGCATCCGGTACTTTGGATGGGGCTTGTTGGGCCCGATAGATCTATCTTTAGGATTCGCGTCAATTAGGGTGTCTGTTCCCTAATTCTTAGATTACCAGACTTAATAAAAAGGGGCATATTCGATTTCGATAATTCAACCATAGAATGTAGTTTCACGTACTTGTGTCTATTTTGTAAATCATTTATAAAACCTGCATGTATTCTCATCCCAAAAATATTAGATTTTAAAAGTGGGACTATAACTCACTTTCACAGATTTTTACTTCGTCGGGAAGTAAGACTTGGCCACTGGTTGATTCACGAACCTATAACAATATATACATATATATCAAAGTATGTTCAAAATATATTTACAACACTTTTAATATATTTTGATGTTTTAAGTTTATTAAGTCAGTTGTCCTCGTTAGTAACCTACAACTAGTTGTCCACAGTTAGATGTACAGAAATAAATCGATAAATATTATCTTGAATCAATCCACGACCCAGTGTATACGTATCTCAGTATTGATCACAACTCAAACTATATATATTTTGGAATCAACCTCAACCCTGTATAGCTAACTCCAACATTCACATATAGAGTGTCTATGGTTGTTCCGAAATATATATAGATGTGTCGACATGATAGGTTGAAACATTGTATACGTGTCTATGGTATCTCAAGATTACATAATATACAATACAAGTTGATTAAGTTATGGTTGGAATAGATTTGTTATCAATTTTCACGTAGCTAAAATGAGAAAAATTATCCAATCTTGTTTTACCCATAACTTCTTCATTTTAAATCCGTTTTGAGTGAATCAAATTGCTATGTTTTCATATTGAACTCTATTTTAT
The DNA here is from genome assembly GCF_046630445.1 of Rutidosis leptorrhynchoides. NCBI lineage: Eukaryota > Viridiplantae > Streptophyta > Magnoliopsida > Asterales > Asteraceae > Rutidosis > Rutidosis leptorrhynchoides. Next base: position 294,633,379 of record NC_092337.1, read on the forward strand.
GAATCTAAACAGAAAAATTATAGGTTTATAGTCAGAAAAATAAGTTACAAGTCGTTTTTGTAAAGGTAGTCATTTCAGTCGAAAGAACGACGTCTAGATGACCATTTTAGAAAACATACTTCCACTTTGAGTTTAACCATAATTTTTGGATATAGTTTCATGTTCATAATAAAAATCATTTTCTCATAATAACAACTTTTAAATCAAAGTTTATCATAGTTTTTAATTAACTAACCCAAAACAGCCCGCGGTGTTACTACGACGGCGTAAATCCGGTTTTACGGTTTTTTTCGTGTTTCCAGGTTTTAAATCATTAAGTTAGCATATCATATAGATATAGAACATGTGTTTAGTTGATTTTAAAAGTCAAGTTAGAAGGATTAACTTTTGTTTGCGAACAAGTTTAGAATTAACTAAACTATGTTCTAGTGATTACAAGTTTAAACCTTCGAATAAGATAGCTTTATATGTATGAATCGAATGATGTTATGAACATCATTACTACCTTAAGTTCCTTGGATAAACCTACTGGAAAAGAGAAAAATGGATCTAGCTTCAATGGATCCTTGGATGGCTCGAAGTTCTTGAAGCAGAATCATGACACGAAAACAAGTTCAAGTAAGATCATCACTTGAAATAAGATTGTTATAGTTATAGAAATTGAACCAAAGTTTGAATATGATTATTACCTTGTATTAGAATGATTACCTACTGTAAGAAACAAAGATTTCTTGAGGTTGGATGATCACCTTACAAGATTGGAAGTGAGCTAGCAAACTTGAAAGTATTCTTGATTTTATGAAACTAGAACTTTTGGAATTTATGAAGAACACTTAGAACTTGAAGATAGAACTTGAGAGAGATCAATTAGATGAAGAAAATTTAAGAATGAAAGTGTTTGTAGGTGTTTTTGGTCGTTGGTGTATGGATTAGATATAAAGGATATGTTATTTTGTTTTCATGTAAATAAGTCATGAATGATTACTCATATTTTTGTAATTGAACTTGAAGATAGAACTTGAGAGAGATCAATTAGATGAAGAAAATTGAAGAATGAAAGTGTTTGTAGGTGTTTTTGGTCGTTGGTGTATGGATTAGATATAAAGGATATGTTATTTTGTTTTCATGTAAATAAGTCATGAATGATTACTCATATTTTTGTAATTTTATGAGATATTTCATGCTAGTTGCCAAATGATGGTTCCCACATGTGTTAGGTGACTCACATGGGCTGCTAAGAGCTGATCATTGGAGTGTATATACCAATAGTACATACATCTAAAAGCTGTGTATTGTACGAGTACGAATACGGGTGCATACGAGTAGAATTGTTGATGAAACTGAACGAGGATGTAATTGTAAGCATTTTTGTTAAGTAGAAGTATTTTGATAAGTGACTTGAAGTCTTTCAAAAGTGTATGAATACATATTAAAACACTACATGTATATACATTTTACCTGAGTCGTTAAGTCATCGTTAGTCGTTACATGTAAATGTTGTTTTGAAACCTTTAGGTTAACGATCTTGTTAAATGTTGTTAACCCAATGTTTATAATATCAAAAGAGATTTTAAATTATTATATTATCATGATATTATGATGTACGAATATCTCTTAATATGATATATATACATTAAATGTCGTTACAACGATAATCGTTACATATATGTCTCGTTTCAAAATCATTAAGTTAGTAGTCTTGTTTTTACATATGTAGTTCATTGTTAATATAATTAATGATATGTTTACTTATCATAATATCATGTTAAATATATATATAACCATATATATGTCATCATATAGTTTTTACAAGTTTTAACGTTCGTGAATCACCGGTCAACTTCGGTGGTCAATTGTCTATATGAAACCTATTTCAATTAATCAAGTCTTAACAAGTTTGATTGCTTAACATGTTGGAAACATTTAATCATGTAATTATCAATCTCAATTAATATATATAAACATGGAAAAGTTCGGGTCACTACATAACATCCCATCTTTTTCAGTTTACTTTCCGTTATACTATTTTAAAGTCCGTTATATAATTATAACATCTCCCGTTAATACGCGTTTTAAAATATTTCGTTTAGGTAATTCACGCACCCGAATCAAACTTGAGGGACTAAACTTGCCAAGAGGGAAAATAGATGACTAGGTCAACTAGTCAACTCCATCCTCCTTCATTCATTCATGTTTCACTTTCTCTCTTACTTTCAACTTCTCTCTCAAACAACCAACTCAAAGATTCATCATCTATTTCCGATCTAGCAAGCTTCAACTAAAACAAATTACATATTCAGAATCCTTGCATCTTCCTCTTCGAATCCATACCAACTTTATTGCATTTGGGTAACTTTATAAAAACACTAGATTTTGTGTTCTTGATATTTTTAACTTATAGAAGTGTTAATTAGTGCCTATGGCCCATGTCTAACATGATTATGTGATGTATATGCTCGATCTCGTTATTTTAGTGTAACTAGCATGAACTTGAAAAGTGTGTGTTTGATCTTGAGTTTTGGATGATTAAATGTTGTTGATATGCTAAAGTGCAAGTATTAATTGTGTTACTAGCATCACTAGCTTCATTTTGATGTGTAGATTGATTAAGAAAGCTTCACTAACATGATTATTGATTTTGAGATTTTAGTTAGGGTTTGATAGACTTGAATATGAACTTTTGGTGCATTAAATGCTTGACAATGTTGTTTGTAGGTGTTTAGATGCGATATATGTTTAATTACCTTCGAAACGGCATATCATACATGTAAATTGGTTGCCCAAATCATGAAATGCATTTAATGGACTCGAATATAATAAATGGTGAGCATTTAATGCGATTTTGGTTGTTGTAAATGTTAGATTGATTGATGAAATGTACTTAGTTGCGTTCCTCGTCAAATTACCTTTCCAATGGTATAAGATACATGTTTTGATTATTTTTTTTTACGAGAAACCCCTACTACGAATGGGCACATTGTTTTTTTTTCGGATCATAAATTGTGTTTGTTTAAGTTTTGGTTCGTGCACTTGTGTAATTTCAGCAATCAGATCTGTGCACTAATCTGGACGCCATCCAGATTCTTGGACGCCATCCAGGCCTTCACATCTGGACGCCGTCCAGCAAATCTGGACGCCGTCCAGCAAATCTGGACGCCGTCCAAATGAACTGTCAGGTTCTGATTTGGTTGGTCATTTTTCGTTTAATTCTAACTATGCTACGCACCTCTGATTCACATGTAACTGGTTCTAACATGCTTATATGATTAAAAACCTCAGAAAAATAGTTCGGTACCGACCCGAACGTGTTGACTTTTTCGTTGACTTTGACCCAACCAAAGTTCACTTTTGATCAAACTTAACCAATTACTTGTGCAACCATTCTAACTTGCGCTTATACTTGTATCTTGCATGAAACTTGGCAAATTTGATTCACATGCTAATTAATCGAGTCGTAACGAGCCATAGGACTAATTGAACACGTTGGCCGACCGTGTTTACCGATATTGATACAACCTACTTGTTTAGGTCAAGACTAGTATTCGTTCTTGCACACGTTACTTTGTAAAGTACCTTATTTACTCGTGCACTCAAGGTGAGATCATAATCCCACCTTTTCAATAACTTTTACTCTTTAAACTATGGGTTGAGAAACATATACGTATAATATACTTTTATGCTTTAAACACAAGTGCAAAAACAAACATTCCAAGTGAAATTAGAACAAAAAGGCCTCAATTCAATTATCATTAGTTACACTTGCAGGGTGTAAACGTGAACTTATGTTGTGTGATCACATGGGCTTGACAAGCCCTCATTCGGATGGTTCGCTATCGTTAGCGGATGAAATATATTTTTGAGTATATAGTGTAGGTTCTAACACTATGATAACGGGATTCATGAATAGTTAAGTCTTGATAATTGGGTGCTCCACAAACGTATAAAAACTTTGGAATGAAAACAATTTTGATAATCAACGTTATGGCAATACAAAATCTTGTGGTTCAAAAACAACATTTACTACTACACGTATGATTTCACCAACGTTTTTCGTTGACAGTTTTCTATATGTTTTCTCAGGTCTTTGAACGCTAAATGATACATGCTTCCGCACTCTACTTTTTAATACTTGCTTGGATGTCGAGTATACATGCATACGGAGCGTCTTTTGACTTTACTTAAACTATGTCGCATAGGTTTCATTCGTACTTAAAATGTTGTAACGTAACTAGCCTTTGAACTAGTTTGTAATACTTGAAACATCTTTACTTTTGAAATGAATGCAACATACTTTTGGTCAAACGTTGTTAAAAGACTTATGATCACGTAACGGGACCTAAGTAGACGGCGCCGTCAATGACGATTTTGTCGGGTCGCTACAGATGGTATCATAGCGTTGGTTGTAGGGATTTAGAGTTCATTGGTGTCAACCCCAAGTCATAGGGTACATTGGTGTGTCTAGACTATAACCGGCATATAGACTTGAAGTAGGAATTACTTGACTACTTGTGCATTTATACTTGAACTCTTCTACTCGTATCTAGCTCTTATTACATCTTAATCTCACGTTGTTTAATTTGATTGACATGCCATCTTTACCTTATGTGATAATGTCGAATGCACATATGAATTAGGGTAATATAATTGCCGGGATTATATTACGGTGACTCATATGGACGTTCCAACGTTATGACATAAAGAATTTAGGGCGAGTCAAGGAAAATTTTCTCTCTATCTTTATTCCATATCACGATTAGTATTATTGAGAATACCAATCAAAGATATTCTTGTGTCTTGAAGGAACAATGCCTCCTCGCCGAGCTCCACTTAATGAGACTCCCGAACAAGCTCTTGAACAAATGATCACCACCGCCGTAGATGCAGCCATGGCCGGTCACTCATCCAACACCAACAACCCCAACAACAACAATAACAACAACAATGGAGCCAGAAATTCCAACGAGGGATGCTCCTACAAAGCTTTTATGGGGTGCAAACCTCATACTTTCGATGGAACCGGGGGACCGGTTACTCTCACCCGATGGTTCGAACAAACGGAAGCCGTTTTTAGCATAAGCGATTGCCGAGACCAAGACAAGGTCAAATATTCCACCCACATTTTTTCTAGTATCGCTCTCACGTGGTGGAATATGTATGTACAATCGGTGGCTACCGATGAAGCCCACGCTCTCTCTTGGTCCGACATAAAGGGGAAGATGATCACCGAATACTTCCCACGTGAAGAGACTCGCAAGCTTGAGCAAGAGCTAAGAATTCTAAAAGCGGTCGGAAATGACCTCAAAGATTATAATCAACGGTTTGCTGAACTAGCCTTAATGTGTCTAGTTCTCGTGACTCCCGAATCCCTCCGAGTTGAACTTTACATGGATGGCCTCCCTAAGAGCATCAAACACTGGGTAATGTCATCCAAACCCACTAATCACCAAGAAGCTTTGAATATGGCCCGTAAATTGATAGACACGGTGGACGAAATTGTAGTACCGGCACCTAAGGCTGAGGATAAATCGGGTGGTAACAAGAGAAAATGGGAAGCCACCCCATCAAACAACTACAACAACAACACCTTCACCAAAAAGCCTTTCACTTTCGACGGCAAGAAAAGTTATGCCGGAACTCAACCTTTTTGCAACAAATGCCACAAGCATCATTATGGAGAATGTGGCAAGCTGTTTTTCCACCGGTGTCAAAGGAGTGGCCATGTGGCCAATGATTGTAGAAGTGCCGCCCCCGTCGCTCAAAAGGGGCCCAATGCACCAAAGACATGTGTTTGTGTTGAATGTGGTCTACCGGGTCATTTTAGGAATGCATTCCCAAAGAAGAAAGCTAACCCCAACGCACGCGGTCGAGCTTTCAACATTAACACCGCGGAGGCCCGAGATGACAATGAACTAGTCACGGGTACGTTTCTTCTCAACAACACTTATGTTACTTGTTTATTCGATTCGGGTGCCGATAAGAGTTTTATATCCAAGACTTTGACTCATGCTTTTCGCCCTCCACTACTCCCCTAGATACTACTTATACTATTGAAGTGGCCAATGGGAAACTATTGAGTGCCGACAAATATTATCGGGGGTGTACGTTAAACTTATTGGTTAAGGAATTTGAAATTGACTTGATACCTATGGAACTAGGGAGCTTCGATGTAATAAATTGTATGAATTTGTTAGCAAAAACAAAATCTCACATCATTTGTGATCTTAACGCAATCCAAATTCCTATCGAGAATGGTGAACCTTTGATTGTTTATGGTGATAAGAGTTGCACCGGACTCAACCTCATCTCGTGCCTTAAAGTTAGAAAACTACTCCGTAAGGGTTGTTTTGCGATCCTTGCCTACGTTAAGAAAGTCGAGTCCGATGAGAGGCATATCAATTATGTGCCAATTGTTAGTGACTTTTTCGATGTATTTCTCGACGAATTGCCGGGTCTTCCACCTCATCGACCGGTAGAATTCCAAATCAATCTTATTCCGGGAGCTGCACCCGTAGCACGTGCACCGTATAGACTTGCTCCATCCAAAATGCAAGAATTGCAAAGTTAAATCCAATAACTACTTGACCGTGGTTTTATCCGACCTAGCCATTCACCATGGGGCCCTCCGATTTTATTCGTTAAGAAGAAACATGGATCCCTACGAATGTGTATCTACTATCGTGAACTAAACAAATTGACGGTTAAGAACCGATATCCTCTTCCACGCATCGATGACCTCTTTGATCAATTACAAGGATCTCGTGTATATTCGAAAATCGATCTCCACTCGGGTTATCATCAATTAAGGGTTAAGGGGGAAGATGTTTCCCAAACCGCTTTCCGGACTCGTTATGGTAGTTATGAATTTCTTGTTATGCCATTTGGTCTCACTAACGCACTGGCGGTGTTCATGGACCTTATGAACCGCGTGTGCAAACTGTATCTCGACAAATTCATTATTGTGTTCATCGATGACATCTTGATCTATTCTAAAAGCGAAGAAGAACACGAACAACACCTTCGACTCGTGCTCGAACTCTTGAGACAAGAACGACTCTATGCCAAATTCTCCAAGTGTGAATTTTGGTTGAAGGAAATTCAATTCCTCTGTCATATCGTAAGCGACCAAGGTATTAAGGTCGATCCTGCAAAGATCAAAGCCATTAGAAAATGGGAGACTCCTACTTCTCCTACTCACATTCGTCAATTCTTGGGTCTCGCCGGGTACTATCGTAGATTCATCGAAAACTTCTCTTTGGTTGAACATCTTCTGACCGCGTTAACTCATAAGGGAAAGAAATTCATTTGGACGACTGAACGAGAATCCGCGTTTCAAGTCTTGAAGACGAAGCTAACCACCGCACCTATCTTGTCACTTCCCGAAGGTAATGATGATTTTGTTGTACATTTCGATGCCTCTAAACATGGTTTTGGGTGTGTATTGATGCAACGAAAGAAAGTCATTGCTTATGCCTCTCGACAACTAAAAATTCATGAACGGAACTACACGACACATGATCTCGAACTCGGAGCCGTTGTCTTTGCACTTAAAATGTGGAGACACTGCCTTTATGGAACCAAAAGTACCATCTTCACCGATCACAAAATCCTCCAACAAATCTTCAATCAAAAGCAACTAAACATGAGACAACGACGGTGGATTGAAACCTTAAACGACTACGATTGCGAGCTTTGTTACCATCTCGGGAAGACAAATGTAGTAGCCGATGCCCTAAGTCGAAAAGAAAGAGCGGTGCCTCTTTGTATCCGAGCTTTAAACATCACTATTCACACCAATCTCAATAACCAAATTCGTGTAGCCCAAGATGAGGCTCTCAAGGATGAGAACATCTCCCTCGAATGCTTAAACATCCTCACCTTTCGATTAGAAGTTAAGGAGACCGGACTCCGATTTTTTGCCGGAAGAATTTGGGTACCTAGTTATGGGGACTTACGAAGCCTTATTTTAGATGAAGACCATAAGACAAGATATTCGATTCACCCTGGTGCCAATAAGATGTACCACGACCTCAAGGAACAATATTGGTGGCCGAACATTAAGAGGGACGTTGCTACTTATGTTGGAAAGTGCCTAACTTGCTCCAAAGTCAAATCCGAACATCAAAGACCGTTCGAACTACTTCAACAACCCGAGATCCCGCAATGGAAGTGGGAAAGGTTAACGATGGATTTTTCCACCAAACTACCAAAGACGGTGGGCGATTATGATACTATTTGGGTTATTGTTGACCGTCTTACCAAATCCGCACATTTCATCGCCATGAAGGAGACCGACAACATGGAAAAACTTGCACAACTTCACATTAAAGAGATCGTGGCCCGTCACGGTGTACCTTTATCGATAATTTCCGACCGAGATGGCCGTTTTGTTTCTAGATTTTGGCGTACTTTACAAGAAGCATTGGGACCGCGTTTAGACATGAGCACCGCATATCATCCACAAACCGATGGACAAAGCGAACGCATAATTCAAACTTCAGAAGATATGCTACGAGCTTGAGTTATCGATTTCGGAAAAGCTTGGGACGAGCACTTGCCTCTTGCCGAATTCTCCTACAACAATAGTTACCACGCGAGTATCAACACCGCACCTTTCGAAGCGTTATATGGCCGAAAATATCGTTCACCTCTTTGTTGGGCCGAAGTAGGCAATACACAATGTAGAGACCCGTCCTAATCCATCTGGACCAAGTCCATATCGATTATAAACGATTCACAACAGTTGATTACATCGCTAGGTACTTGACCTCTATATGATACATTTTACAAACATTGCATTCGTTTTTGAAAAGACAATCTTTCATTACATCGAAAGTTGACGGCATGCATACCATTTCATAATATATCAAACTTTAATTGACTTAATAATAATCTTGATGAACTCAACGACTTGAATGCAACGTCTTTTGAAATATGTCATGAATGACTCCAAGTAATATCTCTAAGATGAGCAAATTCACAGCGGAATATTTCTTTCATACCTGAGAATAAACATGCTTTAAAGTGTCAACCAAAAGGTTGGTGAGTTCATTAGTTTAACATAAATAATCATTTCCATCATTTTAATAGACCACAAGATTTTCATATTTAAATATACGTCCCATGCATAGAGAAAAAATCATTCATATGGATTGAACACCTGGTAACCGACATTAACAAGATGCATATAAGAATATCCCCTATCATTCCGGGAAATCCTTCGGACATGATAAAACAACATCGAAGTACTAAAGCATCCGGTACTTTGGATGGGGTTCGTTAGGCCCAATAGATCTATCTTTAGGATTCGCGTCAATTAGGCGTGCACTAATTCTCAAAATTAGTGATGTTTCCTAATTCTTAGGCTACCAAGCAAAAAGGGGCATATTCGGCTTCGATCATTCAACCATATAATGTAGTTTCAATTACTTGTGTCTATTTCGTAAAACATTTATAAAAATTTCGCATGTATTCTCAACCCAAAAATATAAAGGGTAAAAAGGCAAATGAAACTCACAATCCAATATTTTGTAGTAAAAATATTCATACGACGGAACTGAACAATGCAGGGTTGGCCTCGGATTCACGAACCTATGTCATTTACATATAAATTAATATGTATAATCATAATCGAACAAGTTTATATATTATATCTTAAATTATATATTATACTTATTTAGTTTGTGTATATATTGCAAATGTTTAATATCTATATATTTAGTTATATTATTATATCTATCTATCTATAGATATATATATATATATATATATATATATATATATATATATATATATATATATATATATATGTATGGTTAGAATTATATAAGAATATCATTAGTTTGTTATATATGAGTATTTATATAAATAATGTTATTATGTTTGATATGTAGGTATATAAACTATTAATATAATTACAATATATGTATTAAGTATATTTTAGGTACAAAATATTTATCTGTAATAAAAATGATAGTTTTGACAATAATGATTTACTAATAATAATAACTTTCTTAATATCGATAATACTAATAATAATAATGATACTGTTAAAATTGATAGTTATGTTAATAAAAATAATAATAATAAAACTAATAATTACAAAAATGATATTAATACTAATATTAATGAAAATAATAGTAACTTGTATTATTTTCATAATAGTAATAAAAACCATATTGATAATGATAATCATTTTAATTATAATAATTGTGATGCTAATACTAACACTTATGATAATGTTAATACTCTTAATTTAATTAATGATAGTGATACTTCTAAATATTTAGTAATAACAATAATTTTCATATTTGCATCTATAATCAATATATATATATAATTTAATCCTTACATTCATTTTTATCATAAATAATAATAATTTAATCCTTACATTCATTTTTATCATAAATAATAATAATAATAATAAAAAAATTGAATAAATAAAAAAAAATAAACTACCTTCAAAGATATTTAGCCAAAAAGATAATGCCTGAGCCAGGAATTGAACCTAAGACCACCTGCTAACCCGCAAACCCCTTAACCGTTCCTTTAGTTACTCTTTTCTGTTTTAATATCCAAAATAAATAACTATAACCCGTTTTAAACTGTTCCTATTTCTTCCTCATCCTTCCTTCAACTTAGACGACTACAAATCAAATGATCTTAATAATCACACACTTAATTTGTTTTTGAATTCGTAAACTAAGCAGAGACAAGATTTGTTGATTGGTTTATTTAAAACAGAAGAATATATATAAAAAAACGCTGTACAGGAACCTGATAAATGCGTATGAACATAACAATTGATTTTGAAATAGAAGTTGTTTGAGGCTACGATTCCTAAACGAAACCTGTTTGAAATCCCTCCTAGAAATTTTGTAATTCGTTAATTGAACTTGAATCTTCAACTAGAAGTCGAATTTTATGAAAATCATTCGGTCTGACTTTTTAATCTAGAAGTTTGACTTCAAAAATTTTCACTCAATACTCAAAATTGGAATTGGAAACTTACCAGATAGATTGATTATAAGTTTTCAAACAGAATTGCATTTATACATTTTATAAATTCGTTTGATTTTGAGACTTGGACAATTTGACAAGAACAGGGTACGGGTTTTGTTCTTGCTCTTTTCCTGGTTAAATTCACTCGATAAAATAAAATAGTTATGATTGTTAATTGGTAAGGGAAATAAGGAGCTAAATGAATTATCCCTAACATTGTACAATTCGTTGGATATATATCCTAACTTGTCGACAGAATAAATTGTGAGCAGGAAGACAAAATAAAAAAATATAAAAGTAGTTTTACAATTCACAATTGATTGGTACGAACGATGTGGATGTATAACAATTTAGAAGATAAAAACAAAATCCTATAAAGTTCGATTAAGATGTTAAACAAATTCCAGCTCCTTATCTGATTCTGTGATCTCAGCAATAATTAAATAGATATAGATATAATATTAATAATAATATTAATATTAATAATAATTATATTTTATAAATAATAATAATAATAATAATAATAATAATAATAATAATAATAATAATAATAATAATAATAATAATAAATAATAACAATATTAATCAACCACAATAATGATAATAATGAAATTGATAATAATAATATTATTATTAATAATACTCAATAGAAAATTGTATTATTTTCTAATAATAATAAGGATGACTATAATATTAATAATAATTGTTATTGATAATGTAATAATAATAATAATGTCTAATAATAACACAATTGATAAATAAGGTATAACAATTTACATATTCCCATTTTTACATAATAATAATACAGATATTTATATTTGTAGTAATAAAAGTAATTATAAAAGTTAAAGGTTGTATTATAATGATAATAATAACAATAGTACTAATATAAATAATGATACTTATAATAACAATTATAAAAATGATATTGATCGTATAAAAATAATGATTTTTAATGATAACACTTAATATTAATGCTAATAATAACAAGTTACATATTTCATTTTTCATATCTATATAGTATATATTATAATCATATTAATAATACAAATAATAATATAAATTTTAATTTTATTAATAATAACGAGAGTAATAACAATAATATTGATATATCACTGTATCTAAACTTGTAATTATATTTAATATATTAATATTATATATATTTATGTATTTTCATTTTTAATAGTAACTTAGACATTCTATTTATTATTTTACATGTTTAATTCATTTTGATTAAAGTTTACTTTATTAAATTGAATATATATATATATATATATATATATATATATATATATATATATATATATATATATATATATATATATATATACATGTACCTACATAAATTTACACCCACTTGATCGTGAATCGTCGGGAATAGTCAAAGGTTAATTGTATACATAAACACAGTTCAAAGTTTATGAGACTTTAACATTACAAACTTTGCTTATCGTATCGGAATCATATAAAGATTAAGTTTAAATTTGGTCAGAAATTTCCGGGTCGTCACAGTACCTACCCGTTAAAGAAATTTCGTCCTGAAATTTGAGTAAGGTCGTCATGGTTAACCATAGAAATGTTTTCATGACGAGTATGAGTTGATAAATAGAGTTTTATCATCATTGAGTAATATGAGAATAAACAATTTGTTTATCTGAAGAGTACGAGTGAAGCTATCACAAAAGCATGGAATGAGTGAATGCAGGTTCGACTTAACTGGTGACGTAGTCATAGTTGATTTCCGGAATTTAAGGGATTTAAAGAAAATCTTGGAAATCTATAAGATCTAATTTCTTCGAGATTTAAGGAAATTAGGATCTCTTTAATTGAATGCGATGATCTGCCTCGATTACTCTGTCTGATATTTCCATTATAAATTAAACTTTTCCATTCCATTATTCTCACCATTCCTATACTTTCTTTCTTAGTTCATACATCCAAAAGATTGCAAAAATGCTTAATCCAGTTCTGATTCTTGTCCTTATCCATACTATCGCAACAATCCTTCTTCTTTTCCAACTACCACCGGAGGAATCTATTTTCTTCTACTTCGCCCTTGGGGTTATAATGTTTTTAATTCTCACGTGTCTTTATGTTGCAATAAACATTGATATACAGGGTTTGTAATTTATGTGTTGTTTTCGGGTTTTGTATCCTCCTTTATATTTCGGAGCTCCATGCTTTTGTTTTCTCTTCCCGACTTTAAATCAAGTGAATAATGATTTAGAATTTGTAAATATAGAGTTTCGATTGGTTATAATGTTCTAAGCAGGAAGGAACGTGATAGCACGGTTTGAGTTTCAAATTTATCAATATCACGGAAGATAGAACCATCAAGAATACATTTTCTTGATATGTTCAGAAGTTAAGTAGAATGAAAGAGTTATGTAACATGGCACATGATGACGTTAAGGTCTGTGAATCATCACGTTCCATTAGAAACTCAGCATGACTTACTATAATATATTCACATTGGCCAAGCGTCATTATATTATACTAACCCATGCTTCAATTCCCAACACTTCTCCACAATTCATTCATAATTTGTACTTAGATTTTACAGAATTTTCAATATAATGGAATACAGAAAACACGAAGAGGTAGATAATTTCGGACAAGAATATTTATGAAAATATCCTCAGAAATATCGAAGATATTTATGATGATATTTTGGAATTTCTAAGTTCAAAAGTTGATAAGGAAAAAAAATTTTGCAAGATTTTAACATGACTTCGGATCAAGATATTCTCTAAAGATTTCGGCGGATCCAGAATTACCTGGATTCTTTAAATATAGGGTTTGGTCCTTGTATATATGTCCTTGATCTCCTTCGTGGTTAGCTCAATCCATTTTTCAGTACCTAATTTTCTATCGAGTGTTCCCAACACTCCATTCTTTATCACCAAACTCTTAGCCGTTAAGACCATCTACCATGTTTCTGTTTCCTCTGCATTCAATGCTATGATATCTAAATTATCGGCTATCAATCCGAGGTGGTTTCAGGAGAATTGTGTTTTTAGATGATTAAACGCTGATGGTAATTTGGTGAAATACGAAAGGTTCTCTGATAACAATAAATGAGCACGCATATATATCAAGGTTATAATAAGGTTGTTTCGAACGAAAAGTCGAAGTTGACTTGCTGGAGCTGTGACAAAATTTGCTACCGTGAAAAGGAATTGTAAAGTTATTTTGGGTAATAATAATGCTAAGGGAGCTAACACAGATATGGGTTAAACGTTTTACTCAGGTTCCGAGTGTTTTCAGGTGCATAACTATATCAATCTTTTCTTCCGTAGATGAAGTGCGGTTGGTTCATCCTCTCGATTGAGGTGTTTTCAAGAATCATGAAAGGTTTGAATGCAGATTATAATTGTCAAGGTACAAATGAGGTTTAAGATGAAATCAAGTGGCAACTTGGAGGATTGTTTAGTTTCATATGTTAAAAATAAAATGTCCCGTTCATATTGATTATAAACGTTCCATATTAATTGATTTCGTTGCGAGGTTTTGACCTCTATATGAGACGTTTTTCAAAGACTGCATTCATTTTTAAAACAACCATAATCTTTATTTTATCAGTAAAGGTTTTAAAAGTATTACGTAGATTATCAAATAATGATAATCTAAAATATACTGTTTACACATGACCATTACATAATGGTTTACAATAGAAATATATTACATCGACATATATTTCTTGAATGTAGTTTTTACACAATATCATACAAACATGGACTCCAAATCTTGTCCTTATTTTAGTATGCAACAGCGGAAGCTCTTAGTATTCACCTGAGAATAAACATACTTTAAACGTCAACAAAAATGTTGGTGAGTTATAGGTTTAACCTATATATATCAAATCGTAACAATAGACCACAAGATTTCATATTTCAATACACATCCCATACATAGAGATAAAAATCATTCATATGGTGAACACCTGGTAACCGACATTAACAAGATGCATATATAAGAATATCCCCATCATTCCAGGACACCCTTCGGATATGATATAAATTTCAAAGTACTAAAGCATCCGGTACTTTGGATGGGGTTTGTTAGGCCCAATAGATCTATCTTTAGGATTCGCGTCAATTAGGGTGTCTGTTCCCTAATTTTTAGATTACCAGACTTAATAAAAAGGGGCATATTCGATTTCGATAATTCAACCATAGAATGTAGTTTCACGTACTTGTGTCTATTTTGTAAATCATTTATAAAACCTGCATGTATTCTCATCCCAAAAATATTAGATTTTAAAAGTGGGACTATAACTCACTTTCACAGATATTTCCTTCCTCGGAAATAAGACTTGGCCACGGATCGATTCACGAACCTATACAAATATGTACATATATATTAAAGTATGATCAATATATAATTACAACCATTTTTATTATGTTTTAAAGATTTGAGTGTATTAAGTCAGCTGTCCTTGTTAATAACCTACAACTAGTTGTCCACAGTTAGATGTATAGAAATAAATCGATATATATTATCTTGAATCAATCCACAACCCAGTGTATACACGTCTGAGGCTAGATCACAACTCAAAGTATATATATTTTTGGAATCAACCTCGACCCTGTATAGCTAACTCCAACATTACTGCATATAGAGTGTCTATGGTTGTTCCAAATAATATATATACATGGGTCGATATGATATGTCAAAACATTTGCATACGTGTCTATGGTATCCCAAGATTACATAATATATTAGAATACATGTATAATACAATATAAGTTAGTTAGGATATGATTTGTATAGATTTGTTAAACATTTCCCGTAGCTAAAAAGATCAAAAATATCCAATCTTGTTTTACCCATAACTTCTTCATTTTAAATCCGTTTTGAGTGAATCAAATTGCTATGGTTTCATATTGAACTTTAATTTAAGAATCCATATAGAAAAAGTATAGGTTTATAGTTGGAAATTTAAGTTACATGTCAATTACTAAAGAGGTAGTCATTTCCGTCGAAAGCACGACATCTTGATGACCATTTTGAAAAACATACTTTCACTTTGAGTTTAACCAAGATTTTTGGATATAGTTTCATGTTCATATGAAAAATCATTTTTCCAGAAGAACATCTTTTAAATCAAAGTTTATCATAGTTTTTAATTATCCAAACCAAAAGAGCCCTCGGTTTCACTACGACGGCGTATATCCGATTTTATGGTGTTCATCATGTTTCCAAGTTTTAAATCATTAAGTTAGCAGATCATATAGATATAGAACATGTATTTAGTTGATTTTAAAAGTCAAGTTAGAAGGATTAACTTTTGTTTCCGAACAACTTTAGAATTAACTAAACTATGTTCTAGTGATTACAAGTTTAAACCTTCGAATAAGATAGCTTTATATGTATGAATCGAATGATGTTATGAACATCATTACTACCTCAAGTTTTCTGGATAAAACTACTGGAAATGAGAAAAATGGATCTAGCTTCAAAGGATCCTAGGATGGCTTGAAAGTTCTTGAAGCAGAATCATGACACGAAAACAGTTCAAGTAAGATTTTCACTCGAAATAAGATTGTTATAGTTGTAGAAATTGAATCAAAGTTTGAATATGAATATTACCTTGAATTAGAAAGATAACCTACTGTAAATACCAAAGGTTCCTTGATCTTAGATGATTACTTGGAATGGATTAGAAAGCTTGGAAGTAGACTTGCAAACTTGGAAGTATTCTTGATTTTTATGAAACTATACTTATGGAATTTATGAAGAACACTTAGAACTTGAAGATGGAACTTGAGAGAGATCAATTAGATGAAGAGAATTGAATAATGAAAGTGTTTATAGGTGTTTTTGGTCGTTGGTATATGGATTAGATATAAAGGATATGTAATTTTGTTTTCATGTAAATAAGTCATGAATGATTACTAATATTTTTGTAATTTTATGAGATATTTCATGCTAGTTGCCAAATGATGGTTCTCACATGTGTTAGGTGACTCACATGGGCTGCTAAGAGCTGATAATTCGAGTGTATATACCAATAGTACATACATCTAAAAGCTGTGTATTTTACGAGTACGAATACGGGTGCATACGAGTAGAATTGTTGATGAAACTGAACGAGGATGTAATTGTAAGCATTTTTGTTAAGTAGAAGTACTTTGATATGTGTCTTGAAGTCTTTCAAAAGTGTAAGAATACATATCAAAACACAACATGTATATACATTCTAATGGAGTCGTTAAGTCTTCGTTAGTCGTTACATGTAAGTGTTGTTTTGAAACCTTTAAGTTAACGATCTCAATTAATGTTGTTAACCCAATGTTTATTATATCAAATGAAATGTTAAATTATTATGTTATCATGATATTATGATGTATGAATATCTCTTAATATGATATATACATTAAAATATCGTTACAACGATAATCGTTACATATAAGTCTTGTTTCGTAATTCTTGAGTTAGTAGTCTTGTTTTTACATATGTAGTTCATTGTTAACACACTTAATGATATATTTAAATATCATTTTATCATGTTAAATATAGTGTATCAATATCTTAATATGATACATATGTATTTAGTAGACGTTATCATAACGATAATCGTTATATATATCATTTCGAGTTTCTTAACTTAGTAATCTCATTTCTTATGTATATCACACACTGTTAATATACTTAGTGAGATACTTACTCATCATAATCTCATGTCAACCATATATATATATATATATATATATATATTTCTATATATACCACAACATGTAGTTTTTACAAATTTGTAACGTTCGTGAAACGCCGGTCAACTTGGGTGATCAATTGTCTATATGAAACTTATTTCATTTAATCAAGTCTTAACAAGTTTGATTGCTTAACACATTGGAAACATTTAGTCATGTAAATATCAATCTCAATTAATATATATAAACATGGAAAAGTTCGGGTCACTACAGTACCTACCCGTTAAATAAATTTCATCCCGAAATTTTATGCTGTTGAAGGTGTTGACGAATCTTCTGGAAATAGATGTGGGTATTTCTTCTTCATCTGATCTTCACGCTCCCAGGTGAACTCGGGTCCTCTATGAGCATTCCATCGAACCTTAACAATCGGTATCTTGTTTTGCTTAAGTCTCTTAACCTCACGATCCATTATTTCGACGGGTTCTTCAATGAATTGAAGTTTTTCATTGATTTGGATTTCGTCCAACGGAATAGTGAGATCTTCTTTAGCAAAAAATTTCTTCAAATTCGAGACGTGGAAAGTGTTATGTACAGTCGCGAGTTGTTGAGGTAGCTCCAGTTGGTAAGTTACTGGTCCGACACGATCTATAATCTTGAATGGTCCAATGTACCTTGGATTTAGTTTCCCCCGTTTACCAAATCGAACAACGCCTTTCCAAGGTGAAACCTTAAGCATGACCATTTCTCCAATTTCAAACTCTATATCTTTTCTTTTACTGTCCGCGTAGCTCTTTTGTCGACTCTGGGCGGTTTTCAATCGTTGTTGAATTTGGATGATTTTCTCGTTAGTTTCTTGTATTATCTCCGGACCCGTAATCTGTCTATCCCCCACTTCATTCTAACAAATCGGAGACCTGCACTTTCTACCATAAAGTGCCTCAAACGAAGCCATCTCAATACTAGAATGATAACTGTTGTTGTAGGAAAATTCTGCTAATGGTAGGTGTTGATCCCAATTGTTTCGGAAATCAATAACACATGCTCGTAGCATGTCTTCAAGCGTTTGTATCGTCCTTTCGCTCTGCCCATAAGTTTATGGATGATAGGTAGTACTCATGTCTAGACGAGTCCCCAATGCTTGTTGCAACGTCTGCCAGAACCTTGAAACAAATCTACCATCCCTATCAGAGATAATAGAGACGGGTATTCCATGTCTGGAGACAACCTCCTTCAAATACAATCGCGCCAACTTCTCCATTTTGTCATCTTCTCTCATTGGCAGGAAGTGTGTTGACTTGGTGAGACGATCAACTATTACCCAAATAGTATCATAACCACTTGCAGTCCTTGGCAATTTAGTAATGAAATCCATGGTAATGTTTTCTCATTTCCATTCCGAGATTTCAGGTTGCTGTAGTAGACCTGATGGTTTCTGATGTTCAGCTTTGACCATAGAACACGTCAAACATTCTCATACATATTTAGCAATATCGGCTTTCATACCCGGCCACCAAAAGTGTTTCTTGAGATCTTTATACATCTTCCCCGCTCCAGAATGTATTGAATATCTGGTTTTATGTGCTTCCTTAAGTACCATTTCTCTTTCATCTCCAAACCTTGGTACCCAAATTCTATCAGCCCTATATCGGGTTTCGTCTTCCCGAATATTAAGATGTTTCTCTGATCATTTGGGTATCTCATTCTTCAACTTTCCTTCTTTTACAACCCCCTGTTGCGCCTCCTTTATTTGAGTAGTAAGGTTAGTACGAATAATTATATTCATAGCTTTTACCCGTATAGGTTCTCTGTCCTTTCTACTCAAAGCGTCAGCTACCACATTCGCCTTCCCCGGGTGGTATCGAATCTCAAAATCATAATCATTCAACAGTTCAATCCACCTGCGTTGTCTCATATTCAGTTGCTTCTGATTAAATATATGTTGGAGACTTTTGTGGTCGGTATATATAATACTTTTGACCCCATATAAATAATGCCTCCAAGTCTTTAATGCAACAACAATAGCACCCAATTCCAAATCGTGAGTCGTATAATTTTGCTCGTGAATCTTCAATTGTCTAGACGCATAAGCAATCACCTTCGTTCGTTGCATTAATACACAACCGAGACCTTGCTTTGATGCGTCACAATAAATCACAAATCATCATTCCCTTCAGGCAATGACAATATAGGTGCCGTAGTTAGCTTTTTCTTCAATAACTGAAACGCCTTCTCTTGTTCATCCTTCCATTCAAATTTCTTCCCTTTATACGTTAATGCAGTCAAGGGTTTTGCTATTTTGGAGAAATCTTGGATGAATCTTCTGTAGTAACCAGCCAATCCTAAAAATTGACGTATATGCTTCTGAGTTTTTGGGGTTTCCCACTTTTCAACGGTTTCGATCTTTGCCGGGTCCACCTGGATACCTTCTTAGTTCACTATGTGACCGAGGAATTAAACTTCTTCTAACCAAAATGCACACTTTGAAAACTTAGCATACAGTTTTTCTTTCCTCAATACTTCTAGCACTTTTCTCAAATGTTCTTTGTGCTCTTGATCATTCTTTGAGTAAATAAGTATGTCATCGATGAAAACAATGACAAACTTGTCAAGATATGTGTAGTGACCCGAACTTTTCCATGTTTATATATATTAATTGAGATTGATGTTTACATGATTAAATGTTTCCAACATGTTAAGCAATCAAACTTGTTAAGACTTGATTAATTGAAATAGGTTTCATATAGACAATTGACCACCCAAGTTGACCGGTGATTCACGAACGTTAAAACTTGTAAAAAACTATATGATGACATATATATGGTTATATATATAGTTAACATGATATTATGATAAGTAAACATATCATTAATTATATTAACAATGAACTACATATGTAAAAACAAGACTACTAACTTAATGATTTTGAAACGAGACATATATGTAACGTTTATCGTTGTAACGACATTTAATGTATATATATATCATATTAAGAGATATTCGTACATCATAATATCATGATAATATAATAATTTAAAATCTCTTTTGTTATTATAAACATTGGGTTAACAACATTTAACAAGATCGTTAACCTAAAGGTTTCAAAACAACACTTACATGTAACGACTAACGATGACTTAACGACTCAGTTAAAATGTATATACATGTAGTGTTTTAATATGTATTTATACACTTTTGAAAGACTTCAATACACTTATCAAAATACTTCTACTTAACAAAAATGCTTACAATTACATTCTCATTCAGTTTCATCAACAATTCTACTCGTATGCACCCGTATTCGTACTCGTACAATACACAGCTTTTAGATGTATGTACTATTGGTATATACACTCCAATGATCAGCTCTTAGCAGCCCATGTGAGTCACCTAACACATGTGGGAACCATCATTTGGCAACTAGCATGAAATATCTCATAAGATTACAAAAATATGAGTAATCATTCATGACTTATTTACATGAAAACAAAATTACATATCCTTTATATCTAATCCATACACCAACGACCAAAAACACCTACAAACACTTTCATTCTTCAATTTTCTTCATCTAATTGAACTCTCTCAAGTTCTATCTTCAAGTTCTAAGTGTTCTTCATAAATTCCAAAAGTTCTAGTTTCATAAAATCAAGAATACTTTCAAGTTTGCTAGCTCACTTCCAATCTTGTAAGGTGATCATCCAACCTCAAGAAATCTTTGTTTCTTACAGTAGGTTATCATTCTAATACAAGGTAATAATCATATTTAAACTTTGGTTCAATTTCTATAACTATAACAATCTTATTTCAAGTGATGATCTTACTTGAACTTGTTTTCGTGTCATGATTTTGCTTCAAGAACTTTGAGCCATCCAAGGATCCATTGAAGCTAGATCCATTTTTCTCTTTTCCAGTAGGTTCATCCAAGGAACTTAAGGTAGTAATGATGTTCATAACATCATTCGATTCATACATATAAAGCTATCTTATTCGAAGGTTTAAACTTGTAATCACTAGAACATAGTTTAGTTAATTCTAAACTTGTTCGCAAACAAAAGTTAATCCTTCTAACTTGACTTTTAAAATCAACTAAACACATGTTCTATATCTATATGATATGCTAACTTAATGATTTAAAACCTGGAAACACGAAAAACACCGTAAAACCGGATTTACGCCGTCGTAGTAACACCGCGGGCTGTTTTGGGTTAGTTAATTAAAAACTATGATAAACTTTGATTTAAAAGTTGTTATTCTGAGAAAATGATTTTTATTATGAACATGAAACTATATCCAAAAATTATGGTTAAACTCAAAGTGGAAGTATGTTTTCTAAAATGGTCATCTAGACGTCGTTCTTTCGACTGAAATGACTACCTTTACAAAAACGACTTGTAACTTATTTTTCCGACTAGAAACCTATACTTTTTTTGTTTAGATTCATAAAATAGAGTTCAATATGAAACCATAGCAATTTGATTCACTCAAAACGGATTTAAAATGAAGAAGTTATGGGTAAAACAAGATTGGATAATTTTTCTCATTTTAGCTACGTGAAAATTGGTAACAAATCTATTCCAACCATAACTTAATCAACTTGTATTATATATTATGTAATCTTGAGATACCATAGACACGTATACAATGTTTCGACCTATCATGTCGACACATCTATATATATTTCGGAACAACCATAGACACTCTATATGTGAATGTTGGAGTTAGCTATACAGGGTTGAGGTTGATTCCAAAATATATATAGTTTGAGTTGTGATCAATACTGAGATACGTATACACTGGGTCGTGGATTGATTCAAGATAATATTTATCGATTTATTTCTGTACATCTAACTGTGGACAACTAGTTGTAGGTTACTAACGAGGACAGCTGACTTAATAAACTTAAAACATCAAAATATATTAAAAGTGTTGTAAATATATTTTGAACATACTTTGATATATATGTATATATTGTTATAGGTTCGTGAATCAACCAGTGGCCAAGTCTTACTTCCCGACGAAGTAAAAATCTGTGAAAGTGAGTTATAGTCCCACTTTTAAAATCTAATATTTTTGGGATGAGAATACATGCAGGTTTTATAAATGATTTACAAAATAGACACAAGTACGTGAAACTACATTCTATGGTTGAATTATCGAAATCGAATATGCCCCTTTTTATTAAGTCTGGTAATCTATGAATTAGGGAACAGACACCCTAATTGACGCGAATCCTAAAGATAGATCTATTGGGCCTAACAAACCCCATCCAAAGTACCGGATGCTTTAGTACTTCGAAATTTATATCATATCCGAAGGGTGTCCCGGAATGATGGGGATATTCTTATATATGCATCTTGTTATTGTCGATTACCAGGTGTTCACCATATGAATGATTTTTATCTCTATGTATGGGATGTGTATTGAAATATGAAATCTTGTGGTCTATTGTTACGATTTGATATATATAGGTTAAACCTATAACTCACCAACATTTTTGTTGACGTTTTAAGCATGTTTATTCTCAGGTGATTATTAAGAGCTTCCGCTGTCGCATACTTAAATAAGGACAAGATTTGGAGTCCATGCTTGTATGATATTGTGTAAAAACTGCATTCAAGAAACTTATTTTGTTGTAACATATTTGTATTGTAAACCATTATGTAATGGTCGTGTGTAAACAGGATATTTTAGATTATCATTATTTGATAATCTACGTAAAGCCTTTTAAACCTTTATTGATGAAATAAAGGTTATGGTTTGTTTAAAAATGAATGCAGTCTTTGAAAAACGTCTCATATAGAGGTCAAAACCTCGCAACGAAATCAATTAATATGGAACGTTTTTAATCAATAAGAACGGGACATTTCAGTTGGTATCCGAGCGTTGGTCTTAGAGAACCAGAAAATTTGCATTAGTGTGTCTTATCGAGTTTGTTAGGATGCATTAGTGAGTCTGGACTTCGACCGTGTTTTCTTTAAAAATGATTGCTTAACATTTTTGTTGGAAACTATATATTTTTAACATATGAATATTATGTGATATATTAATCTCTTAACGTGTTTGATATTATGTGATAGATGTCTACCTCTAGAACAAGTCCCATTGACTCACCTAATAATAATGAAGAGTCAAATGTAAATTGGAATGATTTGTGGACTGATTCACAAGTTCCCGAAGAGGAACCGGAAGAAGAGTCGGAACCGGAAGAAGAATCGGAACCTGAAGAAGAATCGGAACCGGATGAAGAAATAGAACCGGTGGGGGAAATAATAAAACGGTTAAGTAAAAGAAAATCCTCAACCAACCGACCAAAGTTAATTATGGTCAATGGTGTTTCCGCCAAGGAAGCAAAATATTGGGAGGATTACCAATTCTCCGATGAATCGGATTCCGACGAGAATTCCGATGATGTTATAGAAATTACCCCAACTGAATTTAAAAAGGCAAAAGAAAATAATAAGGGAAAGGGCATAAAAATAGAGAAATCTAATTCCAACCCCGATGAACTTTATATGTATCGTCAACCCCCGAAGTCCTTAAGTTGTAACAATGACCCGGGAACCTCTAAACCACCAGGTTTTTCTAAACCAATGTGGACAACGACGGCTCGTATTAGGGGAACATCATATATCCCTAGAAACTTGGCAAAACGAACCAAAACCGAAGAAGAATAAACGAGCGAGTCGGAATAAGATAGTTGTATTCGTGTGGTGTAATATATGGAATATAGTGTTCTTATGCTTTATGATATATGTAAAAATTGCTTGTATTAATAAGTATTTTTTTTATGAATCTAACTCTTGTCTATTTTACAGTTTAAAAACACAAAATGGATAGACAACCCAATATTTTAAGAGACCTACCCGGAGACATGATTGATGAAATCTTGTCTAGAGTCGGCCAGAATTCTTCGGCACAACTATTTAAGGCGAGATCAGTTTGTAAGACATTCGAAGAACGTTCCAAGAATGTCTTGGTTTATAAGAGACTTTCGTTTGAAAGATGGGGGATATCACATTGGGAAACCCATAAGTTACGATGTGTTTACTTTGACGCATATATTGCGGGGAACCCAAATGCTATTTTACGCAACGGGTTAAGAAATTATTTTGACTCAATATATCCGAATATTGGACTTCGTGATTTAGAAAAAGCGGCTAACATGCAACATAAAGAAGCATGTTATGCTTACGGATTAGTAATGTTCGCTTCTCACCAAAGTGAGAACAAGAACATCGGGCTACAACTATTAAACAAAACGTTTCCACAAGTGACGGAGTCGGTAATTGGGGTAAGAAATGAGGTTTTTAGATTATTACGGGACTGTTGGACATTACGTAACCCTCGTCCCTTTGATGACGTTACAACACGCTGTCTTATCAACGGCCATAACGGTTATGTTGCACAAGACCAAGGATGGGAAGTAGTCCTAGTAAAACCAGAATGCATGACTTGTTTCTGGACGTATGAATTACGTGTCTTTATTGCCTTTGCTGAACGACTTGTGTACTAGCTAGAATTGTCTTCACAACTATCTTGTATCAAAGTTATTGTGTGCTATATTTCATGCTTTATGTAAAATAAGCGGTATTGTAAGTTTGTAAAATATTGTATAAAAGTTTGAACGCGAAATATTATTATAATCAGTTTTTCATATAGAATTGTAGTAGTTGAATTGTATATTAGCTACTAAGTATGAACTTAACGGGTAGGTACTACCCGAATTTAAACTTATAAAACGCTAATATGAAGAAAAAGCTTTTATAAATGAGTTCATATTATGCTACGAAATACTATTAACTACTCTTAATATTCTGTATGATTAACTTGTTCCATTTAACTATTTTGAAGGAAATGGCACCGACTACTCGACACACCGTGAATATGAATGAAGAGGAATTCCGTACTTTTCTAGCTTCAAACATAGCCGCAGTACAGGCTGCGCTACATACCAACAATAACCTTGGATCTAGCAGTACAGGAAATCGTGTAGGATGCACCTACAAAGAATTCACTGCCTGCAAACCTTTGGAATTTGATGGAACCGAAGGACCGATCGGATTGAAACGGTGGACCGAGAAGGTTGAATCGGTGTTTGCCATAAGTAAGTGTACTGAAGAGGACAAAGTGAAGTACGCTACGCATACCTTCACAGGTTCTGCGTTAACATGGTGGAATACCTATCTAGAGCAAGTGGGACAAGATGATGCGTACGCACTACCGTGGTCAGCATTCAAGCACTTGATGAACGAGAAGTACCGTCCCAGAACCGAGGTCAATAAGCTCAAGACAGAACTTAGAGGGTTACGAACCCAAGGATTTGATATTACCACGTACGAAAGACGATTCACAGAATTGTGCCTATTGTGTCCGGGAGCATTCGAAGATGAGGAAGAGAAGATCGACGCGTTTGTGAAAGGATTACCGGAAAGAATCCAAGAAGATATAAGTTCACACGAGCCCGCCTCCATACAACAGGCATGTAGAATGGCTCACAAACTAGTGAACCAGATTGAAGAAAGAATTAAAGAACAGACTGCTGAAGAGGCCAATGTGAAGCAAGTCAAAAGAAAGTGGGAGGAAAACGGTGATAAGAATCACCAATACAACAACAACAGCAATTACAACAATAATCGCAACAATTATCCCAACAATCGCGACATCAATCGCAACTACAACAAACGGCCCAACAACAACAACAACAACAACAACAACAGCAACTACAACAATCATCCCAACAACAATAATAACCGCAACAACAACAACAATCAGAAGCAACTATGCCAAAGGTGTGAAAAGAATCACTCGGGGTTCTGCACCAAATTTTGCAACAAGTGTAAAAGAAATGGTCATAGCGCAGCGAAGTGTGAGGTCTACGGACCAGGGGTTAATAGAACGAAAGGAACAAATGGTGTCGGAACGAGTAATGGCGGAGCAAGTAGTGTCGGAGCAAGTTATGCCAATGTAGTTTGTTATAAATGTGGAAAACCAGGCCACATTATTAGAAATTGCCCAAACCAGGAGAACACGAATGGACAAGGCCGTGGAAGAGTTTTCAATATTAATGCGGTAGAGGCACAGGAAGACCCGGAGCTTGTTACGGGTACGTTTCTTATTGACAATAAATCTGCTTACGTTTTATTTGATTCGGGTGCGGATAGAAGCTATATGAGTAGAGATTTTTGTGCTAAATTAAGTTGTCCATTGACGCCTTTGGATAGTAAATTTTTACTCGAATTAGCAAATGGTAAATTAATTTCAGCAGATAATATATGTCGGAATCGAGAAATTAAACTGGTTAGCGAAACATTTAAGATTGATTTGATACCAGTAGAGTTAGGGAGTTTTGATGTGATAATCGGTATGGACTGGTTGAAAGAAGTGAAAGCGGAGATCGTTTGTTACAAAAATGCAATTCGCATTATACGAGAAAAAGGAAAACCCTTAATGGTGTACGGAGAAAAGGGCAACACGAAGCTACATCTTATTAGTAATTTGAAGGCACAAAAACTAATAAGAAAAGGTTGCTATGCTGTTCTAGCACACGTCGAGAAAGTACAAACTGAAGAAAAGAGCATCAATGATGTTCCCATTGCAAAAGAATTTCCCGATGTATTTCCGAAAGAATTACCGGGATTACCCCCACATCGATCCGTTGAATTTCAAATAGATCTTGTACCAGGAGCTGCACCAATAGCTCGTGCTCCTTACAGACTCGCACCCAGCGAGATGAAAGAACTGCAAAGCCAATTACAAGAACTTTTAGAGCGTGGTTTCATTCGACCAAGCACATCACCGTGGGGAGCTCCTGTTTTGTTTGTCAAGAAGAAAGATGGTACATTCAGGTTGTGTATCGACTACCGAGAGTTGAACAAACTTACCATCAAGAACCGCTACCCACTACCGAGAATCGACGACTTATTTGATCAACTACAAGGCTCGTCTGTTTATTCAAAGATTGACTTACGTTCCGGGTATCATCAAATGCGGGTGAAAGAAGATGATATTCCAAAGACTGCTTTCAGAACACGTTACGGTCATTACGAGTTTATGGTCATGCCGTTTGGTTTAACTAATGCACCAGCTGTGTTCATGGACCTTATGAACCGAGTGTGTGGACCATACCTTGACAAGTTTGTCATTGTTTTCATTGATGACATACTTATTTACTCAAAGAATGACCAAGAACACGGTGAACATTTGAGAAAGGTGTTAGAAGTATTGAGGAAGGAAGAATTGTACGCTAAGTTTTCAAAGTGTGCATTTTGGTTGGAAGAAGTTCAATTCCTCGGTCACATAGTGAACAAAGAAGGTATTAAGGTGGATCCGGCAAAGATAGAAACTGTTGAAAAGTGGGAAACCCCGAAAACTCCGAAACACATACGCCAGTTTTTAGGACTAGCTGGTTACTACAGAAGGTTCATCCAAGACTTTTCCAGAATAGCAAAACCCTTGACTGCATTAACGCATAAAGGGAAGAAATTTGAATGGAATGATGAACAAGAGAAAGCGTTTCAGTTATTGAAGAAAAAGCTAACTACGGCACCTATATTGTCATTGCCTGAAGGGAATGATGATTTTGTGATTTATTGTGACGCATCAAAGCAAGGTCTCGGTTGTGTATTAATGCAACGAACGAAGGTGATTGCTTATGCATCTAGACAATTGAAGATTCACGAACAAAATTATACGACGCATGATTTGGAATTAGGCGCGGTTGTTTTTGCATTAAAGACTTGGAGGCACTACTTATATGGGGTCAAAAGTATTATATATACCGACCACAAAAGTCTTCAACACATATTTAATCAGAAACAACTGAATATGAGGCAGCGTAGGTGGATTGAATTATTGAATGATTACGATTTTGAGATTCGTTACCACCCGGGGAAGGCAAATGTGGTAGCCGATGCCTTGAGCAGGAAGGATAGAGAACCCATTCGAGTAAAATCTATGAATATAATGATTCATAATAACATTACTACTCAAATAAAGGAGGCGCAACAAGGAGTTTTAAAAGAGGGAAATTTAAAGGATGAAATACCCAAAGGATCGGAGAAGCATCTTAATATTCGGGAAGACGGAACCCGGTATAGGGCTGAAAGGATTTGGGTACCAAAATTTGGAGATATGAGAGAAATGGTACTTAGAGAAGCTCATAAAACCAGATACTCAATACATCCTGGAACGGGGAAGATGTACAAGGATCTCAAGAAACATTTTTGGTGGCCGGGTATGAAAGCCGATGTTGCTAAATACGTAGGAGAATGTTTGACGTGTTCTAAGGTCAAAGCTGAGCATCAGAAACCATCAGGTCTACTTCAACAACCCGAAATCCCGGAATGGAAATGGGAAAACATTACCATGGATTTCATCACTAAATTGCCAAGGACTGCAAGTGGTTTTGATACTATTTGGGTAATAGTTGATCGTCTCACCAAATCAGCACACTTCCTACCAATAAGAGAAGATGACAAGATGGAGAAGTTAGCACGACTGTATTTGAAGGAAGTGGTCTCCAGACATGGAATACCAATCTCTATTATCTCTGATAGGGATGGCAGATTTATTTCAAGATTCTGGCAGACATTACAGCAAGCATTAGGAACTCGTCTAGACATGAGTACTGCCTATCATCCACAAACTGATGGGCAGAGCGAAAGGACGATACAAACGCTTGAAGACATGCTACGAGCATGTGTTATTGATTTCGGAAACAGTTGGGATCGACATCTACCGTTAGCAGAATTTTCCTACAACAACAGCTACCATTCAAGCATTGAGATGGCGCCGTTTGAAGCACTTTATGGTAGAAAGTGCAGGTCTCCGATTTGTTGGAGTGAGGCGGGGGATAGACAGATTACGGGTCCGGAGATTATACAAGAAACTACCGAGAAGATCATCCAAATTCAACAACGGTTGAAAACCGCCCAAAGTCGACAAAAGAGCTACGCTGACATTAAAAGAAAAGATATAGAATTTGAAATTGGAGAGATGGTCATGCTTAAAGTTTCACCTTGGAAAGGCGTTGTTCGATTTGGTAAACGAGGGAAATTAAATCCAAGATATATTGGACCATTCAAGATTATTGATCGTGTCGGACCAGTAGCTTACCGACTTGAGTTACCTCAACAACTCGCGGCTGTACATAACACTTTCCACGTCTCGAATTTGAAGAAATGTTTTGCTAAAGAAGATCTCACTATTCCGTTAGATGAAATCCAAATCAACGAAAAACTCCAATTCATCGAAGAACCCGTCGAAATAATGGATCGTGAGGTTAAAAGACTTAAGCAAAACAAGATACCAATTGTTAAGGTTCGATGGAATGCTCGTAGAGGACCCGAGTTCACCTGGGAGCGTGAAGATCAGATGAAGAAGAAATACCCGCATCTATTTCCAGAAGATTCGTCAACACCTTCAACAGCTTAAAATTTCGGGACGAAATTTATTTAACGGGTAGGTACTGTAGTGACCCGAACTTTTCCATGTTTATATATATTAATTGAGATTGATGTTTACATGATTAAATGTTTCCAACATGTTAAGCAATCAAACTTGTTAAGACTTGATTAATTGAAATAGGTTTCATATAGACAATTGACCACCCAAGTTGACCGGTGATTCACGAACGTTAAAACTTGTAAAAAACTATATGATGACATATATATGGTTATATATATAGTTAACATGATATTATGATAAGTAAACATATCATTAATTATATTAACAATGAACTACATATGTAAAAACAAGACTACTAACTTAATGATTTTGAAACGAGACATATATGTAACGTTTATCGTTGTAACGACATTTAATGTATATATATATCATATTAAGAGATATTCGTACATCATAATATCATGATAATATAATAATTTAAAATCTCTTTTGTTATTATAAACATTGGGTTAACAACATTTAACAAGATCGTTAACCTAAAGGTTTCAAAACAACACTTACATGTAACGACTAACGATGACTTAACGACTCAGTTAAAATGTATATACATGTAGTGTTTTAATATGTATTTATACACTTTTGAAAGACTTCAATACACTTATCAAAATACTTCTACTTAACAAAAATGCTTACAATTACATTCTCATTCAGTTTCATAAACAATTCTACTCGTATGCACCCGTATTCGTACTCGTACAATACACAGCTTTTAGATGTATGTACTATTGGTATATACACTCCAATGATCAGCTCTTAGCAGCCCATGTGAGTCACCTAACACATGTGGGAACCATCATTTGGCAACTAGCATGAAATATCTCATAAGATTACAAAAATATGAGTAATCATTCATGACTTATTTACATGAAAACAAAATTACATATCCTTTATATCTAATCCATACACCAACGACCAAAAACACCTACAAACACTTTCATTCTTCAATTTTCTTCATCTAATTGAACTCTCTCAAGTTCTATCTTCAAGTTCTAAGTGTTCTTCATAAATTCCAAAAGTTCTAGTTTCATAAAATCAAGAATACTTTCAAGTTTGCTAGCTCACTTCCAATCTTGTAAGGTGATCATCCAACCTCAAGAAATCTTTGTTTCTTACAGTAGGTTATCATTCTAATACAAGGTAATAATCATATTTAAACTTTGGTTCAATTTCTATAACTATAACAATCTTATTTCAAGTGATGATCTTACTTGAACTTGTTTTCGTGTCATGATTTTGCTTCAAGAACTTTGAGCCATCCAAGGATCCATTGAAGCTAGATCCATTTTTCTCTTTTCCAGTAGGTTCATCCAAGGAACTTAAGGTAGTAATGATGTTCATAACATCATTCGATTCATACATATAAAGCTATCTTATTCGAAGGTTTAAACTTGTAATCACTAGAACATAGTTTAGTTAATTCTAAACTTGTTCGCAAACAAAAGTTAATCCTTCTAACTTGACTTTTAAAATCAACTAAACACATGTTCTATATCTATATGATATGCTAACTTAATGATTTAAAACCTGGAAACACGAAAAACACCGTAAAACCGGATTTACGCCGTCGTAGTAACACCGCGGGCTGTTTTGGGTTAGTTAATTAAAAACTATGATAAACTTTGATTTAAAAGTTGTTATTCTGAGAAAATGATTTTTATTATGAACATGAAACTATATCCAAAAATTATGGTTAAACTCAAAGTGGAAGTATGTTTTCTAAAATGGTCATCTAGACGTCGTTCTTTCGACTGAAATGACTACCTTTACAAAAACGACTTGTAACTTATTTTTCCGACTAGAAACCTATACTTTTTTTGTTTAGATTCATAAAATAGAGTTCAATATGAAACCATAGCAATTTGATTCACTCAAAACGGATTTAAAATGAAGAAGTTATGGGTAAAACAAGATTGGATAATTTTTCTCATTTTAGCTACGTGAAAATTGGTAACAAATCTATTCCAACCATAACTTAATCAACTTGTATTATATATTATGTAATCTTGAGATACCATAGACACGTATACAATGTTTCGACCTATCATGTCGACACATCTATATATATTTCGGAACAACCATAGACACTCTATATGTGAATGTTGGAGTTAGCTATACAGGGTTGAGGTTGATTCCAAAATATATATAGTTTGAGTTGTGATCAATACTGAGATACGTATACACTGGGTCGTGGATTGATTCAAGATAATATTTATCGATTTATTTCTGTACATCTAACTGTGGACAACTAGTTGTAGGTTACTAACGAGGACAGCTGACTTAATAAACTTAAAACATCAAAATATATTAAAAGTGTTGTAAATATATTTTGAACATACTTTGATATATATGTATATATTGTTATAGGTTCGTGAATCAACCAGTGGCCAAGTCTTACTTCCCGACGAAGTAAAAATCTGTGAAAGTGAGTTATAGTCCCACTTTTAAAATCTAATATTTTTGGGATGAGAATACATGCAGGTTTTATAAATGATTTACAAAATAGACACAAGTACGTGAAACTACATTCTATGGTTGAATTATCGAAATCGAATATGCCCCTTTTTATTAAGTCTGGTAATCTATGAATTAGGGAACAGACACCCTAATTGACGCGAATCCTAAAGATAGATCTATTGGGCCTAACAAACCCCATCCAAAGTACCGGATGCTTTAGTACTTCGAAATTTATATCATATCCGAAGGGTGTCCCGGAATGATGGGGATATTCTTATATATGCATCTTGTTATTGTCGATTACCAGGTGTTCACCATATGAATGATTTTTATCTCTATGTATGGGATGTGTATTGAAATATGAAATCTTGTGGTCTATTGTTACGATTTGATATATATAGGTTAAACCTATAACTCACCAACATTTTTGTTGACGTTTTAAGCATGTTTATTCTCAGGTGATTATTAAGAGCTTCCGCTGTCGCATACTTAAATAAGGACAAGATTTGGAGTCCATGCTTGTATGATATTGTGTAAAAACTGCATTCAAGAAACTTATTTTGTTGTAACATATTTGTATTGTAAACCATTATGTAATGGTCGTGTGTAAACAGGATATTTTAGATTATCATTATTTGATAATCTACGTAAAGCCTTTTAAACCTTTATTGATGAAATAAAGGTTATGGTTTGTTTAAAAATGAATGCAGTCTTTGAAAAACGTCTCATATAGAGGTCAAAACCTCGCAACGAAATCAATTAATATGGAACGTTTTTAATCAATAAGAACGGGACATTTCAATATGGCCCACACACTCGGTTCATAAGGCCCATTAACACAGCTGGTGCGTTAGTCAATCCAAACGGCATAACCATAAACTTGTAATGACCATAACGCGTCCTAAAAGCAGTTTTTGGAATATCATCCTCCTTTACTCGCATTTAATGATATCCATAAAGTAAATCGATTTTTGAATAAACCGACGAGCCTTGTAGTTGACCAAATAAGTCGTCAATTCTCGGCAGTGGATAACGGTTTTTGATGGTAAGTTTATTCAACTCTCTGTAGTCAATATACAACCTAAATGTACCATCCTTCTTCTTGACAAACAAAACAGGAGCTCCCCATGGTGATGTGCTTGGTCGAATGAAACCACGTTCTAATAGTTCTTACAGTTGGCTTTGCAGTTCTTTCATCTCGCTGAGTGCGAGTCTGTAAGGAGCACGAGCTATTGGTGCAGCTCCTGGTACAAGATCTATTTGAAATTCAATAGATCGATGTGGAGGTAGTCCCGGTAATTCTTTCGGAAATACATCGGGAAATTCTTTTGCGACGGAAACATCATTGATGCTCTTTTCTTCAGTTTGTACTTTCTCGACGTGTGCTAGAACAGCATAGCAACCTTTTCTTATTAGTTTTTGTGCCTTCAAAATACTAATAAGATGTAGCTTCGTGTTGCCCTTTTCTCCGTACACCATTAAGGGTTCTCCTTCTTCTCGTACAATGCGAATTGTATTTTTGTAACATACGATCTCTGCTTTCATCTCCTTCGGCCAGTCCATGCCAACTATTACATCAAAACTCCCTAACTCTACTGGTATCAAATCAATCTTAAATATTTCGCTACCCAGTTTAATTTCTCGATTCCGGCATATATAATCTGCTGAAATTAATTTACCGTTTGCTAATTTGAGTAAAAATTTACTATCCAACGACGTCAATGGACAACTTAATTTAGCACAAAAATCTCTACTCATATAGCTTCTATCCGCACCCGAATCAAATAAAACGTAAGCAGATTTATTGTCAATAAGAAACGTACCCGTAACAGGTTTTGGGTCTTCATGTGCCTCTGCCGCATTAATATTGAAAACTCTTCCGCGGCCTTGTCCATTCGTGTTCTCCTAGTTCAGGAAATTTTTAATAATGTGGCCTGGTTTTCCACATTTATAACAAACTACATTGGCATAACTTGCTCCGACACTACTTGCTCCGCCATTACTCATTCCGACGCCATTTTTTCCTTTCGTTCTGTTAACCCCTGGTCCGTAGACCTCACACTTCACCGCGCTATGACCATTTCTTTTACACTTGTTGCAAAATTTGGTGCAGAACCCCGAGTGATACTTTTCACACCTTTGGCATAGCTGCTTCTGATTGTTGTTGTTGTTGTTGCGGTTGTTATTGTTGTTGGGATGATTGTTGTAGTTGTTGTTGTTGTTGTGCCGTTTGTTGTAGTTGCAATTGATGTTGCGATTGTTGGGATAGTTGTTGTTGTATTGGTGACTCTTATCACCGTTTTCCTCCCACTTTCTTTTGACTAGCTTCACGTTTGCCTCTTCGGCCGCCTGTTCTTTAATTCTTCCCTCAATCTGGTTCACTAGTTTGTGAGCCATTCTACATGCCTTTTGTATGGAGGCAGGCTCGTGCGAACTTATATCTTCTTGGATTCTCTCCGGTAACCCTTTCACAAACGCGTCGATTTTCTCTTCCTCATCTTCGAACGCTCTTGGACACAATAGGCACAATTTTGTGAATCGTCTTTCGTACGAATTAATATCGAATTCCTGTGTTCGTAACCCTCTAAGTTCTGACTTGAGCTTATTGACCTCGGTTCTAGGACGGTACTTCTCGTTCATCAAGTGCTTGAATGCTGACCACGGTAGCGCGTAAGCAGCATCTTGTCCCACTTGCTCTAGATAGGTATTCCACCATGTTAACGCAATACCTGTGAAGGTATGCGTAGTGTACTTCACTTTGTCTCCTTCAGCACACTTACTTATGGCAAACACCGATTCAACTTTCTCGGTCCACTGTTTCAATCCGATTGGTCCTTCGGTCCCATCAAATTCTGAAGGTTTGCAGGCAGTGAATTCCTTGTAGGAGCATCCTACATGATTTCTTGCGCCGTTAGCTGTATTGCTAGATTCAGAGTTATTTTCTGTATGTAGGGTGGCCTGTACTGCGGCTATGTTTGAAGCAAGAAAGGCACGAAATTCTTCTTCGCTCATATTCAAGGTGTGTCGAGTAGTCGGTGCCATTTCCTTCAAAATAGTCAAATGAAACAAGTTAATCATACATAATATTAAGAGTAGTCAGTAGTATCTCTTAGCATAATATGAACTCATTTATAAAAGCTTTTTCTTCATATTAGCGTTTTATAAGTTTAAATTCGGGTACTACCTACCCGTTAAGTTCATACTTAGTAGCTAATATACAATTCAACTACTACAATTCCATATGGAAAACAGATTATAATAATATATCACATACAAATATTCTTCAAACTTACAACTTCGCTATGTTACATATAACATGAAATATAGTACACTATGATACAGGACAGTTTTGAAGATAAATCTAGTTAATACGCAAGTTGTTCAGCAAAGGAAATAAAGACACGTAATTCATAAGTCCAGAAACAAGTCATGCATTCTGGTTTTACTATGACGACTTCTCATCCTTGGGCAGCATGTTGTAATGTCATCAAGAGGACGAGGGTTTCGTAATGTCCAACAGCCCCGTAATAATCTAAAAACCTTGTTTCTCACCCCAACTACTGAATCCGTCACTTGTGGGAAATTTTATTTAAAAGCTGCAATCCGATGTTCTTTTTCTCACTTTGGTAAGAAGCGAACATCACTAACCCGTAAGCATAACATGCTTCTTTATGTTGCATGTTAGAAGCTCTTTCTAATTCACGAAATCCTATGTTGGGATATGTTGAGTCAAAATAGGTTCTTAACCCGTAGCGTAAAATTGCATTTGGGTTCCCCGCATTTAACGCTATAAAGAAAGCACGGCGTAACTTAAAGTCTCCCCAATGTGATATACCCCACCTATCAAAGGAAAGCCTTTTATAAACTAAGGCATTTCTGGAAAGTCTTTCAAATGTTTGACAAGTTAATTTCACCATAACTAAATGTGCTGATGAATTCTGACCGACTCTAGACAAGATTTCCTCAATCATATCCTCTGGTAGGTCTTCTAAAATATTCGGTTGTCTACCCTTAACGTCCATTTTGTTTTTATACTGTAAAATAGACAAGGATTAGATTCGTAATAACAAACAATACAAGCAATTTTTACATAGAACATAAAAGTACAAGCACACTACAATACATTTATTACACAACATGCTCACACCCCTCTAATCTGAATCACTGGTTTCTTCTTCTTCGAACTTGGTTCTTTTTCCTAATTTTCTAGGGATATATGATGTTCCTCTAATACGAGCCGTCGTTTTCCACATTGGTTTAGAAAAACCTGGTGGTTTAGAGGTTCCCGGGTTATTGTCACGATATTGAAAATACGGGTGTTGACGGTACATATAAAGTTCATCTGGGTCGGAATCAGATTTCTCTATTTTGATGCCTTTTCCCTTATTATTTTCTTTTGCCTCATTTCTCTATTTTGATGCCTTTTCCCTTATTATTTTCTTTTGCCTCATTAAATTGGGTCGGGGTAATTTCTATAACATCATCGGAATCCTCATCAGGATCCGATTCATCGGAAAATTGGTAATTTTCCCAATATTTTGCTTCCTTAGCGGAAAGACCATTGACCATTATTAACTTTGGTCCATTGGTTGAGGATTTTCTTTTATTTGACCGGTTTTCTGTGGTTCCTACTATTCCCCCCTCTGGAACCTCTTCTTCTTCCGGTTCCTCTTCTTCTGGTTCCTCTTCTTCCGGTTCCTCTTCTTCCGGTTCCGTTTCCTCTTCTTCCGGTTCTTCGGGAACTTGTGAATCTTGCCAATATCTATTCGACTCTTCGTTATTATTAGGTGAGTCAATGAGATTTGTGCTAGAGGTAGACATCTATCACACAATATCAAACATGTTAAGAGATTAATATATCACATAATATTTACATGTTAATAATATATAGTTTCCAACAAAAATGTTAAGCAATCATTTTTAATGAAAACACGGTCGAAGTCCAGACTCACTAATGCATCCTAACAAACTCGATAAGACACACAAATGCAAATTTTCTAGTTCTCTAAGACTAACGCTCTGATACCAACTGAAATGTCCCGTTCATATTGATTATAAACGTTCCATATTAATTGATTTCGTTGTGAGGTTTTGACCTCTATATGAGACGTTTTTCAAAGACTGCATTCATTTTTAAAACAACCATAACCTTTATTTTATCAATAAAGGTTTTAAAAACATTACGTAGATTATCAAATAATGATAATCTAAAATATACTATTTACACATGACCATTACATAATGGTTTACAATAGAAATATATTACATCGACATATGTTTCTTGAATACAGTTTTTACACAATATCATACAAACATGGACTCCAAATCTTGTTCTTATTTTAGTATGCAATAGCGGAAGCTCTTAGTATTCACCTGAGAATAAACATGCTTTAAACGTCAATAAAAATGTTGGTGAGTTATAGGTTTAACCTATATATATCAAATCGTAACAATAGACCACAAGATTTCATATTTCAATACACATCCCATACATAGAGATAAAAATCATTCATATGGTGAACACCTGGTAACCGACATTAACAAGATACATATATAAGAATATCCCCATCATTCCGGGACACCCTTCGGATATGATATAAATTTCAAAGTACTAAAGCATTCGGTACTTTGGATGGGGTTTGTTAGGCCCAATAGATCTATCTTTAGGATTCGCGTCAATTAGGGTGTCTGTTTCCTAATTCTTAGATTACCAGACTTAATAAAAAGGGGCATATTCAATTTCGATAATTCAACCATAGAATGTAGTTTCACGTACTTGTGTCTATTTTGTAAATCATTTATAAAACCTGCATATATTCTCATCCCAAAAATATTAGATTTTAAAAGTGGGACTATAACTCACTTTCACAGATATTTCCTTCCTCAGAAATAAGACTTGGCCACAGATCGATTCACGAACCTATACAAATATGTACATATATGTTAAAGTATGATCAAAATATAATTACAACCATTTTTATTATGTTTTAAAGATTTGAGTGTATTAAGTCAGCTGTCCTCGTTAATAACCTACAACTAGTTGTCCACAGTTAGATGTACAGAAATAAATTGATATATATTATCTTGAATCAATCCACGACCCAGTGTATACACGTCTCAGGCTAGATCACAACTCAAAGTATATATATTTTTGGAATCAACCTCAACCCTGTATAGCTAACTCCAACATTACTGCATATAGAGTGTCTATGGTTGTTCCAAATAATATATATACATGGGTCGATATGATATGTCAAAACATTTAGAATACATGTATAATACAATATAAGTTAGCTAGAATATGATTTGTATAGATTTGTTAAACATTTCCCGTAGCTAAAAAGATCAAAAATATCCAATCTTGTTTTACCCATAACTTCTTCATTTTAAATCCGTTTTGAGTGAATCAAATTGCTATGGTTTCATATTGAACTCTAATTTAAGAATCCATACAGAAAAAGTATAGGTTTATAGTCAGAAATTTAAGTTACATGTCAATTACTAAAGAGGTAGTCATTTCCGTCGAAAGAACGACATCTTGATGACCATTTTGAAAAACATACTTTCACTTTGAGTTTAATCAAGATTTTTGGATATAGTTTCATGTCCATATGATAAATCATTTTTCCAGAAGAACATCTTTTAAATCAAAGTTTATCATAGTTTTTAATTATCCAAACCAAAACAGCCCTCGGTTTCACTACGACTGCGTATATCCGATTTTATGGTGTTCATCATGTTTCCAGATTTTAAATCATTAAGTTAGCATATCATATAGATATAGAACATGTGTTTAGTTGATTTTAAATGTCAAGTTAGAAGGATTAACTTTTGTTTGCGAACAAGTTTAGAATTAACTAAACTATGTTCTAGTGATTACAAGTTTAAACCTTCGAATAAGATAGCTTTATATGTATGAATCGAATGATGTTATGAACATCATTACTACCTCAAGTTTTCTGGATAAAACTACTGGAAATGAGAAAAATGGATCTAGCTTCAAAGGATCCTTGGATGGCTTGAAAGTTCTTGAAGCAGAATCATGACACGAAAACAGTTCAAGTAAGATTTTCACTCGAAATAAGATTGTTATAGTTGTAGAAATTGAATCAAAGTTTGAATATGAATATTACCTTGAATTAGAAAGATAACCTACTGTAAATAACAAAGGTTCCTTGATCTTAGATGATTACTTGGAATGGATTAGAAAGCTTGGAAGTAGACTTGCAAACTTGAAGTATTCTTGATTTTTAAGAAACTATACTTATGGAATTTATGAAGAACACTTAGAACTTGAAGATGGAACTTGAGAGAGATCAATTATATGAATAAAATTGAAGAATGAAAGTGTTTGTAGGTGTTTTTAGTCGTTGGTATATGGATTAGATATAAAGGATATGTAATTTTGTTTTCATGTAAATAAGTCATGAATGATTACTAATATTTTTGTAATTTTATGAGATATTTCATGCTAGTTGCCAAATGATGGTTCCCACATGTGTTAGGTGACTCACATGGGCTGCTAAGAGCTGATCATTGGAGTGTATATACCAATAGTACATACATCTAAAAGCTGTGTATTTTACGAGTACGAATACGGGTGCATACGAGTAGAATTGTTGATGAAACTGAACGAGGATGTAATTGTAAGCATTTTTGTTAAGTAGAATTACTTTGATATGTGTCTTGAAGTCTTTCAAAAGTGTAAGAATACATATCAAAACACAACATGTATATACATTCTAATGGAGTCGTTAAGTCTTCGTTATTCGTTACAGGTAAGTGTTGTTTTGAAACTTTTAAGTTAACGATCTCAATTAATGTTGTTAACCCAATGTTTATTATATAAAATGAGATGTTAAGTTATTATGTTATCATGATATTATGATGAATTAATATCTCTTAATATGATATATACATTAAAATATCGTTACAACGATAATCGTTACATATAAGTCTCGTTTCATAATTCTTGAGTTAGTAGTCTTGTTTTTACATATGTAGTTCATTATTAACACACTTAATGATATATTTAAATATCATTTTATCATGTTAAATATAGTGTATCAATATCTTAATATGATACATATGTATTTAGTAGACGTTATCATAACGATAATCGTTATATATATCATTTCGAGTTTCTTAACTTAGTAATCTCATTTCTTATGTATATCACACATTGTTAATATACTTAGTGAGATACAAATTTGTTATATATACCACAACATGTAGTTTTTACAAATTTGTAGCGTTCGTGAATCGCCGGTCAACTTGGGTGATCAATTGTCTATATGAAACTTATTTCATTTAATCAAGTCTTAACAAGTTTGATTGCTTAACACGTTGGAAACATTTAGTCATGTAAATATTAATCTCAATTAATATATATAAACATGGAAAAGTTCGGGTCACTACAAAAAATCAATATTTTAATTCATTTTAATTGTCCAATGTTGGTAGTCCACAGTTTGTAGTCCACAGTTAGTAATTCAATAATTCATATACAGTTTAATATATAATATTTGAATTAATTAATACATATCGTGACCCGTGTACATGTCTCAGACTCGATCATAACTCAAAGTATATATATTATTATAGAATCAACCTCAACCCTGTATAGCTAACTCCAGGATTACTGCATATAGAGTGTCTATGGTTATTCCAAATAATATATATACATGCGTCGATATGATATGTCAAAACCTTGTATACATGTCCCGATTTTTAAAGTGCGTAAAAATAAATAACAGAAATTAAATGACGATAAATAAAATTGCGAGAATATAAATTGCGAGAATATAAATTGCGATAAATAAAATGTAATCAGTTAGCTAGGAACAGTTAGCGTGGATTCTTAACAAAATTCCTCATAGTTAATTTGTTTGTTTCTAACAAATTTTATTTTGTCAAATGTTTTCTTCATTATGCCACTTGTGGGATTCTGATAAATCAAAATTCAAATATGAAATTGGATGGATATGGTTATTCTGTGGTGAACGGATTTGTATATCGGTGGATGTAAGTAGGATAGTAAATGACTGTTGAATTAAATTTGAAAGAATGTACAGTGTAACTTATTAATGTGAAATCTAAATATTTCTCGGGTATTACCTACCCGTTAAAATATTTTTATCATTAACAGTTTGTACGAAAGAATTTTCAATTACAATCTTTATGAAAATATATATACATATATATTTTCTTCAGATGTAAATCGTGGATTTAATGAGTTAATATGATATTAATCTCATTTGATTTACCGTTATAACATGAATATATAATCTCTAAAACACTAGAGATTACATAATCATCTTGTCGAACGAAGATCAAAGATGTAGAACGATACGTAGAACGAAGATTATACTCGGGGTACAGAATGAGATGTTGAGGCATGTGATGTTGATAACTTGGGTTGTTGGTTGTACTGTTGGTGCCAGTGGTGTTGCTGAAGCTGGTAAGTTTTGCACCATATTCTCCAAATTTATTACTCGAGCGCGAAGCTCGTTGACTTCTTCCATTACTCCAAGATGAATTTCGGTCAGAACGAGCTGATGAATAAGGTTTAGAATTTTAGATAGAATATAATTGTGGCGAGATATTCGGGAAATGAGAGAGAAAATAGTATTACAAACAGGTTCGCCGGTAAGTGTTTCAGGTTCATCTCCAAAAGGTAAATTCAGTTGGTGGAAAGGATCGCATTCTTCGCGTCTCCAATGATTAAGTCGACTACGAACCCATCAGATGAATTGGGGATGGCTGATTGGCTGATTCATTCTGGTGACGCTGCTTCCGAAGCTTAGGTGAACATCCATGTCGGAATAGCTGTCGGAATAACTATCGGAATAGCTATCAGAATCTAAGGGACTCGAACTGGTTAAGGGATTCATCTCGTACGATCAGATGAAGGATTTCTCGATAAGAAATAGATTATAGGATGTAGATTAGTACCCTGCAATACATAATTTACATATGCATATTGTAACGACCCGGAAATTTCCGACCAAATTTAAACTCTAATCCCTATATGTTTCCGACACGATAAGCAAAAACCTTAACGTTGAGTCTAGAAAGTCTAAAATCTATATCTGGATAATTAGTTACCCTTCTGACCAAGCCCGATGATTCACGAACCACTTTTTATAATCTAATAATCTAATAATTATATATTTGAATATATGAATATATAATAATTTGTTACATAATTAGAAATATAAACATTGTTAATAATGTTATTATTAGTAATATCATTATTAAGTATTTAAAATGGGAGTAAAGTTATGTAGTTTATATACATAAGTTTATAATAATTCAATTTTATGTGTAATAGAAATGTATTATATTAATACTATTATTATGATTGTCATTATTATCATTATCCTTAATAATAATATTATTATTATTAATATTAGATTATTATTATTTTTATTAATAGTATTATTATTATTATATCAGTGTTGCTAAAATTTTATTTTATTTGAAGTGTATAATTTAATAATATTATTATTACTATTTATTATTCTTATTAATATTAATGTTAATGATATTATTATTATCATTAATACATAAATAATTATTAATTTGATTTAAATCATATATAACTATAGATATATATGGATATATATAAATACAAATAACATAATCATATTTATATTTATATAATACTAATAAAATCTAATATAATCAGATATAGATATGTTAAATGTATAAATAAATAAAAACGTGTTTTACATACTAAAATTTAGGGATTTGAAATCTGTGTAATTTATTAGTCATTTTCAATCGTTACTTTCTGGTCTCCAAATTTTAACACAAATCGAATCATATCCAGGGTAACAACAAAATTCTTGATAAACAATCCCTTTCATCTTTTCTTTTTATATATTAAACTTTGTACTGGGTGAACTATGTCGACACACCCCAAATGGTTGTATAAATCGGCTAGATTCAGTGACTAAAGGAGATAAAATCGATTTCTCTATATCCTTATCAGTTCCACTATCTGTTATCATTATCAATTATATTAGGTTAAACAAGAAAACCTCTGTACACGTAACTTTTAACTCAATTCTTAAATATGAATCGTTTTGCAAAATTTGTAAACGTCTTCAATGTTTCAAATCCCAATTGTTTATATCAAGCAAGAATTTTTCGAGTTAAACATAAGTTTTGAAAAGCCAAACATTCTGTTTTTAAAAATTTTAGTTCGTTTTTACTTTTTATGTTCAATTGAAGATTCAGAACGTTTTTAGGATTGATTTAGAATGTATTTCATTCAGGAATTGTAACCTGTAACACCTTAAATCTTAAAATTTATGAATGAGTTTGAAACAGGACTTCGAAGTCTGTTACTGCCATTTTCTGTTTTTATTCAGCTGTTTAATTAAATTAATTGATCAAAAGAAATTGTCTTGCTTCGGTTCAGCCTTTTAAAAACCACAATTTGAATTGTTGATTTGATTATGGATTGAACATGGGTCGTCTGTTACCATAAAGAAGATGAAGGAAATAGAAACTGAACACAATGGTTTAATTAAAATAACGAATGGATATAATTCAGATATGAACGAACAGAGGGATGGTTTGGAGTGTGTGTGGTTAACCGAGAGGTCTCGGGTTCGAGTCCCAGCTTTGACAAGTTTAATTTCTTTTTAAATCTTTAAAGGTAGTTCTCTTTTATTGTTTATTTTTCATTATAATTATTATTATTATTATTATTATTATTATTATTATTATTATTATTATTATTATTATTATTGTTATTATTATAGTGTTAATATTATTATTAGGTAGTATTATTAACATTAAATTTATTAACCTTCCTAGTAAATTTATTATTTTTATATTATTATTAGTTTTATCATCATTATTATTATTATCATAAAAAAAAAAAAATAATAATAATAGTTTTTATTATTGTATTTATCATTATAGATATTATTATTATTATTATGATTATTATGATTATTTTCATTATTAGTATTATTTTTATATAACAAATTAATGATTTACAATATATATATATAACTATAGGTACAAG
Organism: Rutidosis leptorrhynchoides; assembly: GCF_046630445.1. Lineage (NCBI taxonomy): Eukaryota > Viridiplantae > Streptophyta > Magnoliopsida > Asterales > Asteraceae > Rutidosis > Rutidosis leptorrhynchoides. Next base: position 294,677,998 of record NC_092337.1, read on the forward strand.
TATTAATATACAAAATGAATATATAAACTTTAATATAACAAACATATTACTAAAATAAATAAATAATATATATAAATTAGTTTGATAAATATTACATGTTCATTATGTGTATTAATTTATATAAATGATATAGGTTCGTGAATCCGAGGCCAACCTTATAATTGATCAATGATGTTATATGTATTTTTACTACAAAATACATTAGGTGAGTATATAGTCCCCTTTTAAACTTTAAATATTTTTGGGCTGAGAATACATGCGATGTTTTTTTTATAAATGTTTTACGTTATGGACACAAGTGTTAAAACTAATTCTACGAGGGTTTGAATCAAAAATCCCCTAGCTTGGTAACTTTAACTATTGGTTTATGAACTGGTAGGCGCGAATCCTAAAGATAGATCTATCGGGTTTTACACCCCCACCCAGATGTTGTTCTAGTCAATACTAAACTAGAAGAACGGGTGTTTAGTACTTCGAGGTTAACGGAAAGCACTTGATTCGGTGCACATATTATTATAACTCAGGGGTACACACTCTTGTTAAGGCTAGTTACCGGGTGCCCACTGCTTGGAATGCTTTTCATACACTTGCGAGTGTATTATGTTTATAAATATGAAATCTTGTGGTCCATAGTTATTACGCTGCTAGCATCAAACCTATATATCTCACCAACTTTATGTTGACTTTTTAAAGCATGTTATTCTCAGGTACGAATTAAGTCTTCCGCTGTGCATTTGCTCATGATAAGGACATTACTTGGAGTCGATCAATGCAATGGAATCAACTGTTGAAGACTTCGTCCGGGAGGATAAGGTCGAGGTCTTTACAGGTGGTATCAGAGCGTTGGTCTTAGTGAACCAGGTCTTGCATTAGTGTGTCTGACTAGTAGTTGTTAGAATACATTAATGAGTCTGGACTTTGACCGTGTCTATATGTCAAAAGTTTTGCTTATCATATTTAGTCGGAAATTATGTGCTTATCATCCTTAGGAATTGCCTGCTTAGTATTCTTAAGTCTAGACACGTCTTACTGCATTTAGTGCATCGATAGTGTATAGACAAAATTCGTATCCTAGCGTATCTGTTACTATAGACATTGCCTGACGAATTTCAAAGATTATCCGCAAATTACGAGATTTTGAGTATTATAAATACATATGTAAGTTATGTATTGAAGAACATCAAACCCAACTTCTATAATTTATCCCAAACTAAAAATTCATTCCCCGACTATACAAGATGAACTCCGCGTCCAGTTCGAATTCCTCCGACTCCGACAGCTACGCTGATATGGATTTTCATTCGGGCTCCGAAGGCAGCGTCACCGGAATGGATCAACTAATTTCCCATCATCTATTCTGGATGAATTGGGGATGGGTTCGTAGTGTACTAAATTATTGGAGACAAGAAGAAGGTGATCCCTTTCACCCACCAAATTGCCCTATTGACGACGAACCTGAAGCACTTACCGGCGAACCTGTTCGAGAAACCATTTTCTCTCTCATTTCTCGAGTATCTCGTCACGATTATATCCTATCCCATATTTCGGATCTTGTTCATTCGCTCACCCCAACCGCCAATCATCCTGGTATACTAGCAGAAATTAACGAACTTCGCGCTCGTGTGACGGCTTTGGAGAACACGGTGCGAAGGTTACAAACATCAGCAGCAGCACCAGCAGCATAATCTGTATCATCATCATCAACGCCGACAATACTCTTAACACCCAACCACAATCACGTCGTAAACCTCAACATCACAATCTGTACCTCGGATATCAACCTCACACGCCTCAATATCACCATCTGTACTTCGAGTATGATCTTCGTTCTACATATCGTTCTACATCGATTATCTTCGCTTTACGTATCATTCTACCTCATTTTTCCTCGTTCGACATGGTGATTATGTAATTTCTAAAGTTTTAGATATTATGTAATCTAATATTAACGATAAATCAAATGAGTTTTTGACTCATTAAATCCATAATTACATCTGACGAAATTATATATGCAAGTATATTTTCATAAAGATTGTAATTAAAAATTCTTTCGTACAAACTGTTAATAATGAAAATATTTTAACGGGTGGGTAGTACCCGAGGAATATTTAGAATTCACATTAATAAGTTACACAGTACATTCTTCGAATTTGATTCAACGGTCGTTTGCTATTCTATTTACAATTACCGATATACGTATCCGTTCATCACAAAATAACCGTTTCCATCCAAATTTCATATTCGGATTTTTACCTATCCGAATCCAACAAGTGGCATAACGAAGAAAACATTAGACAAAAATAAAAAGTGTTAGAAACAAACGAATTAATTAATTGAAATTGTGATAGGATTTCACGCTAACTGTTCCGGCTAACTGTTCCCAGCTAACTGATTAACATTTACATTATCGCAATTTACATTCTCGCAATTTTATTTATCGTCATTTAATTTCTGTTATTTACGTTTACGCACTTTAAATAACGGGACACGTATGCAAGGTTTCGACTTATCATATCGACCCATCTATATATATATTTCGGAACAACCGTAGACACTCTATATGTCAAGGTGGGAGTTGGCTATACAGGGTCGGAGTTGATTCCAAAATATATATATACTTTGAGTTGTGATCGACACCGAGACCGGTACACGGGTCACGATACGTATTATTTAATTCGAATATTATATATTAAATTATATATGAATAATTGAACCATCGGACTATTGTACTGCTAACCTTGGACAAATAAAATAAGTTAAAATGCTGATTATAACATATGAAACTAAACAATTCTTCAAGTTTGCCACTTGATTCGATTTTAAACCTCGTTCGTATCTTGACGATTACAATTTGCATTCACAACTTTTCGTGATTCTTGAAAACACCTCGATCGGAAAGATGAACCAACCGCACTTCATCTACAGAAGAAAAGATTTATGCATCTGAAAAACTCTCAAATCCAAATTCATAGTTTAACACATATATCGTGTTGAATCCTTTGCCATTTATTAGCAAAAACAACCCTACAATTCCTTTTCAAGAAGCTAATTTTGTTACAGCTCCACTTCGACTTCTCAGTGAGACTACTCATATTATAATCTCGATAATTATACCTTGTCCATTCGCCGTCGTTACCGGAGAACCTTTTATATTTCACAACATCATCAGCAGATATACCAGCAGCTCGTTATCTCTTTGGCAGAATCCGCAATTAGTATTTTGAAAATCTTGTAGCACTTCTCCAGTTATACCGAAAACGTCTATCCCTAAAAATTACATATTTTGAATATGAAGTTTCTGAAAAACATCCTGGATTATGAAGTAGTGTTGGGAACTGATGCATGAATTAGTATAATATAATGAAACTTGATCAACTTCATTATATTACCGTAATACATGTTGAGTTTCTAATGGAATGTGATGATTCACAGTACCATCATCATTTGCCATGTTACACGACTCTTACATTCTATCCAATCTCCAAATATATCAAGAACATATCATCTTGATAGTTCTATCTTTCTGGATATTCTGGTAATTTGACAAATCAAAATCGTGCCATTTCCATTTCTTTCTAAGAGCATCAGCTATGTTCATTCCGAAATTTCATACCTACAAATTCCGGACCATTGCTCGCTTGACTCGAGGACGGGAAGAAGAAACAAAAGGGACAAGGCCCCGAAATAGAAATTAGGACAAAAATCGCAGCAAATAGGAGGAGATATTAACTATGGATGACAATGATTATAGAAAACAGAAGTAGGGACATTGAAATATAAGTGAAGATATAAAACCCAATAGCAACCTTGAAACTACAAACCGTGCATATCAATACATATTGCCACGTAAAGGCACGGGAGAATTAATAACACTATAATCCCAAGAAAATAGTAGAAGTAAATAGATTCTTCTAGTGGTAAATGAAAAAGAAGAATGACAGATGTGAAAATTAAGAGTATATCAAGGATCAGAATGGGGTGGAGCATTTTAAAGAATACTCTAAGGTATAAATTGAGGAAGAAAGGATAGAAGATGGGAGGTATGGAAGTAAGAAAGGGAAGGAAGTAGATTTATATTGAAATATCCGACAAAGAAATCGAAACAGATTGTCGCATTAAATCAAAGAAGATCCTGATCGCCGAAGAACCAAATCTTATTACGTAAGATTTTCTTTAAATTCCTTAAAATCCGGAAATCAATCCTAATCATGTCATCGGTTAAAACAATTTCATATTTACCCATTCCACTCTTTTGTGATAGCTTCACTCGTACGCTTCACATGATCGAATCATTTTATCTAATATCTCTCGATAAGGATAAAACTCTATTATTACCTCATATTCGTCATGAAAACATTCCTATTGATATTTATGACAACCTCTACCAAATTTCGGGGACGAAATTTCTTTAACGGGTGGGTACTGTAACGACCCGGAAATTTCCGACCAAATTTAAACTCTAATCCCTATATGTTTCCGACACGATAAGCAAAAACCTTAACGTTGAGTCTAGAAAGTCTAAAATCTATATCTGGATAATTAGTTACCCTTCTGACCAAGCCCGATGATTCACGAACCACTTTTTATAATCTAATAATCTAATAATTATATATTTGAATATATGAATATATAATAATTTGTTACATAATTAGAAATATAAACATTGTTAATAATGTTATTATTAGTAATATCATTATTAAGTATTTAAAATGGGAGTAAAGTTATGTAGTTTATATACATAAGTTTATAATAATTCAATTTTATGTGTAATAGAAATGTATTATATTAATACTATTATTATGATTGTCATTATTATCATTATCCTTAATAATAATATTATTATTATTAATATTAGATTATTATTATTTTTATTAATAGTATTATTATTATTATATCAGTGTTGCTAAAATTTTATTTTATTTGAAGTGTATAATTTAATAATATTATTATTACTATTTATTATTCTTATTAATATTAATGTTAATGATATTATTATTATCATTAATACATAAATAATTATTAATTTGATTTAAATCATATATAACTATAGATATATATGGATATATATAAATACAAATAACATAATCATATTTATATTTATATAATACTAATAAAATCTAATATAATCAGATATAGATATGTTAAATGTATAAATAAATAAAAACGTGTTTTACATACTAAAATTTAGGGATTTGAAATCTGTGTAATTTATTAGTCATTTTCAATCGTTACTTTCTGGTCTCCAAATTTTAACACAAATCGAATCATATCCAGGGTAACAACAAAATTCTTGATAAACAATCCCTTTCATCTTTTCTTTTTATATATTAAACTTTGTACTGGGTGAACTATGTCGACACACCCCAAATGGTTGTATAAATCGGCTAGATTCAGTGACTAAAGGAGATAAAATCGATTTCTCTATATCCTTATCAGTTCCACTATCTGTTATCATTATCAATTATATTAGGTTAAACAAGAAAACCTCTGTACACGTAACTTTTAACTCAATTCTTAAATATGAATCGTTTTGCAAAATTTGTAAACGTCTTCAATGTTTCAAATCCCAATTGTTTATATCAAGCAAGAATTTTTCGAGTTAAACATAAGTTTTGAAAAGCCAAACATTCTGTTTTTAAAAATTTTAGTTCGTTTTTACTTTTTATGTTCAATTGAAGATTCAAAACGTTTTTAGGATTGATTTAGAATGTATTTCATTCAGGAATTGTAACCTGTAACACCTTAAATCTTAAAATTTATGAATGAGTTTGAAACAGGACTTCGAAGTCTGTTACTGCCATTTTCTGTTTTTATTCAGCTGTTTAATTAAATTAATTGATCAAAAGAAATTGTCTTGCTTCGGTTCAGCCTTTTAAAAACCACAATTTGAATTGTTGATTTGATTATGGATTGAACATGGGTCGTCTGTTACCATAAAGAAGATGAAGGAAATAGAAACTGAACACAATGGTTTAATTAAAATAACGAATGGATATAATTCAGATATGAACGAACAGAGGGATGGTTTGGAGTGTGTGTGGTTAACCGAGAGGTCTCGGGTTCGAGTCCCAGCTTTGACAAGTTTAATTTCTTTTTAAATCTTTAAAGGTAGTTCTCTTTTATTGTTTATTTTTCATTATAATTATTATTATTATTATTATTATTATTATTATTATTATTATTATTATTGTTATTATTATAGTGTTAATATTATTATTAGGTAGTATTATTAACATTAAATTTATTAACCTTCCTAGTAAATTTATTATTTTTATATTATTATTAGTTTTATCATCATTATTATTATTATCATAAAAAAAAAAATAATAATAATAGTTTTTATTATTGTATTTATCATTATAGATATTATTATTATTATTATGATTATTATGATTATTTTCATTATTAGTATTATTTTTATATAACAAATTAATGATTTACAATATATATATATAACTATAGGTACAAGTATTAATATACAAAATGAATATATAAACTTTAATATAACAAACATATTACTAAAATAAATAAATAATATATATAAATTAGTTTGATAAATATTACATGTTCATTATGTGTATTAATTTATATAAATGATATAGGTTCGTGAATCCGAGGCCAACCTTATAATTGATCAATGATGTTATATGTATTTTTACTACAAAATACATTAGGTGAGTATATAGTCCCCTTTTAAACTTTAAATATTTTTGGGCTGAGAATACATGCGATGTTTTTTTTATAAATGTTTTACGTTATGGACACAAGTGTTAAAACTAATTCTACGAGGGTTTGAATCAAAAATCCCCTAGCTTGGTAACTTTAACTATTGGTTTATGAACTGGTAGGCGCGAATCCTAAAGATAGATCTATCGGGTTTTACACCCCCACCCAGATGTTGTTCTAGTCAATACTAAACTAGAAGAACGGGTGTTTAGTACTTCGAGGTTAACGGAAAGCACTTGATTCGGTGCACATATTATTATAACTCAGGGGTACACACTCTTGTTAAGGCTAGTTACCGGGTGCCCACTGCTTGGAATGCTTTTCATACACTTGCGAGTGTATTATGTTTATAAATATGAAATCTTGTGGTCCATAGTTATTACGCTGCTAGCATCAAACCTATATATCTCACCAACTTTATGTTGACTTTTTAAAGCATGTTATTCTCAGGTACGAATTAAGTCTTCCGCTATGCATTTGCTCATGATAAGGACATTACTTGGAGTCGATCAATGCAATGGAATCAACTGTTGAAGACTTCGTCCGGGAGGATAAGGTCGAGGTCTTTACACATATATAATACTAAAATCCCATAAGTTACGGAGAAATCTACGGAAGCTGTCAGGCAAAGGTAACAATAACAGATACGCTAAGATATGAATTTATCTATACACTGTCTATGCAATAGAGGCAGTAAGACATGTCTAGACTAAGAATAATGAGCAGGTAATTTCCTAAGGATGATAAGCAGATGATTTTCGACAAAAAGATAAGCAAAACTTTTGACATGCAGACACGGTCGAAGTCCAGACTCACTAATGCATCTAAGCAACTATCAGTTAGACACACTAATGCAAAACCTGGTTCGCTAAGACCAACGCTCTGATACCAACTATAGAGACCCGTCCTAATCCATCCGGACGAAGTCCATATCGATTATAAACGATTCACAACAGTTGATTACATCGCGAGGTACTTGACCTCTATATGATACATTTTACAAACATTGCATTCGTTTTTGAAAAGACAATCTTTCATTACATCGAAAGTTGACGGCATGCATACCATTTCATAATATATCAAACTATAATTGACTTAATAATAATCTTGATGAACTCAACGACTCGAATGCAACGTCTTTTGAAATATGTAATGAATGACTCCAAGTAATATCTTTAAGATGAGCAGATGCACAGCGAAAGATTTCTTTCATACCTGAGAATAAACATGCTTTAAAGTGTCAACCAAAAGGTTGGTGATTTCATTAGTTTAACATAAATAATCATTTCCATCATTTTAATAGACCACAAGATTTTCATATTTCAATATACGTCCCATGCATAGAGACAAAAATCATTCATATGGATTGAACACCTGGTAACCGACATTAACAAGATGCATATAAGAATATCCCCTATCATTCCGGGAAATCCTTCGGACATGATAAAACAACATCGAAGTACTAAAGCATCTGGTACTTTGGATGGGGTTCGTTAGGCCCAATAGATCTATCTTTAGGATTCGCGTCAATTAGGCGTACACTAATTCTCAAAATTAGTGATGTTCCCTAATTCTTAGGCTACCAAGCAAAAAGGGGCATATTCGGCTTCGATCATTCAACCATATAATGTAGTTTCAATTACTTGTGTCTATTTCGTAAAACATTTATAAAAATTTCGCATGTATTCTCAGCTCAAAAATATAAAGGGTAAAAAGGCAAATGAAACTCACAATCCAATATTTTGTAGTAAAAATATTCATACGACGGAACTGAACAATGCAGGGTTGGCCTCGGATTCACGAACCTATGTCGTTTACATATAAATTAATATGTATAATCGTAATCGAACAAGTTTATATATTATATCTTAAATTATATATTATACTTATTTAGTTTGTGTATATATTGAAAATGTTTAATATCTATATATTTAGTTATATTATTACATCTATCTATCTATAGATATATATATGTATGGTTAGAATTATATAAGAATATCATTAGTTTGTTATATATGAGTATTTATATAAATAATGTTATTATGTTTGATATGTAGGTATAAAAACTATTAATATAATTACAATATATGTATTAAGTATATTTTAGGTACAAAATATTTATCTGTAATAAAAATGATAGTTTTGACAATAATGATTTACTAATAATAATAACTTTCTTAATATCGATAATACTAATAATAATAACGATACTGTTAAAATTGATACTTATGTTAATAAAAATAATAATAATAAAACTAATAATTACAAAAATGATATTAATACTAATATTAATGAAAATAATAGTAACTTGTATTATTTTCATAATAGTAATAAAAACCATATTGATAATGATAATCATTTTAATCATAATAATTATGATGCTAATACTAACACTTATGATAATGTTAATACTCTTAATTTAATTTATGATAGTGATACTTCTAAATATTTAGTAATAACAATAATTTTCATATTTGCATCTATAATCAATATATATATAATTTTAATCCTTACATTCATTTTTATCATAAATAATAATAATACTTAGTAATGATAATAACCTAACTTATAATGATAATTAAGATATTAATAACAATAAATAACATAATGATAACAATAATTACTAATAAAGATAATAATAATAATAATAATAATAATAATAATAATAATAATAATAATAATAATAATAATAATAATAATAATAATAATAATAATAATAATAATAATAATAATAATAAAAATAAAAATAAAATTGAATAAATAAATAAAAATAAATTAACTACCTTCAAAGAAATTTAGCCAAAAAGATAAGGCCTGAGCCAGGAATTGAACCTAAGACCACCTGCTAACCCGCAAACCCCTTAACCGTTCCTCCAGTTACTCTTTTCTGTTTTAATATCCAAAATAAATAACTATAACCCGTTTTAAACTGTTCCTATTTCTTCCTCATCCTTCCTTCAACTCAGACGACTACAAATCAAATGATCTTAACAATCACACACTTAATTTGTTTTTGAATTCGTAAACTAAGCAGAGACAAGATTTTTTGATTGGTTTATTTAAAACAGAAGAATATATATAAAAAAAATGTTGTACAGGAACCTGATAAATGCGTATGAACATAACAATTGATTTTGAAATAGAAGTTGTTTGAGGCTACGATTCCTAAACGAAACCTGTTTGAAATCCCTCCTAGAAATTTTGTAATTCGTTAATTGAACTTGAATCTTCAACTAGAAGTCGAATTTTATGAAAATCATTCGGTCTGACTTTTTAATCTAGAAGTTTGACTTCAAAAATTTTCACTCAATACTTAAAATTGGAATTGGAAACTTACCAGATAGATTGATTATAAGTTTTCAAACGGAACTGCATTTATACATTTTAGAAATTCGTTTGATTTTGAGACTTGGACAATTTGACAAGAACAAGGTACGAGTTTTGTTCTTGCTCTTTTCCTGGTTAAATTCACTCGATAAAATAAAACAGTTATGATTGTTAATTGGTAAGGGAAATAAGGAGCTGAATGAATTATCCCTAACACTGTACAATTCGTTGGATATATATTGTGATGCCCCGTGTAGTGACCCGAACTTTTCTGAACCTTTCTATGATTATATGTTTAATGAAAACTATATTTACATGATTAAATGTTTCCAACATGTTAAGCAATCAAACTTGTTAAGACTTGGTTAATTGAAACGGAAATTTTGTAAACGTCTGATTACCGAGTTTGACCAATGATTCACGAACGCTATAAGTTGTATATGACATGATGATACATAAATGAATAAATATATATGTTTAACATGATATAATGATCATCAGGTATCTCATTAAAAATAGTAACAATAAGTTATATACTTAAAAAGGAGACTATTTGACGTATGAAACTCGAAACGATACATATAACGATTATCGTTATAACCACGTCTTACTAAATATATATGAAGCATATTAATACATTGTTATATTATATGTAACATGATAATATGATAATTAAATATATCATTAAGTGTATTAACAATGAACTACATAAGTAAAAACAAGACTACTAACTTAAGGATTTCGAAACGAGACATATATGTAACGATTATCGTTGTAATGACATTTAAATGTATATATCATATTAAGATATATTAATATATCATAATATCATGATAATATAATAATTTAAAATCTCATTTGATATTATAAACTTTGGGTTAACAACATTTTAACATGATCGTTAACCTAAAGGTCTCAAAACAACACTTACATGTAACGACTAACGATGACTTAACGACTCAGTTAAAATGTATATACATGTAGTGTTTTAATATGTATTCATACACTTTTGAAAGACTTCAAGACACTTATCAAAATACTTCTACTTAACAAAAATGCTTACAATTACATCCTCGTTCAGTTTCATCAACAATTCTACTCGTATGCACCCGTATTCGTACTCGTACAATACACAGCTTTTAGATGTATGTACTATTGGTATATACACTCCAATGATCAGCTCTTAGCAGCCCATGTGAGTCACCTAACACATGTGGGAACCATCATTTGGCAACTAGCATGAAATATCTCATAAAATTACAAAAATATGAGTAATCATTCATGACTTATTTACATGAAAACAAATTTACATATCCTTTATATCTAATCCATACACCAACGACCAAAAACACCTAAAAACACTTTCATTCTTCAATTTTATTCATCTAATTGATCTCTCTCAAGTTCTATCTTCAAGTTCTAAGTGTTCTTCATAAATTCTACAAGTTCTAGTTTCATAAAATCAAGAATACTTTCAAGTTTGCTAGCTCACTTCCAATCTTGTAAGGTGATCATCCAACCTCAAGAAATCTTTGTTTCTTACAGTAGGTTATCATTCTAATACAAGGTAATAATCATATTCAAACTTTGGTTCAATTTATATAACTATAACAATCTTATTTCAAGTGATGATCTTACTTGAACTAGTTTTCGTGTCATGATTCTGCTTCAAGAACTTCGAGCCATCCAAGGATCCGTTGAAGCTAGATCCATTTTTCTATTTTCCAGTAGGTTTATCCAAGGAACTTAAGTTAGTAATGATGTTCATAACATCATTCTATTCATACATAAAAAGCTATCATATTCGAAGTGGTAAACTAGTAATCACTAGAACATAGTTTAGTTAATTCTAAACTTGTTTGCAAATAAAGTTAATCCTTTTAACTAAACTTTTAAAATCAAATATACACATGATATATATCTATATGATATGCTAACTTAATAATTTAAAACCCGGAAACACGATAAACACCATAAAACCGGATTTACGCCGTCGTAGTTACAACCGGGGGCTGTTTTGGTTTGGATAATTAAAAACTATGAAAAACTTTGATTTAAAAACTATACTTCTGGGAAAATGATTTTTCTTATGAACATGAAACCATATCCAAAAATCATGGTTAAACTCAAAGTGAAAGTATGTTTTTCAAAACAGTCATCAAGATGTCGTTCTTTCGACGGAAATGACTACCTCTTTCAAAAACGACTTGTAACTTGTATTTACGACTATAAACCTATACCTTTTCTGTTTAGTTTCATAAAGTCAAGTTCAATACGAAACCGTGGCCGCTTAAATCACTCAAAACGGATTAGAAACGAAGAAATGGCGAGCAAAACAAAATTGGTAAAAACTACTCATTTTAGCTACGTGAAAATTGGTAACAAATCTATTCCAACCATAACTTAATCAACTTGTATTGTATATTATGTAATCTTGAGATACCATAGACACGTATACAATGTTTCGACCTATCATGTCGACACATCTATATATATTTCGGAACAACCATAGACACTCTATATGTGAATGTTGGAGTTAGCTATACAGGGTTGAGGTTGATTCCAAAATATATATAGTTTGAGTTGTGATCAATACTGAGATATGTATACACTGGGTCATGGATTGATTCAAGATAATATATATCGATTTATTTCTGTACATCTAACTGTGGACAACTAGTTGTAGGTTACTAACGAGGACAGTTGACTTAATAAACTTAAAACATCAAAATGTATTAAAAGTGTTGTAAATATATTTTGAACATACTTTGATATATATGTACATATTTGTTATAGGTTCGTGAATCGACCAGTGGCCAAGTCTTACTTCCCGACGAAGTAAAAAATCTGTAAAAGTGAGTTATAGTCCCACTTTTAAAATCTAATATTTTTGGGATGAGAATACATGCAGGTTTTATAAATGATTTACAAAATAGACACAAGTACGTGAAACTACATTCTATCGTGGAATTATTGAAATCGAATATGCCCCTTTTTATTAAGTCTGGTAATCTAAGAATTAGGGAACAGACACCCTAATTGACGTGAATCCTAAAGATAGATCTATTGGGCCTAACAAACCCCATCCAAAGTACCGGATGCTTTAGTACTTCGAAATTTATATCATATCCGAAAGGTGTCCCGGAATGATGGGGATATTCTTAAATATGCATCTTGTTAATGTCGGTTACCAGGTGTTCACCATATGAATGATTTTTATCTCTATGTATGGGATGTGTATTGAAATATGAAATCTTGTGGTCTATTATTATGATTTGATAATATATAGGTTAAACCTATAACTCACCAATATTTTTTTGACGTTTTAAGCATGTTTATTCTCAGGTGATTATTAAGAGCTTCCGCTGTCGCATACTTAAATAAGGATGAGATTTGGAGTCCATGGTTGTATGATATTGTGTAAAAACTGCATTCAAGAAACTTATTTCGTTGTAACATATTTGTATTGTAAACCATTATGTAATGGTCACGTGTAAACAGGATATTTTAGATTATCATTATTTGATAATCTACGTAAAGCTTTTTAAACCTTTATTGATGAAATAAAGGTTATGGTTTGTTTTAAAATGAATGCAGTATTTGAAAAACGTCTCATATAGAGGTCAAAACCTCGCAATGAAATCAATTAATATGGAACGTTTTTAATCAATAAGAACAGGACATTTCACCCCGTACAAAACCATCGTGTACGAATCATCAACAACAGGATCATTACAAGGTTAAGTACTGCATGCTGTAATAAAAGAAGTTGCATTCACAAAAAAAAAAAAGGTGACATCATAACCGACATCAAATGTTTTACACCAACAGTATGCTTCTACGAATAGCAAGCATGAATAAATGTATGTGACCCTTAGGTCATTACAAAACATAGTTCAAATGTATTAAATAATTAATGCAAGATAAACAGTTCATGCGGTGATAACACTAGAGCAGCGGGTGTCTACGGCAAGACTAGCACGACAGCGGAAGCAAATAACCTTAAGCACCTGAGAAAAACATGCTTAAAAACATCAACACAAAGGTTGGTGAGCTATAGTTTAAGTATAACAGTATGTAAGGTAGGCCACGAGATTTCAGTGCTACAAAGAGCGTTTCAAAACAGTATGATAAAGTATATGTTAACCGTGGGCACTTGGTAACTAACTTAACGTTTATACCCCCTGAAAGTACACTTGGCAAGTGCGTATGTTTACGAAGTATTAAACACTCGTTAAATGCTAGCGCTACTAGCCCGAGTGGGGATGTCAAACCCTATGGATCCATATCTAAGATTCGCGTTCACGGTTCAAAAACTAATGATTAAACGTTACCGAGCTAAAGGGAATGTTTATGCCATTGTATAACCCACACATATATAAGTTTAAGTACTCGTGCCTAGTATGTAAAACATAAAATCCGCATGTACTCTCAGTTCCCAAAATAAGTTAAAGTAAAAAGGGAATGCTATAACTCACAATGATAAAGTAGCGGTAAAGTATGACTCGGAAAGTAAGCAAGTAATGAAGGTTGTCCAAACGGGTCCTCAACCTAAGTCAAATAGTACTAAGTCAGTAAATCGTCCGAAAAGGTTTGAAACTATGTAAATAAGGTCTTAAGGGTCATCATCATTCATCATCAAACAAAAGGTGTAAAGTAGGTTTCGTTTATGAAAGTAGTTTAAGACAAAGGATGAGTTCTGTCAGTCACCACGGCCTCTACCCTTACTGAATTAAGGTAAGACTAGTGGACATGGCTCCGTATATGAGTCCTTTAAGTGTGGTAAAATTTACAGAAGCAAACTCGTCTTCGTTTGACCATGGCGACGGTCTAAGTGCGAGTAGGTCAGAAATTTCTGCACAACGTTAAAAGGACATAGTGACGATCGGAGGGCCATAAATCCTAAACCGTAACTCGGATTAAGACGAGTCCTATATGAAAAGTTATCTACTCGAAAAGATATATCTGAAAATCAAGGTTACAGTAGCCCAGGTTTACGGGTCTGTTACAGAAACAGCACAACAGTAGGTAGAAGGCAGAAAGCAGAAAAATAGTGGGTTCCGGTGGGTTTGGTGCTTGATGTTCATCATGGTTCTCATCCTTGATGCCTATAGCTTCAAGTGTACAACTCATTGATGTGTTTACATCATCTTTACCAAGTTTTGACCATCATAACCCTAGTGTAAGTCTAAGACATGAAGCACAACTCACTTAAGAGTTGTATGTAGTTTGATGAATCAAAGTTACATCAAAGTCTTAGATCTAACACATACATGAACTTTAAAACTAATAATAAGTTACAAACTTAGATTATCAACTAGTAAAGTGTATGTAAGCTTGAAAGTTCTTGCTAATGACAAAATAAGAAGACCATAAGCTATATAACTTAGATCCATTACAAGTACTTGAAGTTAAAATTAAAGAAAGATTACTTTCATGTTCTTAAACTTTTAAAGTTAACTTTAAGTTCAAGATTAATGAGATCAAAGTTAACTAGTAACATTTGACCAATAATAACCAACACCATGAATTTAAAGTGCATATTATGAAGAAATAAACTAAGTAAATAAGTAAAAGGTTCATGGTTGTTCATACTTTTAAAGATTCAACCAAAGTTTGATCTTTAAGTAAAGTAAACTTTAAGTTTACTTCAAGAACTACAAGTATGATTTCAACACATGAACTTACAATCTTTTGATACTTTAAGTGTAGAACATAAACTAGAGAGTTTATTTTCTTGTTTGTTCTTGTAAATACAAGAAAAGAATGAAGAATAAACTACCAAGTTTGATTCTTGAAAGCATGTAAGTAAAGAAAGATAACAACTAGTAAGTAAGTAACAATAATCAAGTAACAACTACAACTAACAAAAGATTATAACAATCAAAGAATGATGATGATAAAGAGCCCTTAGGCTACGGTTTTTGTAGAGAAAAGAAGAAGAAGAACAAGTTCAAGTTGCTTACTAGATGAGAGGAAAAGAGAGAAAGAAAGTAGCAAGTATTGTGTGTGTTTTTGAGAGAGGAATGCAAGTGTATGAGTGATGAGAAAAATGAACAAAAACACTCCATATGGAGCATCTAGTCCACGGTTCAACAGCAACAAAAGAGGGAGGTGAGTTGCCTACTAGGTCCTTGTGTGCAAAGTCTTAAAAGTTGGGCAAAAGAGGTGGTTACATGGGGATTACATGCAAACTAGATTCCAAGCCTTTAACTAACTAGTTAAGTAATACTTACATGTGAAAGACATGGGCTAACTAAGTCCACATAAGAAGTAGGGTGGGCTTATAAGCCCAATATCATGAGTCCATTACACTAATAAAGCCCAAGTTCAATTAATTAACAAATAAATCCAAATAAAGCCCAAGTAATTAACTAACAACTTAGTTTAATTAAAATGATTAATAAAACTTAATCATGAATATAAATAATACTTGAAAATATTATTCGTGTAAGTTTTGCGTGTCACAAAGACGTTTCAGGCAATTAAAGTCAAGTTCGGGCAATCATGGCAACATGTAAATGCAATAACATACATTCGTTTTATCACACGTATTAATAATAACAATTATTAATAAATAACGTTGGAAAATCCAGGGTCATTACATTACCCACCTGTTAAAGAAAATTTCGTCACGAAATTTAAGCTGAGGTAGATGGAGGAGTCGGGAAAAGGTGAGGATACTTCCGCATCATTTGATCCTCTCGCTCTCAAGTAAACTCATGTCCTCGTCTGGCATTACATCGTACTCGGACGATCGGAATCTTGTTGCGTTTCAAAGTTTTGATCTCGCTATCCATAATTTCAACAGGTTCCTCCATAAAGTGGAGTTTGTCGTCAATTGTAAGTTCCTCAAGTGGTATGATAAGTTCAGGTGCGGCAAGACACTTCTTCAAGTTCGACACGTGGAAGGTAGGATGAACTGAGCTCAATTGTGCTGGTAGATCCAAACGGTAAGCAACGGGTCCAACACGCTCCAAAATTTCAAATGGACCAATGTATCGCGGGTTTAACTTTCTGCGCTTCCCAAAACGAATCACACCTTTCCAAGGTGCTATCTTCAACATAACACGATCACCGACGTTGAATTCAAAGTCTTTATGTTTAAGATCAGCATAACTCTTTTGGCGATCACGGGCAGTCTTAAGTCTAGCTTGAATATGAGCAATCTTCTCTGTGGTTTCATGGACTACCTCGGGTCCGGTGATTTGCTTTTCGCCTACTTCGGCCCAAAAAATAGGAGATCGGCACTTACGGCCATACAACGCTTCAAAAGGTGCGGCATTAATGCTTGAGTGATAACTGTTGTTGTACGAGAATTCGGCTAATGGCAAATGCCTTTACCAGGCCTTTCCAAAATCAATGACACATGCACGCAACATGTCTTCCAATGTCTGAATCGTTCATTCACTTTGCCCGTCAGTCTGAGGGTGATAAGCAGTACTCATGTCAAGACGAGTTCCCATAGCTTCTTGCAATGAACGCCAAAATCTAGAAGCAAGTCTTTCCATTGTATCAGTTTCCTTCATCGCTAGGAAGTGTGCAGATTTAGTAAGGCAGTCAACAATAACCCAGATGGTATCGTATCCACCCACCGTCTTTGGTAGCTTGGTGATGAAATCCATTGTGATCCTTTCCCACTTCCATTGCGGGATTTTCGGCTGTTGAAGTAACCCAGAAGGTCTCTGATGCTCGGTTTTAACCTTTGAGCAAGTCAACCACTTACCAACATAAGTCGCAACATCCTTCTTAAGATTCGGCCACCAATACTGTTCTTTAAGGTCGTGGTACATTTTGCCCGCTCCAGGGTGAATCGAATATCTCGACTTGTGTGCTTCATCAAGTATAAGGTTCCGTAGATCTCCATAAAGAGGTACCTAAATTCTTCCGGCATAACATCAGAGTCCAGACTCCCTAACCTCGAATCGAGAGACAAGTATGTTCAAATGTTCGTGAGATATGTTCTGTAACATCCCGCGTTTTTCCGTTAAATTATTTTAACGCCCGTCTTTTTTTTTTTAAATAATACCTTTCGTTATTTAAATTCGTAGTTTCCGTTGACTAACGTTCATAATAATTCCGTCATTTAATTATAACACCTCTCGTTAACTTGCGTTTTAAAAATATTCGATCGGTTAAATCCCGCACCCGCTTCTAAACTCGAGGGACTAAAATTGACACGGGGCAAACTAGTTGACTAGGTCAACTAGTCCAGCCCAATCACCACCATTCAATCACCTCCATCTCTCTCTTTCTCTCTAGCAAGAACACACACACAAACACCCAATTCAAACATTCATCATCTAAATTCGATCTAGGAGGCTTACAACAAAACAAATTACATATTTGGAATCCTCTCTTCATCCTCTACAATTTGATACCAACTTCATCTCATTTGGGTAACATTTCTAAAACACTAGATTTCTTTAAATTCGTGTTCTTGACTTATAAAGTTGTTAATTAGCGTCTATGGCTCATTGTGATGTCGTGTATGTAATTTGTATGCTCGATTCGTTGTTTTTGGTGTAACTAGTTCAATATGAAAAGTTACTTGCTAAATCCTTGATTTTGGATGATCAAATGTTGTTAGATTGATAAAGTGCATGTTTTAAAAGTGTTACTAGTATCATTAGCTTCGTTTTGATGTATAGGTTGATTAAGGAAACTCCAAGAACATGATTAATGATTTTGTGAACTTGGATTAGGGTTTGATGAGCTTTACATGAACTTTTGATGCGTCAAATGCTATGAGATATTGTTGTTAAGTGTTTTGTTGCAATGTGTGTTTGATTACCTTCGAAACGGCATAACATACATGTAAATTGGTTGCCCGAATCATAAAATGCGTTTTTGGAACTTGAACTTTGATTATGAATGTTTAATTGTGGTTTTTGGTTGTTATAAGTGGAAGTTTGATTGATGATATGTGTTTAGTTGTTTTACTCGTCAAAATACCTTTCCAACGATATAAGGTGCGAGTTCTAAGAGTTAGCGGTTTGTGTTTTATGCACAAAAAGGTTTTGGATTGAGACTTGAACATTTGGGACTGGCCAGGCACCAGCACCCGGCTTTTGCCGCGGCGCGGCCCCTTCCTGTCGCGGCGCGACATATAAGGGGGCCAGGTTCTGACCTCCTTGTCCCAAATGTGAAAAATGTTTGGCACGTTCTAGACCTCCGATTCACATGAAACTTGTTCTAACATGCTCATATATGATTAAAAACCTCAGAAAAATAGTTCGGGACCCGACCCGAACATGTTGACTTTTTCGTTGACTTTGACTCGACCAAGTTGACTTTTAATCAAACTTAACCAAATGGTTGTGCAATCGTTCTAACATGCTTTTATACTTGTATCTTGCATGAAACGTGACAATTTGATTCACATGCTACATAATCGAGTCGTAACGAGCCATAGGACTAACTGAACATCTTTGACCGTTTTGTGTTTACCGTTATTGATATAACCTATATGTTTAGGTCAAGACTAGCTTTGTCTTTGCACGCGTTTACTTGTCGAAGTACTTTATTAACTCTTGCACTCAAGGTGAGATCATAGTCCCACTTTTTCAATCACTTTTATTCTTTACATCGTGGGCTGAGAAACACATACATTTCATACTTATTTACTTTTCATGCTTTTACATTGTGAACAAATACGAATACAAAGATGCATACGAGTTTGAACAAAAGTCCTCAATCCAATTATCATTAGTTCCACTTGCAGGGTGTAAGTGTAAGCGTGTAATTATGTTGTGTGGCCATACGGGTTTAACAAACCCTCATTCAGACGGTTCGCTACCGTTAGTGAATGAAATATAATTTCAACAATGTATAGTGTAAGTTCTAACACTAAATTCAAAATTCAGAGGGAAGATTCGGTTAAGCCTTGATAATTGGGTGCTCGTGATACAAATACTATTTTGGAATGTGAATGATTCTGGTTGAGCAATTCTTAAAGAACCTTGTGGTTCAATACAATTTACTTACTAAACCTATGATTTCACCAACGTTTTTCGTTGACAGATTTCTATGTTTTTCTCAGGTCTTGCACGATATGTGATACATGCTTCCGCTCACTATTTGATACTTGCATTCGATGTCGAGTATACATGCATTTCATGGAGCGTCTTTTGACTTTACTTTAAACCGTGTCGCCTAGATTTCAATCGTACTTATAACGTTGTAACTTAACTTTTGGTTGAACAATTCTTGTAAACTTTGAAACAATCTTTATTTTGAAATGAAGGCGACATATTTTGGTCAAACGTTATCTTAAAGACTTATAATCAGGTAATGGGACCCACGTAGCCGACGCTGTCACTTGACGATTTGTCGGGGTCGCTACAAGTGGTATCAGAGCCTTGGTTGTAGGGATTTAGAGTTCATTTGTGTCCACCCCGAGTCATAAGGTACATAGGTGAATCTAGACTACAACCGGCATATAGACTGAAGTAGGAATTACTTGACTATTTGTGCATTTATACTCGAACTCTTCTATCATATCTAACTCGTATTCGATCTTGATCTTACGTTGATAAATTTTGTTGATGCGCCACCTTGACTTTATGAAGTAATGTTAAATGCACATGAGAATCAGGGTAATATAATTTCCGGGATTATATTACGGTGATTCACATGGACGTTCCGACATTATGACATAAAGAATTTAGGGCGAGTCAAGGAAAATTTTCTCTCTATCCTTAATCCATACTCCGGTTAGTATTGTTGAAAATACTAACCAACGATATTCTTGTGTCATGAAGGAACAATGGCTCGTCGACGCGCTCCTCCCGAAACTCCCGAACAAGCCCTCCAACGTATGATAGCCACTGCCGTGGATGCGGCCATGGCCGGTCACTCCTCCAACAACAACAATAACAACAATCATCATAACAACAACAATGGAGCCAGAAATTCCAACGAAGGATGCTCCTATAAGAATTTCATAGGGTGCAAACCTCACACTTTCGATGGAACCGGGGGACCGGTTGTGCTCACCCGATGGTTTGAGCAAACGGAAGCCGTCTTTAGCATAAGCGGTTGTCGAGACCAAGACAAGGTTAGATATTCCACTCACACCTTCGCCGATATCGCTCTCACATGGTGGAATTCGTATGTACAATCGATGGGTATCCACGAAGCCCACGCTCTCTCTTGGGTCGACTTAAGAGGAAAGATGATCACCGAATATTTTCCTCGCGAAGAAACCCGAAGGCTCGAACAAGAACTAAGAGCTCTGAAAGCGGTCGGGAACGACCTTAAGGCCTATAATCAACGATTCTCCGAACTTGCTTTGATGTGCCCAAATCTTGTGAACCCCGAATCTTTAAGGGTTGAACTTTACATGGATGGTCTCCCCAAGAGCATCAAACAAGGAGTAATGTCATCCAAACCCGCTAACCACCAAGAGGCTTTGAATATGGCCCGCCAATTGATTGAAACAGTGGACGAGATTGAAGTGCCGGCACGTAAAGCCGAGAATAAGTCGGGTGACAACAAAAGAAAATGGGAAGCCCCCCAATCAAGCAATTACAACAACCCCGCCAAGAAGCCCTTCATCCCCAACGGCAAGAAAGGTTATACCGGACACCTACCGTATTGTAACGAGTGCTACAAACATCATTTAGGTGAATGTGGCAAACCATTTTGCTTGAAGTGTCAAAGAAGTGGCCATGTAGCCCACGATTGTAGGAATACCGCTCCCGTCGCCCAAAAAGAGCACAATGCACCCAAGACGGGTGTTTGTTTTGAATGTGGCCAACCGGGTCATTTTAGGAGTGCGTGCCCAAACAAGAAAATCAACCCCAACGCACGCCGTTGAACTTTCAACATCGACACCTAGGATGCCCGAGACGACGATGGACTAGTCACGGGTACGTTTCTTCACAACAAACAGTATATTTCATACTTATTCGATTCGATTACCGCTAGATGTTTATTAACCAAGTCTTTGACTCGTGCTCTTTACATTCCACTTTTTTTTTCCCCTAGATATTACTTAGACGATTTAAGTGACCAACGGAAAATATTGTGTGCCTATAAATTTTATTGGAGGATATACGTTAAGACTTTTGACTTGACACCTATAGAACTAGGGAGCTCGAAACCTATTCGTTAAAAAAAAAAAAAAAAAAAAAAAAAAAAAAATGTTTCCCCATCATCTTGTATAGATTGTTGTGAACTGAGTAATTTTCGGTTGGAAACCGATACCCTCTCCCTCGTATCCATTACCTCATGATTATTTGCACGAATCCCGTAGTTTCAAAATCGACCTCCGTTCCGGTTATCATCAATTGGGGGTTAAGGGAGACGATGTCTCCTGAGTCTTTTCCGAACTCGCAACGTTAGTTGTAAATCTCTCTTAGTACCATTCGATTTATCCAAGGCTCGTCCGTATCCATAAACCTCCTAAACCACGTATGCAAACTTATCTAGACAAATCTGTTATCGTATATATAGATGACGTCTTAACTTATTTAAGTAAAGAAGGAAAACGAACAACATCACCATCTTACGCTCGAACTTTTGAGAAAAGAGCAACTTTATACCAAATTCTCCGAGTGAGAATTTCTGTTGAACGAAGTCCAATTTTCTAGACCATGATGTTAATGGTCGAGGCATTACAATCAATCTCCAAATCAAGCCACATATAATCAGGAAACTCTCATGACTCAGACTTACCGCAGATTCATTTTCGACTTTTTCTCGTGATGCTCGTTCTTTACCCTCGATAACTCATTAAGGTAGAAATCTAAACCTCTACGTGCCCGAATCTTGAACGTGATTATTCACACCAACCTTACTAGCTTAATTCGTATAGCACCAGGTGGGACTCAAATATGGAAATATTTCTACTTGGACGCCGAAAGGCATACTCTCTCGACTCAAAAATCAACATAACTAAAATTCGTTATTTTACACGAAGAATTCGAATACTAAATTGTGGATCCGATCAATCTTCTCGTCATCACGTACCACACTACATACCTCTGTTATTTCACCGTCACCGTCTGATATTACTGGAATTTAAGATAGCACACAATCCAACGATACTTCACTCTTCTTTGACTTAACGCCCTTGCGTTGCTGATAATCGTCCAACCATTATGTGACAACCCGAAAATTTCCAACCAAATTTAAACTTTAATCTTTATATGATTCCGACACGATAAGCAATATTTGTTAAGTTAAATTTCAAGAATTTTAAACTATGTTCATACATTCATTCAACCTCGACCAAGTTCCAACGATTCACGAACCATTAAACGAATATGATTATATATGTATATGTGTATATATATTATAACTTGAAACGTAAACAAAATATTAGATTAAATACTTTATATGATTGTATCTGTTTCAAAATGTTAATCAATGGAATTAGAAGATAAGATCAAATGATTGAATTATCAGATATATTAAATTATGATTACAAGTCTCTGTTGAAAGGCCCACGTTGATTTGAGAAATCTTTTCATTTTAACAATATTCGGAAAATGGTAAAGTGATTTATAAATATGAACAAATTGTCAATCATTGAGAACTAGACAAAGGATAGTGGAAGATTGAATCTCATAAAGACTCGATTGATCTATTTAGTTTCAAACGTACAAAAACGTTTTCAGTTTAAAAAGAACTTTATTATTAAAACGTATATAACTTTTATAAATATCTAGAACCACTTTTGACAACTCATTACTTAACTAGTATGATAAAGATAAAGATAACGATATTTATATTTTATTTTATTAAATATATATAACGATTTAAATTAATATTATATATATTTATACGCGTATTATACGTACATAGTTTTATACTTTTACTATACTTAAACTTTACCTTTACTTTACTTTAACTTTAATAATTCATACTTTAATAATTCATACTTTAATAATTCACTTTAATAATTCATACTTTAATAATTCACTTTAATAATTCATACTTTAATAATTCACTTTAATAATTCATACTTTAATAATTCACTTTAATAATTCATACTTTAATAATTCACTTTAATAATTCAAAAATCTATTATAAATAGAATTCAATAGGTTTCATTATTTCATAGAAACTTGAAAATAGTTTTCTCTAAACTCTCTCAATCGATTTACATATATATATTTACTCCGTATTATCTCAAGATATTATTAGTATACATAAAATATTACGACGGAGTGCTGTCCGAGTGATTTCGAAGTTGTTTTTTCGAGTGGGATAGGATTAAGGAAATTATGGGTTATAGCTATGGAGGTGATTGAGTATGGTTCATGGGTATGCTCGTGAGGTCAATATAGTGTTTATCATCTCCGTTGCGTTTACGTACCTTTCCTGCAATATTGAATCTCAATATTGATATGTGAGTACTCATAATTTAATTTTTACATACTAATAGTGTATCCCTGACTAGTGCTCGAGTATATAGGATTATGCATGCTTGTACTTTTGATATTGCCATTAGATAGGTTATGTTGATTCCTGAATTAATTACATATACGATTGAGATAAGATATAAGATATGCATGTGGTTGGAAAGCTAGCGAAAAATAGTTGAATTTTGGTTTAAGAATCACTTGAATCCAAGTAACGGTTAGAAAGTTATGAAATAAACAAATTGCATAATTAATTTCGTAATTAAAATTGCTGATGATAATTAGTGAACTAATTTTCTGGGTTATAAAAAGTGGTTATTTGGATTCTACTCGTCGAGTAGATGAATTTTCATATAAAGCACGTCTCGTTTCGTTGAACGGTTGTCAAGTTATGGACAAAAGAAGTTTTGCAAATTTTGATGAAATGTCGAAACGGGAACTGAAATTCTCATTGATCTGCACTGTTTCATATATAAATAAAATACCACTGAATTCTTTGATGTAAGGTCTAACAAACGACTCTGGCCGTTTGTCAATTCGAGTCTCGACGATTTTTCTAAAAATCATCAAAGTTGACGGTTTGGTCACATTTTAAAATTCTAAAAAGAGCTGAACTTTTTTATTTAAAAAATGTCAGTTTTGTATCAGTTGTCATGGTTGGCCTGATATGTGTTTACTCTTGCCAAAAATCATGTTATATCTTTGTGGTAACGAGAATTTTCAGGCTTTGACCGTTTGTCAATACGAGTTTTGAGGAATTTTCTAAAAATCTCTAAAGTAGGCTACTCGGTCACTTTTGTAAATTTATTAAAGCTGAAAAATTAACTTTGAAACGCCGAAAACGCGTTGGCAACTACGAGTTGTCTAGGTTTAGTTTACTTCTGTAATATTTATGCTTAATCTTTTTGGTAATGTGTAACTTTTATCTTTGGCCGTTTATCAATCGGAGTTCCGATAATTTTTCTAAAAATAGCTGAAGTGGCCCGTTTAGTCATGTTTGACCGAAAATCATTTTTGTATAAGTTATTATATATTTGCATGCGACCTCATTTTTACTTTGACCTTTGACTTTTGACTTTAACCTTTGACTTTTGACTTTGAACTTTGACTTTTCCTGTTAACTTTTCAGTTAACTTTTTGTGTTGATTTTCTCTATAAAAAAAAAAAAAACCTAAAATACTATTTTATGATTATGAAACCATTTGTGTTACGTTGTTTCATACGTCACCTTTGACTAGAATATTAATTTAACATGAGTAATATAACATGCTACTATACTGTAGAGTCAGACTCGAGCTATAGGATAGGATTACACTATGACCTGACCTAAATTGCTATACAAATATTGACCAACATATAAATATATATAATTAATATAGGTTCGTGAATCCGAGGCCAACCTTGCACTTGTTCAATGACGTTATATGTATTTTTACTACGAAATACAGTATGGTGAGTTTCATTTGCCTTTTTACCCTTTATATTTTTGGGCTGAGAATACATGCGCTGCTTTTATAATTGTTTTACGAAATAGACACAAGTAATCGAAACTACATTCTATGGTTGAATTATTAAACCGAATATGCCCCTTTTTATTAAGTCTGGTAATCTAAGAATTAGGGAACAGACACCCTAATTGACGCGAATCCTAAAGATAGATCTATCGGGCCCAACAAGCCCCATCCAAAGTACCGGATGCTTTAGTACTTCGAAATTAATATCATGTCCGAAGGAGGATCCCGGAATGATGGGGATATTCTTATATGCATATTGTTAATGTCGGTTACCAGGTGTTCACCATATGAATGATTATTTTTGTCTCTATGCATGGGACGTATATTTATGAGAACTGGAAATGAAATTCTTGTGGTCTATTAAAATGATGGAAATAAATGATTATGATAAACTAATGAACTCACCAACCTTTTGGTTGACACTTTAAAGCATGTTTATTCTCAGGTGTTAAAGAAATCTTCCGCTGTGCATTTGCTCATTTTAAAGATATTACTTGGAGTCTTTCATAGCATATTTCGAAGAACGTTGCATTCGAGTCATTGAGTTCATCAAAGATTATTATTAAATCAATTTATAGTTGGATAGTGGATATTATGAAATGGTATGCATACCTGTCAATTTTCGATGTAAAGAAAGATTGTCTTTTAAAAACGAATGCAATGTTTGTAAAATGTATCATATAGAGGTCAAATACCTCGCAATGTAATCAACTATTGTGAATCGTTTATAATGTATATGAACGGGTCCTTTCAGTTGGTATCAGAGCGGTGGTCTTAGCGAACCAGGTCTGCATTAGTGTGTCTAACAGATAAGTCGATAGGATGCATTAGTGAGTCTGGACTTCGACCGTGTCTGCATGTCAATAGTTTTGCTTATCATTTTGTGTCAAAAATTAACTACTTATCATCCTCAGGAAATTACCTGCTTATCATTTTTGGTCTAAGACACGTCTTGCTGCATTGATTGCATGAATAGTGTATAGACAAAAATTCATATCTTAGCGTATCTGCTAAATCATATCTTATCATATCTATTACTGTAAACGTTGCCTGATATATCCCGTAAATTCCTCCGTAATTTACGAAATCTTTTGTTCTATATATATGGATATTCTATGTAATTAGAATACCATCCGATAACCGAAAATCATTTCATATCGAAAAAAAAAAATCCTTATTCAATTGTACGAAATGGAATTCATCATTAATTCAAGTTCCTCGGATTTCGAAATGGAATCCCACTCCAGCTCCGAAAGCAGTGTGACCGGAATAGATCAACCAATCAGTCATCACCTATTCTGGATGAATTGGGGATGGGTTCGTAGCCTCCTCAATCATTGGAGACAAGAAGAAGGTGATCCCTTCCATCCACCACATTGCCCTCTTGATGAAGAACCTGAAGCACTTACCGGCGAACCTGTTCGAAACACCATTTTCTCGCTCATTTCCAGAGTA
Source organism: Rutidosis leptorrhynchoides (assembly GCF_046630445.1). Taxonomy (NCBI): domain Eukaryota; kingdom Viridiplantae; phylum Streptophyta; class Magnoliopsida; order Asterales; family Asteraceae; genus Rutidosis; species Rutidosis leptorrhynchoides. Next base: position 294,705,392 of record NC_092337.1, read on the forward strand.
TCTCGTCACGATTATATATTACATCAAATTTTAGATTTTATTTATCCGCTCGTCCGAACCGACAATCACCCCGGTGTAATAGAAGAAGTCAACGAGCTTCGCGCTCGGGTAGTGGCTTTGGAGAATATGGTGCAGAGATTACAAACACCAGCAGCAGCATCAGCAGCATAACCAGTAACACCATCATCAACGCCAATAGTACCATTACCACCCCAACCACAACCACGTCGTAAACCTCAACTTTACACTCTGTCCCACGAGCACTAATGTCATACGCCCTGTAGATACCAAGGAATACCAACAACAATAATCGATGAAGTATTAATTCATAACTTCATTGGAGAAACATTCCGCACAGATTATGTAATCTCTAAAGTCTTAGAGATTATCTAATCTAGCCCTAACCATAAATCAGTTAAGCGAACCAAAATGATAGAAGGAAGAGTAGAAACCCTGACAAAAATGGTGTGTGATTAACAACCTAAACTTGTTTTACCAACAGCATTAACAGTACCGTCAGCGTCACCAGCATCATCAGTACAGTCAACATCAGAATCAACAACACCTATAACATCACAAACTCCATCAGCTCAAGAATCACTATGGATATCATTACGAATCAATAACCCGTATATTGTATCAACGAGTTATGAAGAATTAACTCATTCCCTTTGAAGAAATTATATGTATATTTTATATATTTTGAAATAAAAATAAATCTTTCCGTGCTAAGCTATTGTGTGTGAATCTTAACTACTCGGTTAATTCATATTACAAATATGCAATAATGTACGTCCTTCGGCCGCAACTTAACCAGCGTTAACTACAATCTCTGTCGCAATTCAACAAATTCCAATTCATAATAAATCAAGTATATATTTGATTTTACACTTTCATCATCGATGTACCCGAAACTTTTCAGATAACATCATTCGTACTTTGCGAAATTCACAAGAATTCCACGAACCGAACATCATACATCAACAAATAACGAAATATTGATTCATAATTTCAATGTCATTAAAGAAATACTGCGTAAAAGTTATGTACTTTTTAAAGCCTTTAGGGATTATTAAATTCTAGTTTCAACCGTAAATCAAATGAGTTTAATTTAACATTAACTCATTAAATCTATGTTACATCTGAAGAAAATATACACATATATATATTTTTTCATAAAGACTTTAATAAAATTCTTTTATACAAAATATTAATTGTGAAATTTTTTTTAACGGGTAGGTAATACCCGAGAGATATATAAATTCACAATTAATATATTACATTCTTCGAATCTGATTCAGCAAATCATCCATTATACTCCCTACTTTCACAACAATATACATTCTTTTATAGAAATCAAAACAACCATACTCATTCAAAATTTAATTACATATTCTGATTTTGAAATCTCAAAATTCAACTTGAGATATGACCAAAATCATCACTCTTAGATCCTTACATCTTTCACAAGCTATATTTTGACTTCAAAACTGTGTTAGAACATCAAATGTATGTTAACGATTACAATCTGTGTTCAAAACCCTTCAAAATTCCTGAAGACACTTCAAATAATGAACAATCGAGATGATGATCCAACCACATATTAACCACAGTCTTGCATCTGAAAAGCTCTCGAAACCAGAGTCATAATTTAACACATATCCGTGTCAGACCCTTTGGCATTTATTAGCAAAAATAACTTCGCGATTTTTTTTCAAATTAGTCAGTTTTGTCACAGCTTTAGCAAGTCAACTTCGACTTTTCAGTTGAAACAGTCTTATTATAACCTTGATATAGACGTTGCCCTTTCGTCATCGTTACCGTAGAACCTTTTATGTCTCACCATATTAAAAATAAACTTACCAACAACTTCACTGATCTTTGACTTTCCGAAAAGTCATTATATTTATCGAAACCCCATCATTTACTCATCCGCATCTTGTAACAAGAATTGTCATGCCAATTACTGGGAATCAGCAATTAGTATTTTGAAATCTTGCAGCATGTCTCTGCCAATGGTTATAGGTGTATATATAACGTCTATCTCCTAGACTTATATACTTTGAATGTGGAGTTTCTGAAAAACACCCTAAACTGCGAACTAGTTCTCCGAAGTTTGGAAAATGCTGATGAAGCAGCAAAAACTGTAAACGACCTTAACAGTCAAAAGTTTGATAATAAAGGATAGTGTGTTGGAAAAGCTTAGAAAAAGAGAAGGTTTGGAACTGGAAAACGGATTAAGCAAACCATGAAGGAGGCTATGGACAAATCACAAAGACTAAACCTGCCTTCAAAGAATCCAAATGATTCAGTGTCTGCTGAAATTATTATCAAATACCTTACTCCTGACTCTAAACCCTTGTGAATAATATTCTTCATCATCCTCTGATCTTAGATATTCTAAAATATCATCATATCTTTCATTATAAATATCCTCCATATTTCTGAAGATATTTTCTTAATTTTTCTTATTTGAAATCATTTACCTCTTCGCGCTATCTGTATTACATCATAAAAGAAACTATTTTAGTTTCTAAATTCTGAAACATTCAAGTTTAAAATAGGAATATTTTGAAGTAGTGTTGGGAACTGAAGCATGAATTAGTATAATATAATGACACTTGATCAACGTGATTATATTACAGTAAGTCATGCTGAGTTTCTAAATAGAACGTGATGATTCACAGATCATAACATCATCATGTGCCATGTTATACGACTCTTGTATTCTATTTAACCTTTAAAATATCAAGAAAATATTTCTTGACGATTCGGCCTTTTCCAAGGTATTTTAGTAATTTGACAAGTCAAGATCGTGCCATCACAATTTCCTTCCTAGAACATTAACAATGTTCATTTCGAAAGTCATATCTGTGAATTCTGGACCATTACAAGCGGTGCTTAATCGCAAGAAGAAGAAACGAAAGGACAAAACTCCGAAATAGAAATTGGGGTATAAATTGCAGCAAATAAAAGAGAGTATTAACTGTGAATGATAATGATTATAGAAGACAGAAGCAGAGACTTTGAAATATAAGGGAACATATAAAGCCCAACGACAAACCAGAAATTATAAACCATATATATATCGATGCATATAGCAATATAAAGACACGGGAGAACTAGGAACACTATAAACCCAAGAGTATAGTAGAAGTAAATAGATTCTTCCGGCGGTAGATGAAAAAAAAAAAAAAAGAAGAATGACCGATATGAAAGTTAGAAGTATATCGAGAATCAGAACTGGATGGAGCATATTGATGAATACTTTAAAATATGAGTTGAGGGGGAAAGAATAGAAGGTGATGAAACATGACTACAAACTTAGAAATCAACAGATTTAACTCACACAATGGCAGAATAAGTGAATCAAACCCTCTAGGGAATAGGTTAAGTTTTTTTTTTTTTTGATTAATTTAGTCAAACCAAAACTAAATCAAGTGTGATTAGATCAACACCTAGAGCTATTATTCACCACCTGGGTGATTTGGACTGAGAGAGAATCGAAGGAACTCACTAGATCTGAGTGTGTGTAACAAATGAGAGGCTTAACCTAAAATGAAGAACATAAGACTTTATATACCCCTGCTGTTGACACACCCATACGATTCATTCATCACACGTACGAGTTGGCTTCATCAACCGTACGGGTGATCACTCACTCGTGTCTTATCATTTAGGTTGTAATTGTGACTTAGCTCAGCATCAACCATGCGTATGAGCCTGTCAGCCGTACTAGTGAGGCTTCACTCGTACGTCTGACTAAGTTTAACATAGTCAAACATCTAAATCTCGTTCCTGCGGTTCTTGTAACCACATACAAACACGGATAGGATAATAACGAGCAATCATGGTGGCCTGTAAACTGTTGTACCTGCAATGGACGTGGGTAGATGTCTAGGGACTTGCATAAAATGCATCAATAGATGGTGTGAGTTGTAAGGAAACGAAGGAGGTGAATTTATAAGAAAATTTCCGACAGAACAATTAAAATGGATGATCGCATTTAAAACGGATCCTAATTCCCTTGATTACCGGAGAGTCAAATCTTATTAAGAAGATTTTCTTCAAATCCCTTAAAATCTGGGAATTAATCATATCTACGTCAAATGATAAGATGAATCTACACTTACTCATTTCACTCTTCTATGTTAGCTTCATTCGTACTCTTCATATAAATGGATTGTTTATCCAAATTATTCGCTGATGATAAAACTCTAATTTTCAGCTCGTATGCTTCATGAAAACATACTTATTATCATTCACGACCTTTCCACTCAAATTTCGGGACGAAATTTCTTTAACGGGTAGGTACTGTGACAACCCGGAAATTTCCAACCAAATTTAAACTTTAATCTTTATATGATTCCGACACGATAAGCAATATTTGTTAAGTTAAATTTCAAGAATTTTAAACTATGTTCATACATTCATTCAACCTCGACCAAGTTCCAACGATTCACGAACCATTAAACGAATATGATTATATATGTATATGTGTATATATATTATAACTTGAAACGTAAATAAAATATTAGATTAAATACTTTATATGATTGTATCTGTTTCAAAATGTTAATCAATGGAATTAGAAGATAAGATCAAATGATTGAATTATCAGATATATTAAATTATGATTACAAGTCTCTGTTGAAAGGCCCACGTTGATTTGAGAAATCTTTTCATTTTAACAATATTCGGAAAATGGTAAAGTGATTTATAAATATGAACAAATTGTCAATCATTGAGAACTAGACAAAGGATAGTGGAAGATTGAATCTCATAAAGACTCGATTGATCTATTTAGTTTCAAACGTACAAAAACGTTTTCAGTTTAAAAAGAACTTTATTATTAAAACGTATATAACTTTTATAAATATCTAGAACCACTTTTGACAACTCATTACTTAACTAGTATGATAAAGATAAAGATAACGATATTTATATTTTATTTTATTAAATATATATAACGATTTAAATTAATATTATATATATTTATACGCGTATTATACGTACATAGTTTTATACTTTTACTATACTTAAACTTTACCTTTACTTTACTTTAACTTTAATAATTCATACTTTAATAATTCATACTTTAATAATTCACTTTAATAATTCATACTTTAATAATTCACTTTAATAATTCATACTTTAATAATTCACTTTAATAATTCATACTTTAATAATTCACTTTAATAATTCATACTTTAATAATTCACTTTAATAATTCAAAAATCTATTATAAATAGAATTCAATAGGTTTCATTATTTCATAGAAACTTGAAAATAGTTTTCTCTAAACTCTCTCAATCGATTTACATATATATATTTACTCCGTATTATCTCAAGATATTATTAGTATACATAAAATATTACGACGGAGTGCTGTCCGAGTGATTTCGAAGTTGTTTTTTCGAGTGGGATAGGATTAAGGAAATTATGGGTTATAGCTATGGAGGTGATTGAGTATGGTTCATGGGTATGCTCGTGAGGTCAATATAGTGTTTATCATCTCCGTTGCGTTTACGTACCTTTCCTGCAATATTGAATCTCAATATTGATATGTGAGTACTCATAATTTAATTTTTACATACTAATAGTGTATCCCTGACTAGTGCTCGAGTATATAGGATTATGCATGCTTGTACTTTTGATATTGCCATTAGATAGGTTATGTTGATTCCTGAATTAATTACATATACGATTGAGATAAGATATAAGATATGCATGTGGTTGGAAAGCTAGCGAAAAATAGTTGAATTTTGGTTTAAGAATCACTTGAATCCAAGTAACGGTTAGAAAGTTATGAAATAAACAAATTGCATAATTAATTTCGTAATTAAAATTGCTGATGATAATTAGTGAACTAATTTTCTGGGTTATAAAAAGTGGTTATTTGGATTCTACTCGTCGAGTAGATGAATTTTCATATAAAGCACGTCTCGTTTCGTTGAACGGTTGTCAAGTTATGGACAAAAGAAGTTTTGCAAATTTTGATGAAATGTCGAAACGGGAACTGAAATTCTCATTGATCTGCATTGTTTCATATATAAATAAAATACCACTGAATTCTTTGATGTAAGGTCTAACAAACGACTCTGGCCGTTTGTCAATTCGAGTCTCGACGATTTTTCTAAAAATCATCAAAGTTGACGGTTTGGTCACATTTTAAAATTCTAAAAAGAGCTGAACTTTTTTATTTAAAAAATGTCAGTTTTGTATCAGTTGTCATGGTTGGCCTGATATGTGTTTACTCTTGCCAAAAATCATGTTATATCTTTGTGGTAACGAGAATTTGCAGGCTTTGACCGTTTGTCAATACGAGTTTTGAGGAATTTTCTAAAAATCTCTAAAGTAGGCTACTCGGTCACTTTTGTAAATTTATTAAAGCTGAAAAATTAACTTTGAAACGCCGAAAACGCGTTGGCAACTACGAGTTGTCTAGGTTTAGTTTACTTCTGTAATATTTATGCTTAATCTTTTTGGTAATGTGTAACTTTTATCTTTGGCCGTTTATCAATCGGAGTTCCGATAATTTTTCTAAAAATAGCTGAAGTGGCCCGTTTAGTCATGTTTGACCGAAAATCATTTTTGTATAAGTTATTATATATTTGCATGCGACCTCATTTTTACTTTGACCTTTGACTTTTGACTTTAACCTTTGACTTTTGACTTTGAACTTTGACTTTTCCTGTTAACTTTTCAGTTAACTTTTTGTGTTGATTTTCTCTATAAAAAAAAAAAAAAAACCTAAAATACTATTTTATGATTATGAAACCATTTGTGTTACGTTGTTTCATACGTCACCTTTGACTAGAATATTAATTTAACATGAGTAATATAACATGCTACTATACTGTAGAGTCAGACTCGAGCTATAGGATAGGATTACACTATGACCTGACCTAAATTGCTATACAAATATTGACCAACATATAAATATATATAATTAATATAGGTTCGTGAATCCGAGGCCAACCTTGCACTTGTTCAATGACGTTATATGTATTTTTACTACGAAATACAGTATGGTGAGTTTCATTTGCCTTTTTACCCTTTATATTTTTGAGCTGAGAATACATGCGCTGCTTTTATAATTGTTTTACGAAATAGACACAAGTAATCGAAACTACATTCTATGGTTGAATTATTAAACCGAATATGCCCCTTTTTATTAAGTCTGGTAATCTAAGAATTAGGGAACAGACACCCTAATTGACGCGAATCCTAAAGATAGATCTATCGGGCCCAACAAGCCCCATCCAAAGTACCGGATGCTTTAGTACTTCGAAATTAATATCATGTCCGAAGGAGGATCCCGGAATGATGGGGATATTCTTATATGCATATTGTTAATGTCGGTTACCAGGTGTTCACCATATGAATGATTATTTTTGTCTCTATGCATGGGACGTATATTTATGAGAACTGGAAATGAAATTCTTGTGGTCTATTAAAATGATGGAAATAAATGATTATGATAAACTAATGAACTCACCAACCTTTTGGTTGACACTTTAAAGCATGTTTATTCTCAGGTGTTAAAGAAATCTTCCGCTGTGCATTTGCTCATTTTAAAGATATTACTTGGAGTCTTTCATAGCATATTTCGAAGAACGTTGCATTCGAGTCATTGAGTTCATCAAAGATTATTATTAAATCAATTTATAGTTGGATAGTGGATATTATGAAATGGTATGCATACCTGTCAATTTTCGATGTAAAGAAAGATTGTCTTTTAAAAACGAATGCAATGTTTGTAAAATGTATCATATAGAGGTCAAATACCTCGCAATGTAATCAACTATTGTGAATCGTTTATAATGTATATGAACGGGTCCTTTCACATTATTCAACCCCGAACTATACAATTACGTGTACTATCTCGTTTCTCTTTCAGGCTTCATTTTTTTTTACAACTAGAGGCACGTTATGGCAACCTCGAGATGTAAGCTCATCCTATTCAAAGTCCTCATTTCACTCCTATCCTCATCGCTCGCATTTCCGTTAAGGAAACTCCTTGTAACATTTCTCCATGGATAGAGAAACTCCTCATATTACATTAGTATTCGCCACGAGGGTGAATAGTCCTAACGAACATTTTTCGAACCCTAACTGACTTGTTCAAACATATCTTAAGAAATTCTATTCCAACACGGTGTATTTTCGTCATTTATCCTGTATTGAAATACTCGTTTCACCTCTAGCGTTGCAAGAGACCTTGGGAACCCGCTTAGACATATGTACCGCGTATCTCCCACAACCGACGAACCGAGCAAATGTACGATTCAATCTTGGAAAGACATGTTACAGACTGGTATTGTCACCTTTATTAGTTCCCCTTACTACGACAGCTATCACTCGTATATTAACGCAGCACTTCCGAAACCCTATATGACCGCAAATGTCATACCCCTGTTCATTTAACCAAAGCATGCGGCAAGCAAATCGCCAAATCTGAACTCCATCAAGAAACAACAATTGAGATCGTTCGAGTCCGAGGCGGGCTAGAGACAACCCATGGTCGCCAGAAGAGTTATACCAAACTTAGATGAAAACCTCACAAATCCCAGTGTGTAATCGCGTAATATTGAGAACCCGCACCTTGGAAAGGTGTAATCCATTTTGGGAAATCGAGGAAGGTTATAACCGCAATATTGAACCTTTTGAAACCTTGGGGCGTATTAGAACCGCTTCCTACCGTTTAGAACTTCCGACTCAATTAAGTTTCCATTTATCCTACATATCGTGTAACAAACTTAGAAACGTGTCATGCGGAACAGGAATGTGCAATCCTTTTAGATGCACCAACTATTGATGACAAACTCCTCTTCATGGGAAAACTGGTTAAAATCATGGATCGTGAAATCGAACCTCAATACAACGTAACACCCCGACTATCCGGATTCGTGAAATGTCCAAGAAAGTACCTTCACTCATTCGTAGAGTTACTACTCTAAGTCTCGAGTAAGAGATATCGATTATTACTTCCAACTAAATTTCGGGACGAAATTTCTTTTGAGGTGTGGATAATGTAACATCCCGCGTTTTTCCGTTAAATTATTTTAACGCCCGTCTTTTTTTTTTTTAAATAATACCTTTCGTTATTTAAATTCGTAGTTTCCGTTGACTAACGTTCATAATAATTCCGTCATTTAATTATAACACCTCTCGTTAACTTGCGTTTTAAAAATATTCGATCGGTTAAATCCCGCACCCGCTTCTAAACTCGAGGGACTAAAATTGACACGGGGCAAACTAGTTGACTAGGTCAACTAGTCCACCCCAATCACCACCATTCAATCACCTCCATCTCTCTCTTTCTCTCTAGCAAGAACACACACACAAACACCCAATTCAAACATTCATCATCTAAATTCGATCTAGGAGGCTTACAACAAAACAAATTACATATTTGGAATCCTCTCTTCATCCTCTACAATTTGATACCAACTTCATCTCATTTGGGTAACATTTCTAAAACACTAGATTTCTTTAAATTCGTGTTCTTGACTTATAAAGTTGTTAATTAGCGTCTATGGCTCATTGTGATGTCGTGTATGTAATTTGTATGCTCGATTCGTTGTTTTTGGTGTAACTAGTTCAATATGAAAAGTTACTTGCTAAATCCTTGATTTTGGATGATCAAATGTTGTTAGATTGATAAAGTGCATGTTTTAAAAGTGTTACTAGTATCATTAGCTTCGTTTTGATGTATAGGTTGATTAAGGAAACTCCAAGAACATGATTAATGATTTTGTGAACTTGGATTAGGGTTTGATGAGCTTTACATGAACTTTTGATGCGTCAAATGCTATGAGATATTGTTGTTAAGTGTTTTGTTGCAATGTGTGTTTGATTACCTTCGAAACGGCATAACATACATGTAAATTGGTTGCCCGAATCATAAAATGCGTTTTTGGAACTTGAACTTTGATTATGAATGTTTAATTGTGGTTTTTGGTTGTTATAAGTGGAAGTTTGATTGATGATATGTGTTTAGTTGTTTTACTCGTCAAAATACCTTTCCAACGATATAAGGTGCGAGTTCTAAGAGTTAGCGGTTTGTGTTTTATGCACAAAAAGGTTTTGGATTGAGACTTGAACATTTGGGACTGGCCAGGCACCAGCACCCGGCTTTTGCCGCGGCGCGGCCCCTTCCTGTCGCGGCGCGACATATAAGGGGGCCAGGTTCTGACCTCCTTGTCCCAAATGTGAAAAATGTTTGGCACGTTCTAGACCTCCGATTCACATGAAACTTGTTCTAACATGCTCATATATGATTAAAAACCTCAGAAAAATAGTTCGGGACCCGACCCGAACATGTTGACTTTTTCGTTGACTTTGACCCGACCAAGTTGACTTTTAATCAAACTTAACCAAATGGTTGTGCAATCGTTCTAACATGCTTTTATACTTGTATCTTGCATGAAACGTGACAATTTGATTCACATGCTACATAATCGAGTCGTAACGAGCCATAGGACTAACTGAACATCTTTGACCGTTTTGTGTTTACCGTTATTGATATAACCTATATGTTTAGGTCAAGACTAGCTTTGTCTTTGCACGCGTTTACTTGTCGAAGTACTTTATTAACTCTTGCACTCAAGGTGAGATCATAGTCCCACTTTTTCAATCACTTTTATTCTTTACATCGTGGGCTGAGAAACACATACATTTCATACTTATTTACTTTTCATGCTTTTACATTGTGAACAAATACGAATACAAAGATGCATACGAGTTTGAACAAAAGTCCTCAATCCAATTATCATTAGTTCCACTTGCAGGGTGTAAGTGTAAGCGTGTAATTATGTTGTGTGGCCATACGGGTTTAACAAACCCTCATTCAGACGGTTCGCTACCGTTAGTGAATGAAATATAATTTCAACAATGTATAGTGTAAGTTCTAACACTAAATTCAAAATTCAGAGGGAAGATTCGGTTAAGCCTTGATAATTGGGTGCTCGTGATACAAATACTATTTTGGAATGTGAATGATTCTGGTTGAGCAATTCTTAAAGAACCTTGTGGTTCAATACAATTTACTTACTAAACCTATGATTTCACCAACGTTTTTCGTTGACAGATTTCTATGTTTTTCTCAGGTCTTGCACGATATGTGATACATGCTTCCGCTCACTATTTGATACTTGCATCCGATGTCGAGTATACATGCATTTCATGGAGCGTCTTTTGACTTTACTTTAAACCGTGTCGCCTAGATTTCAATCGTACTTATAACGTTGTAACTTAACTTTTGGTTGAACAATTCTTGTAAACTTTGAAACAATCTTTATTTTGAAATGAAGGCGACATATTTTGGTCAAACGTTATCTTAAAGACTTATAATCAGGTAATGGGACCCACGTAGCCGACGCCGTCACTTGACGATTTATCGGGGTCGCTACAAGTGGTATCAGAGCCTTGGTTGTAGGGATTTAGAGTTCATTTGTGTCCACCCCGAGTCATAAGGTACATAGGTGAATCTAGACTACAACCGGCATATAGACTGAAGTAGGAATTACTTGACTATTTGTGCATTTATACTCGAACTCTTCTATCATATCTAACTCGTATTCGATCTTGATCTTACGTTGATAAATTTTGTTGATGCGCCACCTTGACTTTATGAAGTAATGTTAAATGCACATGAGAATCAGGGTAATATAATTTCCGGGATTATATTACGGTGATTAACATGGACGTTCCGACATTATGACATAAAGAATTTAGGGCGAGTCAAGGAAAATTTTCTCTCTATCCTTAATCCATACTCCGGTTAGTATTGTTGAAAATACTAACCAACGATATTCTTGTGTCATGAAGGAACAATGGCTCGTCGACGCGCTCCTCCCGAAACTCCCGAACAAGCCCTCCAACGTATGATAGCCACTGCCGTGGATGCGGCCATGGCCGGTCACTCCTCCAACAACAACAATAACAACAATCATCATAACAACAACAATGGAGCCAGAAATTCCAACGAAGGATGCTCCTATAAGAATTTCATAGGGTGCAAACCTCACACTTTCGATGGAACCGGGGGACCGGTTGTGCTCACCCGATGGTTTGAGCAAACGGAAGCCGTCTTTAGCATAAGCGGTTGTCGAGACCAAGACAAGGTTAGATATTCCACTCACACCTTCGCCGGTATCGCTCTCACATGGTGGAATTCGTATGTACAATCGATGGGTATCCACGAAGCCCACGCTCTCTCTTGGGTCGACTTAAGAGGAAAGATGATCACCGAATATTTTCCTCGCGAAGAAACCCGAAGGCTCGAACAAGAACTAAGAGCTCTGAAAGAGGTCGGGAACGACCTTAAGGCCTATAATCAACGATTCTCCGAACTTGCTTTGATGTGCCCAAATCTTGTGAACCCCGAATCTTTAAGGGTTGAACTTTACATGGATGGTCTCCCCAAGAGCATCAAACAAGGAGTAATGTCATCCAAACCCGCTAACCACCAAGAGGCTTTGAATATGGCCCGCCAATTGATTGAAACAGTGGACGAGATTGAAGTGCCGGCACGTAAAGCCGAGAATAAGTCGGGTGACAACAAAAGAAAATGGGAAGCCCCCCAATCAAGCAATTACAACAACCCCGCCAAGAAGCCCTTCATCCCCAACGGCAAGAAAGGTTATACCGGACACCTACCGTATTGTAACGAGTGCTACAAACATCATTTAGGTGAATGTGGCAAACCATTTTGCTTGAAGTGTCAAAGAAGTGGCCATGTAGCCCACGATTGTAGGAATACCGCTCCCGTCGCCCAAAAAGAGCACAATGCACCCAAGACGGGTGTTTGTTTTGAATGTGGCCAACCGGGTCATTTTAGGAGTGCGTGCCCAAACAAGAAAATCAACCCCAACGCACACCGTTGAACTTTCAACATCGACACCTAGGATGCCCGAGACGACGATGGACTAGTCACGGGTACGTTTCTTCACAACAAACAGTATATTTCATACTTATTCGATTCGATTACCGCTAGATGTTTATTAACCAAGTCTTTGACTCGTGCTCTTTACATTCCACTTTTTTTTTTCCCCTAGATATTACTTAGACGATTTAAGTGACCAACGGAAAATATTGTGTGCCTATAAATTTTATTGGAGGATATACGTTAAGACTTTTGACTTGACACCTATAGAACTAGGGAGCTCGAAACCTATTCGTTAAAAAAAAAAAAAAAAAAAAAAAAAATGTTTCCCCATCATCTTGTATAGATTGTTGTGAACTGAGTAATTTTCGGTTGGAAACCGATACCCTCTCCCTCGTATCCATTACCTCATGATTATTTGCACGAATCCCGTAGTTTCCAAATCGACCTCCGTTCCGGTTATCATCAATTGGGGGTTAAGGGAGACGATGTCTCCTGAGTCTTTTCCGAACTCGCAACGTTAGTTGTAAATCTCTCTTAGTACCATTCGATTTATCCAAGGCTCGTCCGTATCCATAAACCTCCTAAACCACGTATGCAAACTTATCTAGACAAATCTGTTATCGTATTTATAGATGACGTCTTAACTTATTTAAGTAAAGAAGGAAAACGAACAACATCACCATCTTACGCTCGAACTTTTGAGAAAAGAGCAACTTTATACCAAATTCTCCGAGTGAGAATTTCTGTTGAACGAAGTCCAATTTTCTAGACCATGATGTTAATGGTCGAGGCATTACAATCAATCTCCAAATCAAGCCACATGTAATCAGGAAACTCTCATGACTCAGACTTACCGCAGATTCATTTTCGACTTTTTCTCGTGATGCTCGTTCTTTACCCTCGATAACTCATTAAGGTAGAAATCTAAACCTCTACGTGCCCGAATCTTGAACGTGATTATTCACACCAACCTTACTAGCTTAATTCGTATAGCACCAGGTGGGACTCAAATATGGAAATATTTCTACTTGGACGCCGAAAGGCATACTCTCTCGACTCAAAAATCAACATAACTAAAATTCGTTATTTTACACGAAGAATTCGAATACTAAATTGTGGATCCGATCAATCTTCTCGTCATCACGTACCACACTACATACCTCTGTTATTTCACCGTCACCGTCTGATATTACTGGAATTTAAGATAGCACACAATCCAACGATACTTCACTCTTCTTTGACTTAACGCCCTTGCGTTGCTGATAATCGTCCAACCATTATTCAACCCCGAACTATACAATTACGTGTACTATCTCGTTTCTCTTTCAGGCTTCATTTTTTTTTACAACTAGAGGCACGTTATGGCAACCTCGAGATGTAAGCTCATCCTATTCAAAGTCCTCATTTCACTCCTATCCTCATCGCTCGCATTTCCGTTAAGGAAACTCCTTGTAACATTTCTCCATGGATAGAGAAACTCCTCATATTACATTAGTATTCGCCACGAGGGTGAATAGTCCTAACGAACATTTTTCGAACCCTAACTGACTTGTTCAAACATATCTTAAGAAATTCTATTCCAACACGGTGTATTTTCGTCATTTATCCTGTATTGAAATACTCGTTTCACCTCTAGCGTTGCAAGAGACCTTGGGAACCCGCTTAGACATATGTACCGCGTATCTCCCACAACCGACGAACCGAGCAAACGTACGATTCAATCTTGGAAAGACATGTTACAGACTGGTATTGTCACCTTTAGTAGTTCCCCTTACTACGACAGCTATCACTCGTATATTAACGCAGCACTTCCGAAACCCTATATGACCGCAAATGTCATACCCCTGTTCATTTAACCAAAGCATGCGGCAAGCAAATCGCCAAATCTGAACTCCATCAAGAAACAACAATTGAGATCGTTCGAGTCCGAGGCGGGCTAGAGACAACCCATGGTCGCCAGAAGAGTTATACCAAACTTAGATGAAAACCTCACAAATCCCAGTGTGTAATCGCGTAATATTGAGAACCCGCACCTTGGAAAGGTGTAATCCATTTTGGGAAATCGAGGAAGGTTATAACCGCAATATTGAACCTTTTGAAACCTTGGGGCGTATTAGAACCGCTTCCTACCGTTTAGAACTTCCGACTCAATTAAGTTTCCATTTATCCTACATATCGTGTAACAAACTTAGAAACGTGTCATGCGGAACAGGAATGTGCAATCCTTTTAGATGCACCAACTATTGATGACAAACTCCTCTTCATGGGAAAACTGGTTGAAATCATGGATCGTGAAATCGAACCTCAATACAACGTAACACCCCGACTATCCGGATTCGTGGAATGTCCAAGAAAGTACCTTCACTCATTCGTAGAGTTACTACTCTAAGTCTCGAGTAAGAGATATCGATTATTACTTCCAACTAAATTTCGGGACGAAATTTCTTTTGAGGTGTGGATAATGTAACATCCCGCGTTTTTCCGTTAAATTATTTTAACGCCCGTCTTTTTTTTTTTTAAATAATACCTTTCGTTATTTAAATTCGTAGTTTCCGTTGACTAACGTTCATAATAATTCCGTCATTTAATTATAACACCTCTCGTTAACTTGCGTTTTAAAAATATTCGATCGGTTAAATCCCGCACCCGCTTCTAAACTCGAGGGACTAAAATTGACACGGGGTAAACTAGTTGACTAGGTCAACTAGTCCACCCCAATCACCACCATTCAATCACCTCCATCTCTCTCTTTCTCTCTAGCAAGAACACACACACAAACACCCAATTCAAACATTCATCATCTAAATTCGATCTAGGAGGCTTACAACAAAACAAATTACATATTTGGAATCCTCTCTTCATCCTCTACAATTTGATACCAACTTCATCTCATTTGGGTAACATTTCTAAAACACTAGATTTCTTTAAATTCGTGTTCTTGACTTATAAAATTGTTAATTAGCGTCTATGGCTCATTGTGATGTCGTGTATGTAATTTGTATGCTCGATTCGTTGTTTTTGGTGTAACTAGTTCAATATGAAAAGTTACTTGCTAAATCCTTGATTTTGGATGATCAAATGTTGTTAGATTGATAAAGTGCATGTTTTAAAAGTGTTACTAGTATCATTAGCTTCGTTTTGATGTATAGGTTGATTAAGGAAACTCCAAGAACATGATTAATGATTTTGTGAACTTGGATTAGGGTTTGATGAGCTTTACATGAACTTTTGATGCGTCAAATGCTATGAGATATTGTTGTTAAGTGTTTTGTTGCAATGTGTGTTTGATTACCTTCGAAACGGCATAACATACATGTAAATTGGTTGCCCGAATCATAAAATGCGTTTTTGGAACTTGAACTTTGATTATGAATGTTTAATTGTGGTTTTTGGTTGTTATAAGTGGAAGTTTGATTGATGATATGTGTTTAGTTGTTTTACTCGTCAAAATACCTTTCCAACGATATAAGGTGCGAGTTCTAAGAGTTAGCGGTTTGTGTTTTATGCACAAAAAGGTTTTGGATTGAGACTTGAACATTTGGGACTGGCCAGGCACCAGCACCCGGCTTTTGCCGCGGCGCGGCCCCTTCCTGTCGCGGCGCGACATATAAGGGGGCCAGGTTCTGACCTCCTTGTCCCAAATGTGAAAAATGTTTGGCACGTTCTAGACCTCCGATTCACATGAAACTTGTTCTAACATGCTCATATATGATTAAAAACCTCAGAAAAATAGTTCGGGACCCGACCCGAACATGTTGACTTTTTCGTTGACTTTGACCCGACCAAGTTGACTTTTAATCAAACTTAACCAAATGGTTGTGCAATCGTTCTAACATGCTTTTATACTTGTATCTTGCATGAAACGTGACAATTTGATTCACATGCTACATAATCGAGTCGTAACGAGCCATAGGACTAACTGAACATCTTTGACCGTTTTGTGTTTACCGTTATTGATATAACCTATATGTTTAGGTCAAGACTAGCTTTGTCTTTGCACGCGTTTACTTGTCGAAGTACTTTATTAACTCTTGCACTCAAGGTGAGATCATAGTCCCACTTTTTCAATCACTTTTATTCTTTACATCGTGGGCTGAGAAACACATACATTTCATACTTATTTACTTTTCATGCTTTTACATTGTGAACAAATACGAATACAAAGATGCATACGAGTTTGAACAAAAGTCCTCAATCCAATTATCATTAGTTCCACTTGCAGGGTGTAAGTGTAAGCGTGTAATTATGTTGTGTGGCCATACGGGTTTAACAAACCCTCATTCAGACGGTTCGCTACCGTTAGTGAATGAAATATAATTTCAACAATGTATAGTGTAAGTTCTAACACTAAATTCAAAATTCAGAGGGAAGATTCGGTTAAGCCTTGATAATTGGGTGCTCGTGATACAAATACTATTTTGGAATGTGAATGATTCTGGTTGAGCAATTCTTAAAGAACCTTGTGGTTCAATACAATTTACTTACTAAACCTATGATTTCACCAACGTTTTTCGTTGACAGATTTCTATGTTTTTCTCAGGTCTTGCACGATATGTGATACATGCTTCCGCTCACTATTTGATACTTGCATTCGATGTCGAGTATACATGCATTTCATGGAGCGTCTTTTGACTTTACTTTAAACCGTGTCGCCTAGATTTCAATCGTACTTATAACGTTGTAACTTAACTTTTGGTTGAACAATTCTTGTAAACTTTGAAACAATCTTTATTTTGAAATGAAGGCGACATATTTTGGTCAAACGTTATCTTAAAGACTTATAATCAGGTAATGGGACCCACGTAGCCGACGCCGTCACTTGACGATTTGTCGGGGTCGCTACATGTTCTCCTCCTTGAGAGCCTCATCTTGGGTTACTCTGATCTGGCTGTTGAGGTTCGAATGGATGGTGATGTTCAGAGCCCTAACACGAAGAGGTGTCATCCTCTCCTTTCGGCTTAAAGCGTCAGCTACAACATTGGCCTTCCCAGGGTGATAACGGAGTTCACAATCGTAGTCGTTGAGCGTCTCGATCCATCGACGCTGTCTCATATTCAGTTTCTTCTGATCGAAGATGTGCTGGAGACTCTTGTGATCGGTGAAGATAGTGCTCTTAGTTCCATACAAAAAATGTCTCCACAATTTGAGCGCAAAGACAACGGCTCCAAGTTCAAGATCGTGAGTAGTGTAGTTCCGCTCGTGAATCTTCAATTGGCGGGAGGCATAGGCAATAACTTTTGATTGTTGCATCAGTACACAACCAAAACCCCTTTTCGATGCATCGCAATAAACAACAAAGTCGTCGCTACCCTCAGGAAGTGATAGGATAGGTGCGGTGGTTAACTTCTTCTTCAAAGTTTGGAATGCTGATTCGTGTGCGGGTTCCCAAATGAACTTCTTACCCTTGTGAGTCAGCGCGGTAAAAGGACGCGCAATCAGAGAGAAACCTTCGATAAACCTTCGGTAGTAACCGGCGAGATCTAGGAATTGGCGAATATGCGTCGGAGTAGTGGGGGTCTCCCACTTGCTGATGGCTTCAATCTTGGTAGGGTCAACTTTGATATCCTGGTCGGTCACAACATGACCCAGAAATTGAACTTCCTTCAACCAAAATTCACACTTGGAGAATTTGGCGTAAAGTTGCTCTTGTCTCAAGAGTTCAAGTACTAGTCGGAGGTGTTGCTCATGTTCTTCTTCGCTCTTAGAGTCGATGAGGATATCATCTATGAAGACGATAACAAACTTATCCAAGTACGGATTGCAGACACGATTCATGAGATCCATGAACACGGCAGGTGCATTGGTTAATCCAAATGGCATCACGAGGAACTCATAATGACCATAACGAGTTCTAAAAGCAGTCTTCATTACATCGCTTTCCTTCACCCTTAACTGGTGATAACCGGATCGCAGATCGATCTTTGAGTAAACACTTGATCCTTGTAGTTAATCAAAAAGGTCGTCAATTCTGGGAAGAGGATACCGATTCTTGATTGTCAATTTATTGAGTTCCCGGTAGTCGATACACATCCAGAAGGATCCATCCTTCTTCTTCACAAATAGAACAGGTGCGCCCCAAGGCGAGAAGCTTGGTTGGATAAATCCTCGATCAAGTAGTTCTTGTAGTTGGCTTTGTAATTCTTGCATCTCGGAAGGTGCGAGTCTATAAGGTGGACGAGCTATAGGTGCAGCTCCTGGCACTAAATCAATCTGAAACTCTACTGCTCTTGGTGGCGATAATCCAGGCAATTCTTCAGGGAAGACATCAGAAAATTCGTTCACAATTCGAACGTCGTTCACGCTTTTCACCTCAGTTTCTACTGTTTTCACATGCACTAGGACAGCAAGACGTCCCTTCTTCATAATCTTTTGCGCTTTCACGCAACTAATGAGGTTCAGCTTCGAGGTACATCTCTCTCCATAGATGATCAGTGACTCGCCATCTCCTTGTGGTATGCGAAGTGCTTTATCTCCACAAATAATATCGGCCCTTATCTTGCTCAACCAATCCATACCGACGATCACATCAAAACTTCCCAGTTTGATAGGTATCAAATCGATTTCGAAATCTGCGCCAGTTATGTTGATAATAGCTCCTCGACTAATGTGGTCAACTTTTTCAAGTTTTCCATTGGCGACCTCGACAAGCATACTCTCTTTTAACGGGACTAATTACCAATTAATCTTATTGCAAAAATGTCTACATACATAACTTCTATCCGCACCAGTATCAAACATGACAGAAGCTAAAAGGTTGTTGATTTTGAATATACCTGTCACCAAGTCGGGGTTTTCTCGGGCATCCCTTGCATTAACATTGAAAGCTCTAGCGCGGGGTGGTCCGCCATCTTTTCGCTTATTTGGACACGCATTTCTGGAATGGCCTGTCTGCCCGTATTCATAACACTTCCTTGGCCCTGTGGGGTTCGGCTTCCCATTTAAAGTGGTGACCTTGCAGTCTTTTCCAACATGCCCAGACCGTTGGCACTTCTCGCAGACAACATTGCAATACCCAGTGTGGTGTTTGTAACACCTCTTGCATTGAGGTAGGGTTCCCTTGCAGTTCGGGTTCATGTTGGTGTTCGGATTGGGGTTTCCGCCGTTGTTGTTTCCTCTGAAACCCTCATGTCGTTTCGCCGGGTTCTGTTCATAGTTCCTTCCCCTGTTGTTGTTGTTGTTGTTGTTGTGGTTATCCCATTTGCGCTTCTCACTAGTACCCGCTTCAGTCTTAGTTTTCTCCGGTTCATCGATGGTTATTTGATTCATTAAAGTGTGCGCCATGCGCATCGCCTCGGGAACATTCGGTGGCTTAGACGAGGTGACGTTTCCCTTAATGCTCTTAGGGAGTCCCCAGAAGTATCTCTCCATTCGCTTGAATTCTGGGGTGACCATTGTCGGACACATCAGGGCTAGTTCCAAAAATCTCCTGTTGTAACCATCAAGGTCGTTCCCAACGGCCTTTAACTGCATGAATTCCATTTCCATCTTTTGGATTTCGGTTCTCGGACAATACTCCTCAATCATGGCACATTTAAATTCTTCCCATGGCGTAGCATACGCCTCATCAATGCCTTATGCCTGTGCCATTGGGTTCCACCATGTGAGCGCACCGTCAGACAGCGTGCAAGAAGCAAATTTGGTTTTGTTGTCCTCCGAACAGTTGCTAACTCGGAATACTGATTCAAGTTTCTCGAACCATCTGGTGAGACCAACCGGTCCCTCAGTGCCGCTGAAGTTATGTGGTTTACAGCTCTGGAATTCCTTATAAGTACACCCATTTCGAACGGGTTGAATAACCGGTGATGGTGGCGGTGGCAGTGGAGCTTGGGGTTGCATTTCCGCAATGGCTGCGGCTACACGTTCTTGGATCATCTCTTCAATTTGAGCAGTAGTAGGTGTGGATCGACCGTTAGCCATGGTGTTCTATACAAACATTTTGACTCAAGTCAAAATCCAGCATTCAGTATATAATAATATAGTATATAACAACCAACATGTAAACAGCGCAACACATGTTAATTAAGTAACGCAAGTTGATACAAGTACCGCAAAACACCATACAGTAACGTAAATAGAACACTTGTGCAAAAAGTAACATCACAAAGTTTCCATTCATTAATAATAAGTTTCATACATCATGATAGATTCGTACAATACATAAGTGAAATATGAAACTACAACTAGATTACATCATGAAATCTAATACAAAATGAAATGTCCCGTTCTTATTGATTAAAAACGTTCCATATTAATTGATTTCGTTGCGAGGTTTTGACCTCTATATGAGACGTTTTTCAAAGACTGCATTCATTTTTAAAACAACCATAACCTTTATTTTATCTATAAAGGTTTAAAAAGCATTACGTAGATTATCAAATAACGATAATCTAAAATATACCGTTTACACACGACCATTACATAATGGTTTACAATAAGAATATATTACATCAAAAATAAGTTTCTTGAATGCAGTTTTTAAATAATATCATACAAGCATGGACTCCAAATCTTGTCCTTATTTTAGTAAACATACTTAAAACGTCAACAAAAATGTTGGTGAGTTATAGGTTTAACCTATATATTATCAAATCATAATAATAGACCACAAGATTTCATATTTCAATATACATCCCATACATAGAGATAAAATTCATTCATATGGTGAACACCTGGTAACCGACATTAACAAGATGCATATATAAGAATATCCCCATCATTCCGGGACACCCTTTGGATATGATATAAATTTCAAAGTACTAAAGCATCCGGTACTTTGGATGAGGTTTGTTAGGCCCAATAGATCTATCTTTATGATTCGCGTCAATTAGGGTGTCTGTTCCCTAATTCTTAGATTACCAGACTTAATAAAAAGGGGCATATTCGATTTCGATAATTCAACCATAGAATGTAGTTTCACGTACTTGTGTCTATTTTGTAAATCATTTATAAAACCTGCATGTATTCTCATCCCAAAAATATTAGATTTTAAAAGTGGGACTATAACTCACTTTCACAGATTTTTACTTCGTCGGGAAGTAAGACTTGGCCACTAGTTGATTCATGAACCTATAACAAATATTTACATATATATCAAAGTATGTTCAAAATACATTTTGATGTTTTAAATTTATTAAGTTAGCTGTCCTCGTTAGTAACCTATAACTAGTTGTCCACAGTTAGATGTACAGAAATAAATCGATATATATTATCTTGAATCAATCCACGACTCAGTGTATACATATCTCAGTATTGATCACAACTCAAACTATATATATTTTGGAATCAACCTCAACCCTGTATAGCTAACTCCAACATTCACATATAGAGTGTCTATGGTTGTTCCGAAATATATATAGATGTGTTGACATGATAGGTCGAAACATTGTATACGTGTCTATGGTATCTCAAGATTACATAATATACAATACAAGTTGATTAAGTTATGGTTGGAATAGATTTGTTACCAATTTTCACGTAGCTAAAATGAGTAGTTTTTACCAATTTTGTTTTGCTCGCCATTTCTTCGTTTCTAATCCGTTTTGAGTGATTTAAGTGGCCACGGTTTTGTATTGAACTTGACTTTATGAAACTAAACAAAAAAGGTATAGGTTTATAGTCGGAAATACAAGTTACAAGTTGTTTTTGAAAGAGGTAGTCATTTCCGTCGAAAGAACGACATCTTGATGACTGTTTTGAAAAACATACTTTCACTTTGAGTTTAACCATGATTTTTGGATATGGTTTCATGTTCATAAGAAAAATCATTTTCCCAGAAGTATAGTTTTTAAATCAAAGTTTTTCATAGTTTTTAATTATCCAAACCAAAACAGCCCCCGGTTGTAACTACGACGGCGTAAATCCGGTTTTATGGTGTTTATCGTGTTTCCGGGTTTTAAATTATTAAGTTAGCATATCATATAGATATATATCATGTGTATAGTTGATTTTAAAAGTTTAGTTAGAAGGATTAACTTTATTTGCGAACAAGTTTAGAATTAACTAAACTATGTTCTAGTGATTACTAGTTTACCACTTCGAATATGATAGCTTTTTATGTATGAATCGAATGATGTTATGAACATCATTACTAACTTAAGTTCCTTGGATAAACCTACTGGAAAAGAGAAAAATGGATCTAGCTTCAACGGGTCCTTGGATGGCTCGAAGTTCTTGAAGAAGAATCATGACACGAAAATAAGTTCAAGTAAGATCATCACTTGAAATAAGATTGTTATAGTTATATAAATTGAACCAAAGTTTGAATATGATTATTACCTTGTATTAGAATGATAACCTACTGTAAGAAACAAAGATTTCTTGAGGTTGGATGATCACCTTACAAGATTGGAAGTGAGCTAGCAAACTTGAAAGTATTCTTGATTTTATGAAACTGGAACTTGTAGAATTTATGAAGAACACTTAGAACTTGAAGATAGAACTTGAGAGAGATCAATTAGATGAATAAAATTGAAGAATGAAAGTGTTTTTTGGTGTTTTTGGTCGTTGGTGTATGGATTAGATATAAAGGATATGTAATTTTGTTTTCATGTAAATAAGTCATGAATGATTACTCATATTTTTGTAATTTTATGAGATATTTCATGCTAGTTGCCAAATTATGGTTCCCACATGTGTTAGGTGACTCACATGGGCTGCTAAGAGCTGATCATTGGAGTGTATATACCAATAGTACATACATCTAAAAGCTGTGTATTGTACGAGTACGAATACGAGTGCATACGAGTAGAATTGTTGATGAAACTGAACGAGGATGTAATTGTAAGCATTTTTGTTAAGTAGAAGTATTTTGATAAGTGTCTTGAAGTCTTTCAAAAGTGTATGAATACATATTAAAACACTACATGTATATACATTTTAACTGAGTCGTTAAGTCATCGTTAGTCGTTACATGTAAAGGTTGTTTTGAAACCTTTAGGTTAACGATCTTGTTAAATGTTGTTAACCCAATGTTTATAATATCAAATGTGATTTTAAATTATTATATTATCATGATATTATGATGTACGAATATCTCTTAATATGATCTATATACATTAAATGTCGTTACAACGATAATCGTTACATATATGTCTCGTTTCAAAATCCTTAAGTTAGTAGTCTTATTTTTACATATGTAGTTCATTGTTAATACACTTAATGATATATTTAATTATCATATTATCATGTTATATATAATATAACAATGTATTAATATGCTTCATATATATTTAGTAAGACGTGGTTATAACGATAATCGTTATATGTATCGTTTCGAGTTTCATACGTCAATAGTCTCCTTTTTAAGTATATAACTTATTGTTACTATTTTTAATGAGATACTTGATGATCATTATATCATGTTAAACATATATATTTATTCATTTATGTATCATCATGTCATATACAACTTATAGTGTTCGTGAATCATTGGTCAAACTGGGGAATCAGACGTTTACAAAATTTCCGTTTCAATTAACCAAGTCTTAACAAGTTTGATTGCTTAACATGTTGGAAACATTTAATCATGTAAATATAGTTTTCATTAAACATATAATCATAGAAAGGTTCGGAAAAGTTCGGGTCACTACACAAAAGGTCCTACGGTGAAGGTGGGTGTAGGATGTCTAAAACCTGAGACATCTGCTCTTCAAGCTCAGCTACCCGGGCTCGGAGGATCTCCACCTCCCTTGTCAATTCCTCGACAGTGGGAGATGGTGGGGCAGGTAATGCTGGTAGTAGTGACCCGAACTTTTCCATGTTTATATATATATTAAATGAAATTGTTATTTACATGATTAAGTGTTTCCAACATGTTAAGCAATCAAACTTGTTAAGACTTGATTAATTGAAATAGGTTTCATATAGACAATTGACCACCCAAGTTGACCGGTGATTCACGAACGTTAAAACTTGTAAAAACTATACGATGACATTTATATGGTTATATATATAGTTAACATGATTTTATTATAAGTATGTATCTCATTAGGTATTTTAACAATGAGTTATATACATAAAAATGAGACTATTAATTTAAGAAACTCGAAAACGATATATATAACGATTATCGTTATAACAACGTCTTACTAGGTACATATGAATCATATTAAGATATTGATACACTTGGTTAATTATGTTAAATGATAATTAAATATATTATTAAGTGTATTAACAATGAAATACATATGTAAAAATAAGACTACTAACTTAATGATTTCGAAACGAGACATATATGTAACGATTATCGTTGTAACGACATTTAACTGTATATACATCATACTAAGATATATTATATATCATAATATCATGATAATATAACAATTTAACATCTCATTTGTTATAATAAACAATGAGTTAACAACATTCCACAAGATCGTTAACCTAAAGGTTTCAAAACAACATTTACATGTAACGACTAACGATGACTTAACGACTCAGTTAAAATGTATATACATGTAGTGTTTTAATATGTATTCATACACTTTTGAAAGACTTCAAGACACTTATCAAAATACTTCTACTTAACAAAAATGCTTACAATTACATCCTCGTTCAGTTTCATCAACAATTCTACTCGTATGCACCCGTATTCGTACTCGTACAATACACAGCTTTTAGATGTATGTACTATTGGTATATACACTCCAATGATCAGCTCTTAGCAGACCATGTGAGTCACCTAACACATGTGGGAACCATCATTTGGCAACTAGCATGAAATATCTCATAAAATTACAAAAATATGAGTAATCATTCATGACTTATTTACATGAAAACAAAATTACATATCCTTTATATCTAATCCATACACCAACGACCAAAAACACCTACAAACACTTTCATTCTTCAATTTTCTTCATCTAATTGATCTCTCTCAAGTTCTATCTTCAAGTTCTAAGTGTTCTTCATAAATTCCAAAAGTTCTAGTTTTATAAAATCAAGAATACTTCCAAGATTGCAAGTTTACTTCCAAGTTTTCTAAATCCATTCCAAGTAATCATCCAAGATCAAGAAACCTTTGTTACTTACAGTAGGTTATCTTTCTAATGCAAGGTAATAATCATATTCAAACTTTAATTCAATATCTATAACTATAACAATCTTATTTCAAGTGGAAATCTTACTTGAAATTGTTTTCGTGTCATGATTCTGCTTCAAGAACTTTCAAGCCATCCAAGGATCCTTTGAAGCTAGATCTATTTTTATCATTTCCAGTAGGTTTATCCAAGGAACTTGAGGTATTAATGATGTTCATAACATCATTCGATTCATACATATAAAGCTATCTTATTCGAAGGTTTAAACTTGTAATCACTAGAACATAGTTTAGTTAATTCTAAACTTGTTCGCAAATAAAAGTTAATCCTTCTAAATTGACTTTTAAAATCAACTAAACACATGTTCTATATCTATATGATATGCTAACTTAATGATTTAAAACCTGGAAACACGAAAAACACCGTAAAACCGGATTTACGCCGTCGTAGTAACACCGCGGGCTGTTTTGGGTTAGTTAATTAAAAACTATGATAAACTTTGATTTAAAAGTTGTTATTCTGAGAAAATGATTTTTATTATGAATATGAAACTATATCCAAAAATTATGGTTAAACTCAAAGTGGAAGTATGTTTTCTAAAATGGTCATCTAGACGTCGTTCTTTCGACTGAAATGACTACCTTTACAAAAATGACTTGTAACTTATTTTTCTGACTATAAACCTATACTTTTTCTATTTAGATTCAGTTCAATATGAAACCATAGCAATTTGATTCACTCAAAACGGATTTAAAATGAAGAAGTTATGGGTAAAACAAGATTGGATAATTTTTCTCATTTTAGCTACGTGAAAATTGGTATCAAATCTATTCCAACCATAACTTAATCAACTTGTATTGTATATTATGTAATCTTGAGATACCATAGACACGTATACAATGTTTCGACCTATCATGTCGACACATCTATATATATTTCGGAACAACCATAGACACTCTATATGTGAATGTTGGAGTTAGCTATACAGGGTTGAGGTTGATTCCAAAATATATATAGTTTGATTTGTGATCAATACTGAGATACGTATACACTGGGTCGTGGATTGATTCAAGATAATATTTATCGATTTATTTCTGTACATCTAACTGTGGACAACTAGTTGTAGGTTACTAACGAGGACAGCTGACTTAATAAACTTAAAACATCAAAATATATTAAAAGTGTTGTAAATATATTTTGAACATACTTTGATATATATGTATATATTGTTATAGGTTCGTGAATCAACCAGTGGCCAAGTCTTACTTCCCGACGAAGTAAAAATCTGTGAAAGTGAGTTATAGTCCCACTTTTAATATCTAATATTTTTGGGATGGGAATACATGCAGGTTTTATAAATGATTTACAAAATAGACACAAGTACGTGAAACTACATTCTATGGTTGAATTATCGAAATCGAATATGCCCCTTTTTATTAAGTCTGGTAATCTAAGAATTAGGGAACAGACACCCTAATTGACGTGAATCCTAAAGATAGATCTATTGGGCCTAACAAACCCCATCCAAAGTACCGGATGCTTTAGTACTTCGAAATTTATATAATATCCGAAGGGTGTCCCGGAATGATGGGGATATTCTTATATATGCATCTTGTTAATGTCGGTTACCAGATGTTCACCATATGAATGATTTTTATCTCTATGTATGGGATGTATATTGAAATATGAAATCTTGTAGTCTATTGTTACGATTTGATATATATAGGTTAAACCTATAACTCACCAACATTTTTGTTGACGTTTAAAGCATGTTTATTCTCAGGTGAATATTAAGAGCTTCTGCTGTTGCATACTAAAATAAGGACAAGATTTGGAGTCCATGTTTATATGATATTATGTGAAAACTGCATTCAAGAAACATATGTCGATGTAATATATTTCTATTGTAAACCATTATGTAATGGTCGTGTGTAAACAGTATATTTTAGATTATCATTATTTGATAATCTACGTAATGCTTTTGAAATCTTTATTGATAAAATAAAGGTTATGGTTGTTTTAAAAATGAATGCAGTCTTTGAAAAACGTCTCATATAGAGGTCAAAACCTCGCAACGAAATCAATTAATATGGAACGTTTATAATCAATATGAACGGGACATTTCAGTTGGTATCCGAGCGTTTGTCTTAGAGAACCAGAATTTTGCATTAGAGTCTTATCGAGATTGTTAGGATGCATTAGTGAGTCTGGACTTCGACCGTGTTTACTTGAAAAATGATTGCTTAACAAATTTTGTTGGAAACTATATATTTTTAACATGTGAATATTATGTGATATATTAATCTCTTAACGTATTTGCTATTATGTGATAGATGTCTACCTCTAGAACAAGTCCCATTGACTCACCTAATAATAATGAAGAGTCAAATGTAAATTGGAATGATTCGTGGACTGATTCACAAGTTCCCGAAGAGGAACCGGAAGAAGAGTCGGAACCGGAAGAAGAATCGGAACTGGAAGAAGAATAGGAACCGGAAGAAGAAATAGAACCTGTGGGGGAAATAATAAAATGGTTAAGTAGAAGAAAATCCTCAACCAACCGACCAAAGTTAATTATGGTCAATGGTGTTTCTGCCAAGGAAGCAAAGTATTGGGAGGATTACCAATTCTCCGATGAATCGGATCCTGACAAGGATTCCGATGATGTTATAGAAATTACCCCAACACAATTTAATAAGGCAAAAGAGAACAATAAGGGAAAGGGCATAAAAATAGAGAAATTTGATTCCAAACCCGATGAACTTTATATGTATCGTCAACACCCGTATTTCTTAAATTGTGACAATAACCCAGGAACCTCTAAACCAACAGGTTTTTCTAAACCAATGTGGAAAACGACGGCTCGTATTAGGGGAACATCATATATCCCTAGAAACTTGGCTGAACGAACCAAAACCGAAGAAGAAGAAACGAGCGAGTCGAAATAAGATAGTTGTATTCGTGTGGTGTAATATATGTAATATAGTGTGCTTACGCTTTATGATATATGTAAAAATTGCTTGTATTAATAAGTATTTTTTTTTTTTTTATGAATCTAACTCTTGTCTATTTTACAGTATAAAAACACAAAATGGATAGACAACCCAATATTTTAAGAGACCTACCCGGAGACATGATTGATGAAATCTTGTCTAGAGTCGGTCAGAATTCCTCGGCAGAACTATTTAAGGCGAGATCAGTTTGTAAGACATTCGAAGAACGTTCCAAGAATGCCTTGATTTATAAAAGGCTTTCGTTCGAAAGATGGGGATATCACATTGGGAAATCCATAAGTTACGATGTGTTTACTTTGACGCAAATATTGCGGGGAACTCAAATGCTATTTTACACAACGGGTTAAGAAATTATTTTGACTCAATATATCTGAATATAGGACTTCATGATTTAGAAAAAGCGGCTAACATGCAACATAAAGAAGCATGTTATGCTTACGGGTTAGTAATGTTCGCTTCTCACCAAAGTGAGAACAAGAACATCGGGCTACAACTATTAAACAAAACGTTCCCACAAGTGACGGAGTCGGTAATTGGGGTAAGAAATGAGGTTTTTAGATTGCTACGGGACTGTTGGACATTACGTAACCCTCGTCCCTTTGACGATGTTAGAACACGCTGTCTTATCAACGGCCATAACGGTTATGTTCCACAAGACCAAGGATGGGAAGTAGTCCTAGTAAAACCGGAATGCATGACTTGTTTCTGGACGTATGAATTACGTGTCTTTATTGCCTTTGCTGAACGACTTGTGTACTAGCTAGAATTATCTTCACAACCATCTTGTATCAAATTTATTGTGTGCTATATTTCATGCTATATGTAAAATAAGCGGTATTGTAAGTTTGTAAAATATTGTGTAAAAGTTTGAACGTAAAATATTGTTATAATCAGTTTTTCATATAGAATTGTAGTAGTTGAATTGTATATTAGCTACTAAGTATGAACTTAACGGGTAGGTACTACCCGAATTTAAATTTATAAAACGCTAATATGAAGAAAAAGCTTTTATAAATGAGTTCATATTATGCTACGAGATACTATTGACTACTCTTAATATTCTGTATGATTAACTTGTTTCATTTGACTATTTTGAAGGAAATGGCACCAACTACTCGACACACCCTGAATATGAGCGAAGAGGAATTTCGTGCCTTTCTTGCCTCAAACATAGCCGCAGTACAGGCTGCGCTACATACCAACAATAACCTTGGATCTAGCAGTACAGGAAATCGTGTAGGATGCACCTACAAAGAATTCACTGCCTGCAAACCTTTGGAATTTGATGGAACCGAAGGACCGATCGGATTGAAATGGTGGACCGAGAAGGTCGAATCGGTGTTTGCCATAAGTAAGTATACTGAAGAGGACAAAGTGAAGTACGCTACACATACCTTCACAGGTTCTGCGTTAACATGGTGGAATACATATCTAGAGCAAGTGGGACAAGATGATGCTTACGCACTACCGTGGTCAGCATTCAAGCACTTGATGAACGAGAAGTACCGTCCCAGAACCGAGGTCAATAAGCTCAAGATAGAACTTAGAGGGTTACGAACCCAAGGATTTGATATTACCACGTACGAAAGACGATTCACAGAATTGTGCCTATTGTGTCCGGGAGCGTTCGAAGATGAGGAAGAGAAGATCGACGCGTTTGTGAAAGGATTACCGGAAAGAATCCAAGAAGATATAAGTTCACACGAGCCCGCCTCCATACAACAGACATGTAGAATGGCTCACAAACTAGTGAACCAGATTGAGGAAAGAATTAAAGAACAGACGGCTGAAGAGGCCAATGTGAAGCAAGTCAAAAGAAAGTGGGAGGAAAACGGTGATAAGAATCACCAATACAACAACAACAGCAATTACAATAATAATCGCAACAATTATCCCAACAATCGCAACATCAATCGCAACTACAACAAACGGCCCAACAACAACAACAATAACAACAACAACAACAACAACAACAACAACAACAACAGCAACTACAACAATCGTCCCAACAACAATAACAATCGCAACAACAACAACAATCAGAAGCAGGTATGCCAAAGGTGTGAAAAGTATCACTCGGGGTTCTGCACCAAATTTTGCAACAAGTGTAAAAGAAATGGTCATAGCGCGGCGAAGTGTGAGGTCTACGAACCAGGGGTTAACAGAACGAAAGGAATAAATGGTGTCGGAACGAGTAATGGAGGAGGAAGTAGTGTCGGAGCAAGTTATGCCAATGTAGTTTGTTATAAATGTGGAAAACCGGGCCACATTATTAAAAATTGCCCGAACCAGGAGAACACGAATGGACAAGGCCGCGGAAGAGTTTTCAATATTAATGCGGCAGAGGCACAGGAAGACCCGGAGCTTGTTACGGGTACGTTTCTTATTGACAATAAATCTGCTTACGTTTTATTTTATTCGGGTGCGGATAGAAGCTATATGAGTAGAGATTTTTGTGCTAAGTTAAGTTGTCCATTGACGCCTTTGGATAGTAAATTTTTACTCGAATTAGCAAATGGTAAATTAATTTCAGCAGATAATATATGTCGGAATCGAGAAATTAAACTTGTTAGCAAAACATTTAAGATTGACTTGATACCAGTAGAGTTAGGGAGTTTTGATGTGATAATCGGTATGGACTGGTTGAAAGAAGTGAAAGCAGAGATCGTTTGTTACAAAAATGCAATTCGTATTATACGAGAAAAAGGAAAACCCTTAATGGTGTACGGAGAAAAGGGCAGCACGAAGCTACATCTTATTAGTAATTTGAAGGCACAAAAACTAATAAGAAAAGGTTGCTATGCTGTTCTAGCACACGTCGAGAAACTACAAACTGAAGAAAAGAGCATCAATGATGTTCCCGTCGCAAAAGAATTTCCCGATGTATTTCCGAAAGAATTACCGGGATTACCCCCACATCGATCCGTTGAATTTCAAATAGATCTTGTACCAGGAGCTGCACTAATAGCTCGTGCTCCTTACAGACTCGCACCCAGCGAGATGAAAGAACTGCAAAGTCAATTACAAGAACTTTTAGAACGTGGTTTCATTCGACCAAGCACATCACCGTGGGGAGCTCCTGTTTTATTTGTCAAGAAGAAAGATGGTACATTCAGGTTGTGTATCGACTACCGAGAGTTGAACAAACTTACCATCAAGAACCGCTACCCACTACCGAGAATCGACGACTTATTTGATCAACTACAAGGCTCGTCTGTTTATTCAAAGATTGACTTACGTTCCGGGTATCATCAAATGCGGGTGAAAGAAGATGATATTCCAAAGACTGCTTTTAGGACGCGTTATGGTCATTACGAGTTTATGGTTATGCCGTTTGGATTGAATAATGCACCAGCTGTATTCATGGACCTTATGAACCGAGTGTGTGGACCATACCTTGACAAGTTTGTCATTGTTTTCATTGATGACATACTTATTTACTCAAAGAATGACCAAGAACACGGTGAACATTTGAGAAAGGTGTTAGAAGTATTGAGGAAGGAAGAATTGTACGCTAAGTTTTCAAAGTGTGCATTTTGGTTGGAAGAAGTTCAATTCCTCGGTCACATAGTGAACAAAGAAGGTATTAAGGTGGATCCGGCAAAGATAGAAACTGTTGAAAAGTGGGAAACCCCGAAAACTCCAAAACACATACGCCAGTTTTTAGGACTAGCTGGTTACTACAGAAGGTTCATCCAAGACTTTTCCAGAATAGCAAAACCCTTGACTGCATTAACGCATAAAGGGAAGAAATTTGAATGGAAGGATGAACAAGAGAAAGCGTTCCAGTTATTGAAGAAAAAGCTAACTACGGCACCTATATTGTCATTGCCTGAAGAGAATGATGATTTTGTGATTTATTGTGACGCATCAAAGCAAGGTCTCGGTTGTGTATTAATGCAACGAACAAAGGTGATTGCTTATGCGTCTAGACAATTGAAGATTCACGAACAAAATTATACGATGCATGATTTGGAATTAGGCGCGGTTGTTTTTGCATAAAAGACTTGGAGGCACTACTTATATGGGGTCAAAAGTATTATATATACCGACCACAAAAGTCTTCAACACATATTTAATCAGAAACAACTGAATATGAGGCAGCGTAGGTGGATTGAATTGTTGAATGATTACGACTTTGAGATTCGTTACCACCCGGGGAAGGCAAATGTGGTAGCCGACGCCTTGAGCAGGAAGGACAGAGAACCCATTCGAGTAAAATCTATAAATATAATGATTCACAATAACCTTACTACTCAAATAAAGAAGGCGCAACAAGGAGTTTTAAAAGAGGGAAATTTAAAGGATGAAATACCCAAAGGATCGGAGAAGCATCTTAATATTCGGGAAGACAGAACCCGGTATAGGGCTGAAAGGATTTGGGTATCAAAATTTGGAGATATGAGAGAAATGGTACTTAGAGAAGCTCATAAAACCAGATACTCAATACATCCTGGAACGGGGAAGATGTACAAGGATCTCAAGAAACATTTTTGGTGGTCGGGTATGAAAGCCGATGTTGCTAAATACGTAGGAGAATGTTTGACGTGTTCTAAGGTCAAAGCTGAGCATCAGAAACCATCAGGTCTACTTCAATAACCCGAAATCCCGGAATGGAAATGGGAAAACATTACTATGGATTTCATCACTAAATTGCCAAGGACTGCAAGTGGTTTTGATACTATTTGGGTAATAGTTGATCGTCTCACCAAATCAGCACACTTCCTGCCAATAAGAAAAGATGACAAGATAGAGAAGTTAGCACAACTGTATTTGATGGAAGTCGTCTCCAGACATGGAATACCAATCTCTATTATCTCTGATAGGGATGGCAGATTTATTTCAAGATTCTGGCAGACATTAAAGCAAGCATTAGGAACTCGTCTAGACATGAGTACTGCCTATCATCCACAAACTGATGGGCAGAGTGAAAGGACGATACAAACGCTTGAAGACATGCTACGAGCTTGTGTTATTGATTTCGGAAACAATTGGGATCGACATCTACCGTTAGCAGAATTTTCCTACAACAACAGCTACCATTCAAGCATTGAGATGGCGCCGTTTGAAGCACTTTATGGTAGAAAGTGCAGGTCTCCGATTTGTTGGAGTGAAGTGGGGGATAGACAGATTACGGGTCTGGAGATAATACAAGAAACTACCGAGAAAATCATCCAAATTCAACAAAGATTGAAAACCGCCCAGAGTCGACAAAAGAGCTACGCGGACAGTAAAAGAAAAGATATAGAGTTTGAAATTGGAGAAATGGTCATGCTTAAGGTTTCACCTTGGAAAGGCGTTGTTCGATTTGGTAAACGGGGGAAACTAAATCCAAGGTACATTGGACCATTCAAGATTATAGATCGTGTCGGACCAGTAACTTACCAACTGGAGCTACCTCAACAACTCGCGGCTGTACATAACACTTTCCACGTCTCAAATTCGAAGAAATGTTTTGCTAAAGAAGATCTCACTATTCCGTTGGACGAAATCCAAATCAATGAAAAACTTCAATTCATTGAAGAACCCTTCGAAATAATGGATCGTGAGGTTAAGAGACTTAAACAAAACAAGATACCGATTGTTAAGGTTCGATGGAATGCTCGTAGAGGACCCAAGTTCACCTGGGAGCATGAATATCAGATGTAGAAGAAATACTCGCATTTATTTCCAGAAGATACGTCAACACCTCCAACTGCTTAAAATTTCGGGACGAAATTTATTTAACGGGTAGGTACTGTAGTGACCCGAACTTTTCCATGTTTATATATATATTAAATGAAATTGTTATTTACATGATTAAGTGTTTCCAACATGTTAAGAAATCAAACTTGTTAAGACTTGATTAATTGAAATAGGTTTCATATAGACAATTGACCACCCAAGTTGACCGGTGATTCACGAACGTTAAAACTTGTAAAAACTATACGATGACATTTATATGGTTATATATATAGTTAACATGATTTTATTATAAGTATGTATCTCATTAGGTATTTTAACAATGAGTTATATACATAAAAATGAGACTATTAATTTAAGAAACTCGAAAACGATATATATAACGATTATCGTTATAACAACGTCTTACTAGGTACATATGAATCATATTAAGATATTGATACACTTGGTTAATTATGTTAAATGATAAGTAAATATATTATTAAGTGTATTAACAATGAAATACATATGTAAAAATAAGACTACTAACTTAATGATTTCGAAACGAGACATATATGTAACGATTATCGTTGTAACGACATTTAACTGTATATACATCATACTAAGATATATTATATATCATAATATCATGATAATATAACAATTTAACATCTCATTTGTTATAATAAACAATGGGTTAACAACATTCCACAAGATCGTTAACCTAAAGGTTTCAAAACAACATTTACATGTAACGACTAACGATGACTTAACGACTCAGTTAAAATGTATATACATGTAGTGTTTTAATATGTATTCATATACTTTTGAAAGACTTCAAGACACTTATCAAAATACTACTACTTAACAAAAATGCTTACAATTACATCCTCGTTCAGTTTCATCAACAATTCTACTCGTATGCACCCGTATTCGTACTCGTACAATACACATCTTTTAGATGTATGTACTATTGGTATATACACTCCAATGATCAGCTCTTAGCAGCCCATGTGAGTCACCTAACACATGTGGGAACCATCATTTGGCAACTAGCATGAAATATCTCATAAAATTACAAAAATATGAGTAATCATTCATGACTTATTTACATGAAAACAAAATTACATATCCTTTATATCTAATCCATACACCAACGACCAAAAACACCTACAAACACTTTCATTCTTCAATTTTCTTCATCTAATTGATCTCTCTCAAGTTCTATCTTCAAGTTCTAAGTGTTCTTCATAAATTCCAAAAGTTCTAGTTTTATAAAATCAAGAATACTTCCAAGATTGCAAGTTTACTTCCAAGTTTTCTAAATCCATTCCAAGTAATCATCCAAGATCAAGAAACCTTTGTTACTTACAATAGGTTATCTTTCTAATACAAGGTAATAATCATATTCAAACTTTAATTCAATTTTTATAACTATAACAATCTTATTTCGAGTGGAAATCTTACTTGAAATTGTTTTCGTGTCATGATTCTGCTTCAAGAACTTTCAAGCCATCCAAGGATCCTTTGAAGCTAGATCTATTTTTCTCATTTCCAGTAGGTTTATCCAAGGAACTTGAGGTATTAATGATGTTCATAACATCATTCGATTCATACATATAAAGCTATCTTATTCGAAGGTTTAAACTTGTAATCACTAGAACATAGTTTAGTTAATTCTAAACTTGTTCGCAAATAAAAGTTAATCCTTCTAACTTGACTTTTAAAATCAACTAAACACATGTTCTATATCTATATGATATGCTAACTTAATGATTTAAAACCTGGAAACACGAAAAACACCGTAAAACCGGATTTACGCCGTCGTAGTAACACCGCGGGCTGTTTTGGGTTAGTTAATTAAAAACTATGATAAACTTTGATTTAAAAGTTGTTATTCTGAGAAAATGATTTTTATTATGAATATGAAACTATATCCAAAAATTATGGTTAAACTCAAAGTGGAAGTATGTTTTCTAAAATGGTCATCTAGACGTCGTTCTTTCGACTGAAATGACTACCTCTTCTATTTAGATTCAGTTCAATATGAAACCCTAGCAATTTGATTCACTCAAAACGGATTTAAAATGAAGAAGTTATGGGTAAAACAAGATTGGATAATTTTTCTCATTTTAGCTACGTGAAAATTGGTAACAAATCTATTCCAACCATAACTTAATCAACTTGTATTTTATATTATGTAATCTTGAGATACCATAGACACGTATACAATGTTTCGACCTATCATGTCGACACATCTATATATATTTCGGAACAACCATAGACACTCTATATGTGAATGTTGGAGTTAGCTATACAGGGTTGAGGTTGATTCCAAAATATATATAGTTTGAGTTGTGATCAATACTGAGATACGTATACACTGGGTCGTGGATTGATTCAAGATAATATTTATCGATTTATTTCTGTACATCTAACTGTGGACAACTAGTTGTAGGTTACTAACGAGGACAGCTGACTTAATAAACTTAAAACATCAAAATATATTAAAAGTGTTGTAAATATATTTTGAACATACTTTGATATATATGTATATATTGTTATAGGTTCGTGAATCAACCAGTGGCCAAGTCTTACTTCCCGACGAAGTAAAAATCTGTGAAAGTGAGTTATAGTCCCACTTTTAAAATCTAATATTTTTGGGATGAGAATACATGCAGGTTTTATAAATAATTTACAAAATAGACACAAGTACGTGAAACTACATTCTATGGTTGAATTATCGAAATCGAATATGCCCCTTTTTATTAAGTCTGGTAATCTAAGAATTAGGGAACAGACACCCTAATTGACGCGAATCCTAAAGATAGATCTATTGGGCCTAACAAACCCCATCCAAAGTACCGGATGCTTTAGTACTTCGAAATTTATATCATATCCGAAGGGTGTCTCGGAATGATGGGGATATTCTTATATATGCATCTTGTTAATGTCAGTTACCAGATGTTCACCATATGAATGATTTTTATCTCTATGTATGGGATGTATATTGAAATATGAAATCTTGTAGTCTATTGTTACGATTTGATATATATAGGTTAAACCTATAACTCACCAACATTTTTGTTGACGTTTAAAGCATGTTTATTCTCAGGTGAATATTAAGAGCTTTCGCTGTTGCATACTAAAATAAGGACAAGATTTGGAGTCCATGTTTGTATGATATTATGTGAAAACTGCATTCAAGAAACATATGTCGATGTAATATATTTCTATTGTAAACCATTATGTAATGGTCGTGTGTAAACAGTATATTTTAGATTATCATTATTTGATAATCTACGTAATGCTTTTGAAATCTTTATTGATAAAATAAAGGTTATGGTTGTTTTAAAAATGAATGCAGTCTTTGAAAAACGTCTCATATAGAGGTCAAAACCTCGCAACGAAATCAATTAATATGGAACATTTATAATTAATATGAACGGGACATTTCACTGGTGGTGCAGGTGGTGCCGGTGGTGCAGGTGGTGCCGGTGGAGCAGGTGGTGCAGACCGCACGAAACTGGGTGCAGACGTTCTGGCTCCAGAAATAGTCAGCACGTAACGGGGTGCCTTACGCACTTGTGGGTCGGCAGGGTACGGCACAAGCCTCTTACGAGCAGTAACCCTACGATGCCAACCAAATGCGTCAGTGAAAGCACGGCCTCCGTTGATCCCCGGAATGATGGTGCCATCAGGACGGTACCGCTTCTTCGGCGGGGTGGAGGGTGCATGTATAGGTAAATCAGCAGGGTCCTCGTCGTCACTGGAGTCTGATGAAGACTCATCTGATGAAGAATCGGCGGATGATGAGTCATCCGAATCATGTGGTGGTGGCACGGGTGACTGACCTGGCAGTCCGAAGGCGGCCAACATCTCTCTGTGTCTGCCTGGCGGAATCGGCACTAAACATCCATTAGCAGCGCGTCGGCACGACATGCGCATATGGTTACGGAATGGCCCTTCCCCGAACTCCGCGGGAATCACAACACCACCGATGCGGGGTTGTGGCTCCGAGGGTCCGGGAGCAGACGGAGCTGGAATCTCCGTAGGGTCCACGTGTCCGTCAATAGTAGCCACTGGTGCAGGCGGCTGGCTGCTAGTCCCGGAAGATGAAGCGTCGGGGTCACTCGTGCGTATCGGGATCGGTGGATCGGCAATGGTGGTAGGTGGGGTAGCTGAAGAGTCTAAACTGCCCAAAACGATAGCAGGTGGTACATCCGATATCTGAACAAGGAAAAATAAATTTTCCATGTCAGTAAGTCATAAAGCAAGCACGTATTAGACCAACAGTTTAAATCATGTATAACAATAAGT
This sequence comes from Rutidosis leptorrhynchoides, assembly GCF_046630445.1. Taxonomy (NCBI): domain Eukaryota; kingdom Viridiplantae; phylum Streptophyta; class Magnoliopsida; order Asterales; family Asteraceae; genus Rutidosis; species Rutidosis leptorrhynchoides. Next base: position 294,744,319 of record NC_092337.1, read on the forward strand.
AGCATGGCAATAATAACGAATCGTACAGAAGTAGCATGCAATCGAAAGCAAGTGATATCATACAGTAGTGAAATCATGTAGTAGCATACGGCATATAGCAGTAAAAGCAAGCAGCAGCATGCAGTAAGTTCAGCGAAAACAAGTAAAGTAGCAAGTTGTAGATTAGTCCTATTAGTGAATCCTACTCGGGTCGGTCTTAGACTCACTAATGCAACCTAATTCCCTACAACCAATGCTCTGATACCAAATGTGATGCCCCGTACAAAACCATCGTGTACGAATCATCAACAACAGGATCATTACAAGGTTAAGTACTACATGCTGTAATAAAAGAAGTTGCATTCACGAAAAAAAAGGTAACGTCATAACCGACATCAAATGTTTTACACCAACAGTATGCTTCTACGAATAGCAAGCATGAATAAATGTATGTGACCCTTAGGACGTTACAAAACATAGTTCAAATGTATTAAAGTTTGAATGCAAGATAAACAGTTCATGCGGTGATAACACTAGAGCAGCGGGTGTCTACGGCAAGACTAGCACGACAGCGGAAGCAAATAACCTTAAGCACCTGAGAAAAACATGCTTAAAAATGTCAACACAAAGGTTGGTGAGCTATAGTTTAAGTATAACAGTATGTAAGGTAGGCCACGAGATTTCAGTGCTACAAAGAGCGTTTCAAAACAGTATGATAAAGTATATGTTAACCGTGGGCACTTGGTAACTAACTTAACGTTTATACCCCCTGAAAGTACACTTGGCAGGTGCGTATGTTTACGAGGTATTAAACACTCATTAAATGCTAGCGCTACTAGCCCGAGTGGGGATGTCAAACCCTATGGATCCATATCTAAGATTCGCGTTCACGGTTCAAAAACCAATGATTAAACGTTACCGAGCTAAAGGGAATGTTTATGCCGTTGTATAACCCACACATATATAAGTTTAAGTACTCATGCCTAGTATGTAAAACATAAAATCCGCATGTATTCTCAGTTCCTAAAATAAGTTAAAGTAAAAAGGGAATGCTATAACTCACAATGATAAAGTAGCGGTAAAGTATGACTCGGAAAGTAAGCAAGTAATGAAGGTTGTCCAAACGGGTCCTCAACCTAAGTCAAATAGTACTAAGTCAGTAAATCGTCCGAAAAGGTTTAAAAGTATGTAAATAAGGTCTTAAGGGTCATCATCATTCATCATCAAACAAAAGGTGTAAAGTAGGTTTCGTTTATGAAAGTAGTTTAAGACAAAGGCTGAGTTCTTTCAGTCACCACGGCCTCTACCCTTACTGAATTAAGGTGAGACCAGTGGCCATGGCTCCGTATATGAGTCCTTTAAGTGTGATAAAATTTACAGAAGCAAACTCGTCTTTGTTTGACCGTGGCGATGGTCTAAGTGCGAGTAGGTCAGAAATTTCTGCACAACGTTAAAAGGACATAGTGACGATCGGAGGGCCATAAATCCTAAACCGTAACTCGGATTAAGACGAGTCCTATATGAAAAGTTATCTACTCGTAAAGATCTATCTGAAAATCAAGGTTACAGTAGCCTGGGTTTACTGGTCTGTTACAGAAACAGCACAACAGTAGGTAGAAGGCAGAAAGCAGAAAAATAGTGGGTTCCGGTGGGTTTGGTGCTTGATGTTCATCATGGTTCTCATCCTTGATGCCTATAGCTTCAAGTGTACAACTCATTGATGTGTTTACATCATCTTTACCAAGTTTTGACCATCATAACCCTAGTGTAAGTCTAAGACATGAAGCACAACTCACTTAAGAGTTGTATGTAGTTTGATGAACCAAAGTTACATCAAAGTCTTAGATCTAACACATACATGAACTTTAAAACTAATAATAAGTTACAAACTTAGATTATCAACTAGTAAAGTGTATGTAAGCTTGAAAGCTCTTGTTAATGACAAAATAAGAAGACCATAAGCTATATAACTTAGATCCATTACAAGTACTTGAAGTTAAAATTAAAGACAGATTACTTTCATGTTCTTAAACTTTTAAAGTTAACTTTAAGTTCAAGATTAATGAGATCAAAGTTAACTAGTAACATTTGACCAATAATAACCAACACCATGAATTTAAAGTGCATATTATGAAGAAATAAACTAAGTAAATAAGTAAAAGGTTCATGGTTGTTCATACTTTTAAAGATTCAACCAAAGTTTGATCTTTAAGTAAAGTAAACTTTAAGTTTACTTCAAGAACTACAAGTATGATTTTAACACATGAACTTACAATCTTTTGATACTTTAAGTGTAGAACATAAACTAGAGAGTTTATGTTCTTGTTTGTTCTTGTAAATACAAGAAAAGAATAAAGAATAAACTACCAAGTTTGATTCTTGAAAGCATGTAAGTAAAGAAAGATAACAACTAGTAAGTAAGTAACAATAATCAAGTAACAACTACAACTAACAAAAGATTATAACAATCAAAGAATGATGATGATAAAGAGCCCTTAGGCTACGGTTTTTGTAGAGAAAAGAAGAAGAAGAAGAAGAACAAGTTCAAGTTGCTTACTAGATGAGAGGAAAAGAGAGAAAGAAAGTAGCAAGTATTGTGTGTGTTTTTGAGAGAGGAATGCAAGTGTATGAGTGATGAGAAAAATGAACAAAAACACTCCATATGGAGCATCTAGTCCACGGTTCAGTAGCAACAAAAGAGGGAGGTGAGTTGCCTAATAGTTCTCTGTGTGCAAAGTCTTAAAAGTTGGGCAAAAGAGGTGGTTACATGGGGATTACATGCAAACTAGATTCCAAGCCTTTAACTAACTAGTTAAGTAATACTTACATGTGAAAGACATGGGCTAACTAAGTCCACATAAGAAGTAGGGTGGGCTTATAAGCCCAATATCATGAGTCCATTACACTAATAAAGCCCAAGTTCAATTAATTAACAAATAAATCCAAATAAAGCCCAAGTAATTAACTAACAACTTTAGTTAATTAAAATGATTAATAAAACTTAATCATGAATGTAAATAATACTTGAAAATATTATTCGTGTAAGTTTTGCGTGTCACAAAGACGTTTCGAGCAATTAAAGTCAAGTTCGGGCAATCATGGCAACATGTAAATGTAATAACATACATTCGTTTTATCACACGTATTAATAATAACAATTATTAATAAATAACGTTGGAAAATCCAGGGTCGTTACATATATGCTAACTTGTCGACAGAATAAATTGTGAGCAGGAAGACAAAATAAAAAAATATAAAAGTAGTTTTACAATTCACAATTGATTGGTACGAACGATTGGTACGAACGATGTGGATGTATAACAATTTAGAAGATAAAAACAAAATCCTATAAAGTTCGATTAAGATGTTAAACAAATTCCAGCTCCTTATCTGATTCTGTGATCTCAGCAATAATTAAATAGATATAGATATAATATTAATAATAATATTAATATTAATAATAATTATATTATATACATAATAATAATAATAATAATAATAATAATAATAAATAATAACAATATTAATCAACCACAATAATGATAATAATGAAATTGATAATAATAATATTATTATTAATAATACTCAATAGAAAATTGTATTATTTTCTAATAATAATAAGGATGACTATAATATTAATAATAATTGTTATTGATAATGTAATAATAATAATAATAATAATGTCTAATAATAACACAATTAATAAATAAGGTATAACAATTTACATATTCCAATTTTTACATAATAATAATACAGATATTTATATTAGTAGTAATAAAAGTAATTATAAAAGTTAATAGGTTGTATTATAATGATAATAATAAAAATAACAATAGTACTAATATAAATAATGATACTTATAATAACAATTATAAAAATGATATTGATCGTATAAAAATAATGATTTTTAATGATAATATTTAATATTAATACTAATAATAACAAGTTACATATTTCATTTTTCATATATATATAGTATATATTATAATCATATTAATAATACAAATAATAATATAAATTTTAATTTTATTAATAATAACGAGATTAATAACAATAATATTGATATATCACTGTATCTAAACTTGTAATTATATTTAATATATTAATATTATATATATTTATGTATTTTCATTTTTAATAGTAACTTAGACATTCTATTTATTATTTTACATGTTTAATTCATTTTGATTAAAGTGTACTTTATTAAATTAAAAATTTATATATATATATATATATATACACACTTTTATTTATATATATATATATATATATATATATATATATATATATATGTATGTATGTATGTATGTATGTATATATATATATATATTTATATATATACATGTACCTACATAAATTTACACACACTTGTTCGTGAATCGTCAGGAATAGTAAAAGTTTAATTGTATACATAAACACAGTTCAAAGTTTATGAGACTTCAACATTACAAACTTTGCTTATCGTGCCGAAATCATATAAAGATTAAGTTTAAATTTGGTCGGAAATTTCCGGGTCGTCACACACAAATCACCGGATCCGAACTCATTCATGAAACAACCGAAAAGATCGTTCAAATCCGAGATAGGCTTAGGACGGCCCGTAGTTGTCAAAAGAGCTATACCGACACTAGACGCAACGACCTCAAATTCCAAGTCGGTGATCACGTAATGTTAAAAGTCGCACCTTGGAAAGGTGTAATCCGTTTTGGGAAATGCGGGAAACTAAATCCACGGAATATTGGTCCTTTCGAAATCTTGGAGCGTGTTGGAACCGTTGCTTATCGTTTAGATCTTCCGCCTCAATTGAGCTCCGTGCATCCTACTTTCCATGTCTCTAATTTGAAGAAGTGTCTTGCCGAACCCGAACTCGTCATCCCTCATGAGGAGCTTACTATTGATGACAAAATTCATTTCGTGGAGGAACCGGTTGAAATTGTGGACCACTTCGTCAAAAAGCTAAAACAAAGCCGAATTCCATTTGTCAAGGTCCGTTGGAACGCCAAAAGGGGACCCGAGTTTACTTGGGAGAGACTAGATCAAATGCAAAGGAAATACCCTCATCTATTCGTGAATTCAGAAACGCAAGATCCCGAGGAAGAAACAACGACTACTACGCCTACTTAAATTTCGGGACAAAATTTCTTTTAAGGAGTAGGTAATGTAACATCCCGTCTTTTTCCGTTTACTTTCCGTTATACTATTTTAAAGTCCGTTATATAATTATAACATCTCCCGTTAATACGCATTTTAAAATATTTCGTTTAGGTAATTCACGCACCCGAATCAAACTTGAGGGACTAAACTTGCCAAGAGGGCAAAGAGATGACTAGGTCAACTAGACAACTCCATCCTCCTCCATTCATTCATCTTTCACTTTCTCTCTTACTTTCAACTTCTCTCTCAAGCAACCAACTCAAAGATTCATCATCTATTTTTGATCTAGCAAGCATCAACTAAAACAAATTACATATTCGGAATCCTTGCATCTTCCTCTTCGAATCCATACCAACTTTATTGCATTTAGGTAACTTTCTAAAAACACTAGATTTTGTGTTCTTGATGTTTTTAACTTATAGAAGTGTTAATTAGTGTCTATGGCTCAAGTCTAACATGATTATGTGATTTATATGCTCGATCAAGTTATTTTAGTGTAACTAGCATGAACTTGAAAAGTATGTGTTTGATCTTGAGTTTTGGATGATTAAATGTTGTTGATATGCTAAAGTGCAAGTATTAATTGTGTTACTAGCATCACTAGCTTCATTTTGATGTGTAGGTTGATTAAGAAAGCTTCACTAACATGATTATTGATTTTGAGATTTTGGTTAGGGTTTGATAGACTTGAATATGAACTTTTGGTGCATTAAATGCTTGACAATGTTGTTTGTAGGTGTTTAGATGCGATGTATGTTTAATTACCTTCTAAACGGCATATCATACGTGTAAATTAGTTGCCCGAATCATGAAACGCATTTAATGGACTTGAATGTAATAAATGGTAAGCATTTAATGCGATTTTGGTTGTTGTAAATGTTAGATTGATTGATGAAATGTGCTTAGTTGCGTTCCTCGTCAAATTACCTTTCCAACGGTATAAGATACATGTTTTGATTGTTTGCGGATCATAAATTGTGTTTGTTTAAGTTTTGGTTCGTACACTTGTGTAATTTCAGCAATCAGATCTGTGCACTAATCTAGACGCCGTCCAGGCCTTCACATCTGGACGCCGTCCAGATGAACTGCCAAGTTCTGATTTGGTTGGTCATTTTTCGTTTAATTCTAACTATGCTACGCATCTCCGATTCACATGTAACTTGTTCTAACATGCTTATATATGATTAAAAACCTCAGAAAAATAGCTCAAAACCCGACCCGAACTTGTTGACTTTTTCGTTGACTTTGACCCGACCAAAGTTGACTTTTGATCAAACTTAACCAATTACTTATGCAACTATTCTAACTTGCTCTTATACTTGTATCTTGCATGAAACTTGGCAAATTTGATTCACATGCTAATTAATCGAGTCGTAACGAGCCATAGGACTAATTGAACACTTTGACCGACCGTGTTTACCGATATTGATACAACTTACTTGTTTAGGTCAAGACTAGCATTCGTTCTTGCACACGTTACTTTGTGAAGTACCTTATTTACTCGTGCACTCAAGGTGAGATCATAGTCCCACCTTTTCAACAACTTTTACTCTTTAAAACTGTGGGATGAGAAACATATACGTATAATATACTTTTATGCTTTGAACACAAGTACGAAAACAAACATTCCACGTGGAGTTAGAACAAAAAGGCCTCAATTCAATTATCATTAGTTACACTTGCAGGGTGTAAATGTGAACTTATGTTGTGCGATCACATGGGCTTGACAAGCCCTCATTCAAACGATTCGCTACCGTTAGCGGATGAAATATATTTTCGAGTATATAGTGTAGGTTCTAACACTATGATAACGGGGTTCGTGAACAGTTAAGTCTTGATAATTGGGTGCTCCACAAACGTATAACAACTTTGGAAGGAAAACGATTTTGATAATCAACGTTGTGGTAATACAAAATCTTGTGGTTCAAAAACATCGTTTACTACTACACCTATGATTTCACCAACGTTTTTCGTTAACAGTTTTCTATATGTTTTCTCAGGTCCTTGAACGCTAAATGATATATGCTTCTGTACTCTACTTTTTGATACTTGCTTGGATGTCGAGTATACATGCATACGGAGCTTCTTTTGACTTTACTTAAATTGTGTCGCATAGGTTTCATTCGTACTTAAAACGTTGTAACGTAACTAGCCTTTGAACTACTTTGTAATACTTGAAACATCTTTACTTATGAAATGAATGCGACATACTTTTGGTCAAACGTTGTTTAAAGACTTATGACCACGTAACGGGACCTAAGTAGACGGCGCCGTCAATGACGATTTTGTCGGGTCGCTACACCACCACCACCAACCACCCCCTACCACCACCCACCACCACCACCACCACCATTAACCACGAACCACCACCACCACCACCACAAACCACCACCAACCACCACTAACCACCATCAACCGCCACCACCACCATCATCCACCACCACCACCACCAACAACCACCACAAACCAACACCACCAACCACCACCAACCACCACGACCATCCACCACCACGACCACAAACCACCACCAACCACCGCCAACAACCTCCCACCGCCGCCACCCACCACCAATCGCCGCCGCCCACCACCAACCGCCATCACCCACCACCCACCGCCACCCACTACCAACAACCACCACCAACTACCCACCACCAACCACCACCACCTACCACCCACTGCCACCCACCCACCACCACCACCTACCACCCACCACCACCAAAACCAACAATCACTAACCACAACCGACCACCACCCACCACCCACCACCACCTACCACCACCAACCATTATACAAACATTTATCATTCATCGAACAGTTATGATTCATAAAAGCAACAATTATCATTTATCAGAAAAACATTTATCATATATCAAAAAACAATTATCATCAAACAATTATCATTTATTGAAAAATATTTATCATTCATCAAAAATTTATCATTAATCTAAAAATTCATCGAAAAACGTTTATCGTTCATCAAAAATAGTTATCATTCATCGAAAAATAATTATCATTCATCGAAAAACAATTATCATTCATCAAATAGTTATCATTTCATCGGACAATTATCATTCATCATTCATCAAACATTTATCATTTATTAGAAAAAGTTATTATTCATCTAAATTATTTTTCATCAAATAGTTATCATTTTTTAAAAATCGGTTATCATTCATAAGAAAACAATAACCATTCATCACAAAATGATTATCTTGCATTAAAATATTTTATATCATCAAACATTTTAATAGAGTTACAAAAGTAGTAGAATTTCAAATAGTTGATTTAATATGATTAGTTTTATAAAAAAGAATAGGGCATTCCGAGAATCGAACTCGGGACCTCCCGCACCGACGGCGAGAATCATACCACTAGACCAAATGCCAAATTATCAAACAATTATCATTCATCTAAAAAACACTTATATTTTATCAGAATACGGTTATCATTCATCATAATGCTCTCATTCATCAAAAACTTCTCATTTATCAAAAAACAGTATCATACATCAAGCATTTATCAATCATCAAAATACCCGATAATTGAGAAAAATACCAAATGAATGATAAAAGTAGCTGATGAATGATAAACGATGAATGATAAAAGAACGTGATGAATGATAAAAAGTACCCGATGAATGACAAAAATATCCGATGAATGATAAAAATACTCAGTGAATGATAAAAATAGCTGATGAATGATAAGCGAAGAATGACAAAATAACGTGGTGAATGATAAAAAAAAATAAGATGAATGATAAAAAAGGGGTGATGAATGATAAAAATAAGGTAATGAATGATAAAAAAAGGTGATGAATGATAAAAATTAGATGATGAATGATAAAAAGGAGGTCAATGATAAAAAAGATTTAATGAATTATAAAAAATGATATAATGAACGATAAAAGATTTGCAAAAAAATGAGGTGAAAATGATAAAAAACAAGATGCATGACAAAAAATGAGGTGATGAATAATAAAAATAAGGTGATGAATGATAAAAAAAACAAGATGAATAATAAAAAGTAGATGATGAATGATTAAACACAAGACGAATGATAAAAACGATATAATGAATGATAAATAGGAGGTGATGAATGATAAAAAAATAAGATGAACGATAAAAATAGGTGATGAATGATAAAAAAAAATAATAAAAAACTATGATGAATAAGAAAACAAATATGATGAATGATAAAAAAAAAACTAATGAATTATAAAAATATGATGAATTAGAAAAAAAATATGATGAATGAGAAAAAAATATGTCCATATGAACGATAGTAAGAAAGTTAATTAATCATTCATCAAACAAAATTCATATATAATATATAAATATCAGTGAATAGATCGTACTCTTGCACTGTGTTATTTCCGATATAGGTTTGTTTATACTAAGATAAGATAAATTACAATGTGCATCATTAACACTACTATAGATGAAAGTCAACTCACCTGACGATTCTTCACATATTCCAGATATGAAGGGACGTCCGGTAACGGTACTTCTCATCAGCCTTGGCCTGAGGGGTTTTTTGAAAGCATATAATGTCTCCGTCTTCGATCTTACAAGAAGAAAAAAAAAAAAATTCTTTAAATGTAAACACCATTTCGCGCCACGACAAATAGCTTTTTTATTATATAAAAGTTGAGAATGGTACCTGGCTAGCTCTAAATGAACTTCTTTTCTCAAGGCGTTCACACATAACACATGGCTCAAATTTTATTTCCTGATCATTAATGGATGACACTAATTCATAAATTTTCATAAAATAATGTTTGAACACAGAATATTGATACTGCAGGCATGTAACACAACAGCATGAGGTAACATACCTCATAGAGTTCAATTTCTTCATCTGGACTAAAACCAGCTCTCTGATTTAATTTTGATATGATTTCAGTTGGTTTACTAGAACTCTTCACTGGAAACCTACCCACAAAACTGGAAAAGAAAAAAAAAATATAGTTTTCAAGAAACCACTGTCACATACTGTTAAAAAATATCATATTTACAACTATAATTGATGATTATCACATCAATAAAGTATATTAAGATCTCTATGTGATTATGTGGGCTCTGAGTTTGTGTAAACCTCGAAGTGAAGATCTTAAATAAACAACTCACAGATCCGTACAAGATAATTGTAGTAATAATAATAAATACAATAAAATTCACATCTGGACAATACCGAAGTTCTTCCTTCTCGGGATCATAAAGCGTAAAGAAGAGAAGTATATCTTCTTTGCTTTTGACACGTGGCGGAAGGGGTTGCAAATCCTGAGACCAAAACATAATTTTGGTAGAGCAAAAATATAGAAGGTAAAGGAAAGATTTAAGCAAATGTGATTTCAAAGTAACAAGACAATATTACCGGTCCGATCTCGATCTCCAAAAACAGTTTCAGTTCAGCATTCTGAGCCTTATTGGAAAAATCCCTCAATTGTCCAACCTGCAGTCCACATGGTTGCCAATTGGTTACAATAACTTATGTGACAAACACTTTGAGTTGTGCTATTTCCAATATAAGAGCAACAAAGTCAGATTGAAAATAGCAGAAAATTGAAGATTATGATCAGCATAGGAGTATACATATACATATTACAGTGATACAAAAAGCCAACTTGATGGAATTAGTCCTGAAATCATACAAAATGCAGATATTTGGAGATGCATTATCTGACTAAAGGCAAATTTAAATAAACTTATTCATCCTACATATTCAGATATATATATTACATATTAATCTTTCACATACACAGCTATCATGAAACACTACGCTTTTTTGTTCGGTACGTGCTAGATTGTAATTTTGTAGTCCATGTATACAACAAAGCAATGTGTTTACAAGTAGAGGTAGTGTACCGATTGTGTTTCCTCCTGAGCAGTTAAAGGCCAATTGGGACGGTATGTGTGATTCTGCCTCTTTGCCCATATCCAGAACCTCTAAAATTGAACAGGCACAACGAATTCTTTGGCAACCTCCTCCTGCAGCAATGAATATTAGTAAGTCAGAGGCACATAAGATAGAATTTGATAGCATAATAAGCTCTAGTTCTGACAAGTATGTCAATATTACATGAACAAAACCAGTATGTTTATGTGAAGCACGATATAATATTAAAAGAAAAGTAAAAGGTTGGAAACTACAACTCAACAATGAAATACATTAAGCATAATCAACAGATCCCCAAACAATCAAATAACCAGTACCTTGAAAAGATTAAACGGTGTTTGCTTCTGTATACGGAAGCTACGAACTTTGTCATGGTTCACAAGATCAAAATATATATCTTTACCTATCTGTTCCATCAGGTCTTCATCACGAGAAAATAAATATCAGTGACTGGCTTTTAATCGAACATGTGGTGGGCAATCAATATATAGTGCAATTATATAGTACGTTCCAAGCTACAATTGTCAATAAAATTCATAATAAATCATATTTAGTTCAACACAATTCCAGTTGCAATTTAGTAGATAGATTATAAAACCATTGTCAACTAAACTCATACATTAATCATATATATTAGCGCCAATTTTCTCAGTTTGATAAATTAAAATTGAACTTAATATACCTTTCGATTAGAAGAAGAAGACGCACCAATGCAACCGATTAGATCAATTAGTAGTATCAGATCATACTAATTGATCGATCATACGATCGGAGAAATCAGAAGCTGAATAATAATCGATATAGGTTTAATTGCGGTTTGCTGAACAGTTGAACATAGGTTTGTTGCACGATCCGTACAAATTATAAGTTTAGTTTCGATTTAGTATGTAATTTGTAATTGATTTTTATGAACAGAACTTGATAGAAGTATAATTAGGAAGAAGATCGGTAGTTTCAAAAAAAAGGAAGAAGAAGAAGAACGTGTACCATTTTATCTGTAGGTGTGATGAGCTAGGGTGAAAAAAGCTGCAGACATAAATGACCATTATACCCCTCCGCAATTTTCAGTATAAAATCAGACTTTTATTAAAATTAGTTAAATGTGTGGCTGATATTTACTTATTCAGTTTGTACTCCTTAAGTTACCTATCCATGGATCAGTTCCCTATATATATATATATATATATACTCTAGGTTTTTGAGCTCGTGCGTTGCACGGGTGTGTGAAAAACCGTGCAAAAATGTAATTTTCTGTTCATATTGATATGTAAATAGCGATACTAAAAAAATAGAAAAAGTATAAGAAATATTTAAGAGGCCATGGTGTTGACAAATTTAAAAGTTCTTTTAAGTTTAAGAGTCCGTGGTGTTGACAAATTTTAAAAGTTCTATTGAGTTTTGAGTTTAGGAGCCGTGGTGTTGATAAATTTTAAAAGTTCTTTTGAGTTTAAGAGCCCGTGGTATTGACAAATTTTAAAAGTAGTTTTGGATGATGTTAGTAACTTAATGTCTACAATTTTTTTTCTCAATATCTTTTGAATTATATATAAAATATATAAATATATATATATATATATATATATATATATATATATATATATATATATATATATATATATATATATATACTCTAGGTTTTTGAGCTCGTGCGTTGCACGGGTGTGTGAAAAACCGTGCAAAAATGTAATTTTCTGTTCATATTGATATGTAAATAGCGATACTAAAAAAATAGAAAAAGTATAAGAAGTATTTAAGAGGCCATGGTGTTGACAAATTTAAAAGTTCTTTTGAGTTTAAGAGTCCGTGGTGTTGACAAATTTTAAAAGTTCTATTGAGTTTTGAGTTTAGGAGCCGTGGTGTTGATAAATTTTAAAAGTTCTTTTGAGTTTAAGAGCCCGTGGTATTGACAAATTTTAAAAGTAGTTTTGGATGATGTTAGTAACTTAATGTCTACAATTTTTTTTCTCAATATCTTTTGAATTATATATAAAATATATAAATTATATATATATATATATATATATATATATATATATATATATATATATATATATATATATATATACTCTAGGTTTTTGAGCTCGTGCATTGCACGGGTGTGTGAAAAACCGTGCAAAAATGTAATTTTCTGTTCATATTGATATGTAAATAGCGATACTAAAAAAATAGAAAAAGTATAAGAAATATTTAAGAGGCCATGGTGTTGACAAATTTTAAAAATTCTTTTGAGTTTAAGAAGCAGTGGTGTTGACAAATTTAAAAGTTCTTTTGAGTTTAAGAGTCCGTGGTGTTGACAAATTTTAAAAGTTCTATTGAGTTTTGAGTTTAGGAGCCGTGGTGTTGATAAATTTTAAAAGTTCTTTTGAGTTTAAGAGCCCGTGGTATTGACAAATTTTAAAAGTAGTTTTGGATGATGTTAGTAACTTAATGTCTACAATTTTTTTTCTCAATATCTTTTGAATTATATATAAAATATATAAATTATATAGTGCGTAATATTTAAATAAAATATTAGTACACTGAAAATTTATCCTCGAACGTAATGTTAGTAAAGTCTAAGTTATATTATTTTAGAATTATTATATACAATTATTTTTTGAATAAAAGTGTAACTCGCGAGTTTAATTTTAGAAGTTGTTAGTCATTTCAGCAAAATAATGGTATTCGGGGGAGTCGTCATGTATAATTATCATTATAATAGTTATATCTGTGTGTTCATAAATACTTTAAGGACTTAGACTGTAAATTCAAATCACTTCTATATTTATTGCTAAAAAAATGCTCTGTTGGTATTGCATTGAAGCTCCGTGCCAAATACAATTTATTGCGTTTAGTTCGTAAAATTATTTCGAGTTGAACGGTGATGGCGGTGGTACCTAACTCGTGGCGAACAAAAAGATAAATCTGTTAAAATATTTTGGTGGGTTTTGTTTGGTGGTTTTATATTAAATAGCGAAGTTTTTTATACCTCTAAAGTTATCTTTTATACTCCTGATAAAATTACAAATAGTATCCAATTATAAGGGGGTAAATTAGAAACTTAAAGGAAAATATAAAAAAAGGAAGTCATTCTCTATTTTGAATAGTATAGTATTCATATTTATATACGGAGCATTATGTTATATATATATATATATATATATATATATATATATATATATATATATATATATATATATATATATATATATATATATATATATATATATATAATTGTAAATAATATATATAATCTATACATATAATAATCTATAAATAATTTTCAACCACAATCAAGATAAAACTTTTGGTTTATATATATGTATAGATATATGTATACATAGATAGGGTGAAATCAGGGGATAAGTGACATTTTTGGGATAAAGGGATAAGTAAAATTTAATTTTTATATTTTTTACATTAGAGCTCCGATTTAAAAAAAAAAAAAAAAATTCTGTGATTAACTGACATTGTGTAGATTCATATTTTTTTTTCAACAGGACCTTAAAATGCATGTGATGTATTTGAGATTTTTTTGAGTTTTTTTTATACTTTAGCCCGATTTAGAGTTTAGGGTTTAGGGTTTACTCCTAAACCCTAAACCCTAAAATTTAAACCGTTCGTATTAAAAACGCGGAGTTGTAATCCCTTGAATCCAATAATTTGCTTGAAATCCAACGAACCAATCAGAGTGTGACATGTGGCGCGACAATCACATGTGATTGAAAAAAATTTCAAAATTTTTTTTTTTGAAAAATTAAAAATTCAAAAAAAAAATTCAAAATTTTTTTTTTCGAAATTTTTAAAATATTTTTTTTTATTTAGCATGTCAAATTCAATCACATGTGATTATCAAACCCAATCACATGTGATTGTAAAACATAATTACATGTGATTCTGCATGTTAAATCCAATCACATGTGATTGAAAAAAAAATTCAATTTTTAAAAAAAAAAAAAAAATTTCAGCAGGAAATAGACTTTAATTCGGTGATTTGATTAAGTTTGTTAGCGTTTCGTGATCATATCTTCAAAATCTCAGACTTTAATTCGGTGATTTGATCAAGTTTTGATCAAAAACTTGGTGTTTAAAGGTTTTAGCACAAATTTACTGAAATTCGTCATTTTACTAAATAAATTTTTTTTCAATCACATTTGATTGGATTTGACATGCAGAATCACATGTGATTGAGTTTTACAATCACATGTGATTGGCATGCAGAATCACATGTGATTTACTGCATGTCAATTCAATCACATGTGATTAAAAAAAAAATTTCGAAAAAACAAAAAAAAAATTCGAAAAAAATTAAAAAAAAAAAATTTTTTGAAAAAAAAATTAAAATTTAAAAAAAAAAATTTTATTTTTTTCAATCACATATGATTATCGCGCCACGTGTCGCACTCTGGTTGGTCCCTTGAATCTCAACTAAAAACTTGGTTTCATTTGAATATTTCTCTAAAAACTCATTCTAAACCTTAATTTCTAAACCCTAAACCCTAATTTCTAAACCCTAAACACTGTGTTTCATTAATTAAAAGTTATTTTTTCTATATTTTTTTTTTTGTTAACATACATCTGATGCATGAAAAGCAGTTAACATGCATCAAACAGCAGCTAACATGCACCATATGCATCTTAACGATCCAGAGTTAAAAAAAATTATTTTTTTCTGAATCTACACAATGAAAATAGATCCAGCAAATTTTTTTTTTTTAATCGGAGCTGTAGAATTAAAGATATAAAAATCACAAAATCACTTATCCCCTTATCCTAAAAAAACTACTTAGCGCTGGATCCTTCCTATATATATATAATTGGATAAATCATACGAAGATTTGACATATTTTGATCTTCTAAACAATCAATCACACTTTCTATCATATGGGTTTGCTACAAATATGTTTGCACAATTGATATATTTGACATATATTATTAAAATATGAAGTTGCAAATAAGATCTTAATTTATGGGGCCAATACCAAATATTGCAAGATGATAACACCAATCATATGTCTATATAAGAGTGCAAGTATCTCACTTAATAGACGTATAATAATAAAGACGATGGTGATTTATACATAAAAAACTAACTACAACCTAAATTCTTTCTTGGAGGGGCGTGATCCCATCTTTTAAAAAGCTCGTCTATGAACCTACTCAAATGAAAACATATCAAATTCTTATAACAGATGACATAAAATAAGTCAATAACATAAAAACGATCGAACACACACATAATGTTAAGATATACTTTTAGAATATTCATAATATTAATTTTTTTTTTTTTTTTTTTTTTTTTTTACGAGGAACCACACTATGTTCATAATATTATTATCAACATAGAACTTCATTAAAGTCTTCCTTAATCATATCACCTATAATGATAACACACCACTTAAAAGGTTATAGATAACATAATGTAAACATTCATAATTTATTAATTAACTACTAAGGTGCCTCGCGCTTCGCGGCGAGATTGCTCACCTTTTAACGCTTTTCAACACCTTTTAACTTTTTACAAATTACACAATGAAAGCGTTAAGTTATTATAGTTTTTTTATTGAAAATATTTTTATGACATTTTCTTAAACTGTGTGATTTTTGTCTGTGTACTATTATATGGAACGGATGGAGTATTTTTATTATTATTACTATTATTATTACTATTATTACTATTATTATTATTATTTTACTATTTACTATTATAAGTTAAATTAAAAGTAATATGAACGGAGTAATCTTTTTGTTTTATTATAAAAATTAAATAAAAATAAATAAGCATGAATTGAATCTAGATATAAATATTAAATTAAATATTTGCTGTTAAAAAAAATAAAAAAAAAATAAAACAATGTACATGTATGTGGATATTAAGTTGTCAAATCCTGTCCTCCCTCCACCTCCCATTTTTACCCTTTTTTTTTTGGGTTTCGAGATCTGATATGATAATGTGCATTTATGTGGATACTGAGTTGTCAAATCCTATCCTCCCTTCACCTCCCATTTTTACCCTTTTTTTTTTCTTTCCTCTTCAAAAGACGCTCTCCCTCTAATTTTTCGTTTACCTAATACGGAGTATTAAACAGAAATGATGGATGTTATTATGTGTTCATATATTATCAACCATACCATTTTCAAACCCACTGCATCCTTTTATCAACCATTTTCAAACCCAAGTGTTAAACAATGTTTATTAATCCCATTTTTTCTCCGACCAAACACACACCGTCAGTCATCTTTTGCAACCTAACCGGTGGTGGTGACTATCCTTAAACCACCGTGAAAAAACCAAAAGACCTCCGTCAAACCACGAAGCTTCTTGGAAAACTCTGGTGGTGGCTTTCGGTGGTCTTTGCATTTGAATTTTCAGGTATGAATTTGATTATTATTTTTTTCAGATTAATTTTTTTTTCTGAGATAATTTTTTTTTTCATTCTGAGTTTTACAGGCAAAGTTTTTTTTACCCTTTAATTTTCAGGTATGGATCTGAGTTTTTTTCTGAGATAAAATTTTTCCAGTTCAAAGTAGTGGATATCGACGATGGTTGGTGGTGGTCTTTTGTAGTAGTAGTAGTAGTTCATAAAATGTATAGTTGTTGTTGATTGACTTAAGTTTTTTAAGATATGAGTTTGTTTAGCAAAGGAAACTGAAAAATTAATTTGTATTCATTCACTTTTTTTTTTGTTTATAAGTTAAGATGTTTTTAAGACTTTGTTTTAATTTTTTTTTGCTCTTGTTTCAAGATCGTTGGTGATCTTTGTTTAAAGATGTTTGTTCTTGTTTCAAGATTTCTTTTTTTTGGGAGAAAAAAAATTGATACAGTATCCAAGGATCAATTAGTGGGGGGGAAGGCGCTGCAGTTAAATAGTAAAGGGAGGTGGGTTTGGCCAATAGGATTGCAGGGTAATTTGCTCAATTTAGTGTATGTAGTAAAGTAATTATAATAATAATTATGACTGCATATAAATAAAATAATATAATTGTTTAACAAAGAACCTACTTGAACTTAATTGATTCATCAATTATATGATGACTCCATTTCACTATTGTTTTTTTTTTTTTAAAGATCAATTTATTGAAAACGGAATAGTTAGAAATATGTTCTCGGGTTGGCTACGGTTCGATCGTGATTTGACCGTGGTACATATATTCCGAAGATATGCCCATGACATTAAATAATAAAAGTCCATTTATCCTATTCGGTCACACACAAATGCCAATCGTAAATTGTTTGATATACCTTCTAATCGGAAATTAATTTATTAATCATTAGTTAATGGTTTAATAAATTAAGTAAGTTTTTTTTTTATTTGTGTACATATACTTATAAGACTTAATTACACGGATGGTCACTGTAGTTTGTCAAATCTTGCAAGTTTAGTCACTAAACTTTTTTTCTTGCAAAGATAGTCACTGAGGTTTGAAAATCTTGCAAAAACGGTCACTCCGTGTAACGGACGTTAATTATGCACGTTAAGTATCAGTCACAGGTTAGGCATGTGAGGGCATTTTGGACCTTTTACTTCAAATTGAAAGCCACATAAATCTGAATCACCTTGAAACCCACGAGTGGGCCCAAGATAGATGTGTGAGATAGATAGGAATCCTATTCTTATAAATATAAATCAAAATTCGTGAAACAGCTCATCAAATAACTTCATCGAAGCCCTCAACATAAATTGAATTCGAGAGAAAGAATCAATATCCTCTTAAAACCCAAAATCATATAATATTGAAACTTCCTAAAATTCTTTACAAAACCCAAAACAAAAAAGAAGCTGAATTAGATGAGTTCGACCGGCTACAACAAATCTTCTTTTGTCAGATCAGAGTTTAGCAGGAGATCTGCGAGAGATTGTAGCTTCGCCGGAGATCTCCGATGAAGGAACGAAACGGCAGCGTATATACAATGAGAGAATCGATGTCGGAAAGCCAATCATCGCCGGTTAAAAATTCGACAGTCATCTCCAGAATCTAGCTTTCTTATTTGGGTGTGATTTTCATGTGTTTGATTGCGAAGTTAAAGGGTTTGATTTTTTTCTCTAGAAATCTATTGTACCTTCTCTATATATAAAGATGGTGTTTGTATGTATCACTTCAACTATATAAGGTAATTTCTTTTACATCTGCGTTTTTTCGTTGAAGCATTCAATGTTATAGTTATTGTAGTTAATTTTGATTTTATTATTAAATCGAAAAGATAAAAGTACTCAAACCGATTTTTCAAGTGATTTTTCAAGTAATTTCCTTTATCATTGTTATTTGGGTTTGTGGTGTGTAGAGACGTAACGATGCAATGAGGGAAGTTGGTTCAAAGTATTTGTATTTCAGTCTGATTTGATAAAGATTTGTATTGTATGTGTGATTTTTTTTTTATTTTGAAATGATTTGTTGGAGATTTGTCAGATCTAGGTTCATTCTGTTTATATAAGATTTAATTAGGGTTTTATTGAAAGAAGATGAAGGTTGACGACTTGAAGGCTAGTGAAATTAGGGTTTCAGATTGAAAATGGGGAAAAAAGGAAGAGGAACATGTTTTAAAGGCTGAAATAATTATGTATTGACGAAATTACCCCTCACGTGAGGGGCACATGCTCTGTTCTAACAGACCAAACTAACGCCAGTTTGCTTGAGTGACTGAAATAGAAAAATTTTGAAACCACGGTGACTAAAAATGCAAGAAAAAAAACTATAGTGACTAAAGTTGCAAGATTTGACAAACCACAGTGACTATTCGTGTAGTTAAGTCTAATTATAAATCTAAATATATAAGATTTGATTTGGTATAAATAAGATTTGATTTGATTTGTAAATCTTATTTTATATAAAGATTTGTACTATAATCATATTTTATATAATATATAAGATTTGATTTGATATAAATAAGATTTGATTTGATTTGTAAATCTTATTTTATATAATGATTTGTTCTATAATCATATTTTATATAATATATAAGATTTGATTTGATATAAATAAGATTTGATTTGATTTGTAAATCTTATTTTATATAAAGATTTGATTTTGCAAATCTTTCCAAATCTTTATATTTGTATTATATGTATCAATTTTATTCTATATAATACCAAGTCTTGGTATTGAAAATATATATGTAACTTGAGATACAAAAACACACATACAAAATGCTATTTCTCTTTCTCATTTTCAAGTAACTAAAATACTTTATAATTGGGTTCGGGTTTTGGTGGAAATAAGGAAAGGAAAAGATCCGTTAAGTAGAAGGTATAGATCGAAGCAAGGTTGGAACTTTGGGTGTCTACCGTTTAGAGGAACTCTTCTTTGGGTTTTCAAATTCGATCTTCAAAAGGGCTACAAAAGTTGTATTCTAATCTTCTCTTGTTCAGTTTCGTTAATTTGTTTTGTTTACTAAAGTTTTGTACAATGATCCGTGGAAGAGTATGATTTTGTAAAGTTTTAAAAATGCTTCCGCTCGCTTTGAATTTGTATAATACTCCAACAGTGGTATCCGAGCCATCTTGTACAAATTTTAACAAACTTTTCTTATGATATTTAGTTTTGATGGATGCGTTGTGCATGATTCTTGGAGATGATCATGCATAACAAACATGCAAAACAAGTATTATAATTTATGTTTTATGTTTCCTAAATACTAATTTGAATCATGGATTTTGGCAAAATGTAAAATGGGTTAAATTCATTTTTTTTTCATTTAAGAAATTTTTTTCAGCCTGGACAGTCCGTATTTGATGGACTGTTTCGGGGCATTAAACTCAATATTATTGTATGAGACCAATTGCATTTGAAAGCTAACTGAAAGAACTTAAATTTGAAAAAAAAAAAATTCATCGAAAACGGATTAGAAATGAGTAAGATATGACCATTTAAAGTTACATGTATGAATCTGCCAAAATCCGAAAATTTTAATGGTAACTTGCATGTTGACTGTTAAAGATTCAATGTTTAGAAAAATAAAGTACATGAATTCTTTTCATGTTTTACATGAAATGAGAAAATTAAAATTATTAATTTTAGACTTTATGCTTTGGTAAGGTGAATAAATCTCCAACATGTTTTGATTCACTTAATATGTTTATTTGGATGGTTTTGGCATGAAAACCATACTTACAAAATATGAAGTGGGTTTACATACATATGTTATGTAAACAAGGATTGAATATTATAAGTGCCATTAAGTGTTGTTTAAATCAATCCTTATCGAAACATGTTATATGAAAATGGACGGTTGGCACTCCATTTGTTATGTATGTGATTGTTGTATGAAATCGGTAGTATTTGCCTCAATAAGACCCTTGTGTGGATGTTTGGTTGTATGATTTAATTTATTATTTATTCGGGATGAATGTAATAATTTATTAAACGACTTGCATGTCGTCTTTCTATTTATATTGTATTTGTAATAGTATAGAAAATAGAAAAGTTATTTTGTAAGATAATGCAACCAAAATTGAAATCAAGAAGACGATGTTCACAAGGCGGCCCATCCGAGCATATAATGGAGATGGCGGTTTTAGTGGGAGCCAATTCTCACACAAGGTTATGTCCCTAGTTGACCATGTTTTTCCGTGTGTTGGCTCACCGGAAAAACGCATAGGACTCGAGGCATACTACCGATAATTGCGTGTCATGATTATTATTGTTTAATTATTTGTCTATGCCATGCTAGCTAGAAAATGTTTTTAAAAAAAAACAAAAGGGACAATAATCATATAAAACGGTTTGGTTAAAATTAGTTTAACAAACGCAACACGCAATACATAATTAGCAAATGTTTTAAAATGGTGTAAACTAATTTTGCTAAAAGAAAACAAAAACCCGTTTTAAATGTAAACTTTATGCTATCCATGAGTAGTACACACATCCGAACCTTCTACCCGTTAGAGTTCGCGATACCCGAGAGTCTTGGGCCGGACTTTAATTGGGTGTTGGGAAGGGTGAGGTGAATTTCGCGATACCAGAGAGTCTTGGGCCGGATTTCACGTGTATCTATCACGGACGGTTTACAATCTGAAATCGTGGTTTGCGGCAAACCCGCCACGAGGAAGGATTAGCGTAGAAGGGATTAAACATGCCAAGCGAAATAATTGATTATCACTAAATCCCGCAGAACCTAAGAATTTCATAATGGATGAAATTGGTAATATAGTTACCTACCTAAATAACTTATGGTTGGCGATCCGCGGCGAACCCGTCGTTAACATAAGTGAAATATGGATCTTAGCCTTGTTAATTATAATTGTTTGAATATTAAACACACTTGGGTAATTATCTTAACAAGGTTTAAACATATCAAACTAACTAATACAACTTACTTTAAAAATAAAAATATGACAGATGTCTGCAACAAACACAAATCCTACTCCGTCATCAATCACTAATTTCTGCCTTAAAGGGCTCCTCGAAAAGGACAAGCTTACGGGTTTGAACTACATGGACTGGCTTCGCAACCTAAGAATTGCTCTTAGGATGGAAGGAAAGATCAGGGCTATTGAGGAACCCTTACCGGCAGAACCCGGATCGAGAGCTACTCAAGCGGCTAGGGACGAGTTTGAAAAACGGCGTTTCGAGTCTAATGAGGTAGCATGCTTGATGTTGGCGACCATGTCTCCAGAGTTCCAAAAGGGCATGGAGAGCTTAGGGTCATATGACATGCTTAACCAACTCATGGACATGTTCCAACAACAAGCGAAGCAAGAAAGGTTTGACACCGTGAAAGCTCTCGTATCTTGCAAAATGGCAACGGGAAGTAGTGTTAGTGTCCATGTACTACAAATGAAAGGGTACATAGACTGATTGGAGCGCCTTGGTTTTTCCATAAGTCAGGAGCTTGCAACGGATTTTATCCTGAACTCGCTGACTAGTGCATATGAAGGATTCATTATGAACTATAATATGAACAATATGGAGAAAACAATCATGGAGCTCCATGGCATGTTAAAAACGGCTGAGGCTAACATGGCCAAAGCTAAACCCGCAACTACCGTTCTAGCCATTCGTGAAGGTGGGATTAAGAAGAAGAAAAACAAAGCAAAGGGCAAGAACAAGGGCAAGGGTAATGTTGGCATGTCCAACTTCAAACCTAAACCTAAGGGCATTGCTAACTCTTCTACTTCAAAGATCCCGCAAACCAAGTCTCCTGAAGAAGCAATATGCTTTCATTGTGGGGATAAAGGACATTGGAGGCGCAATTGTACTAAGTACTTGAAGGAACTTAATGAACTACGGGCTAAGGGAGTCGCCGTACCTTCAGGTTTGTTCATGATTGAACTAAACAATACTACTATTTCTAATTCCTGGGTATTGGACACGGAATGTGGTACTCACATTTGTACAAATGTGCAGGGACTCACAAGAAGTAGGAAGCTGAAGACCGGGGAGATTAATCTAATCATGGGGAATAAGAATGTTGCCTCTGTTGACATGATTGGAGAATACAAGCTTTCTTTTGATTCTGGTTTATGTATTGTTTTATCTAATGTTTGCTACAGTGCCGAAATGGCAAGAAACATTATATCTTTTGATGCTTTATTTAATGATGGTTTTAATTTTAGTTTTGATAATGGATCAATACTTGTTCACAAAAATGGGATGTTTTATTTCAAGGCTAGTCCTTGTAAAGGCATCTTAGAAACCACATCAAAGCTAAATGATAGTTCAATCTACAATGTTGATTCATCCAAAGATGTTTTGGATAAAACGTATCTATGGCATTGTCGTTTAGGCCACATAAATAAGAAACGCATAGCCAAACTCCAGTCAGATGGAATTCTAGAATCATTTGATATAATATCGTATGATGAATGCGAATCTTGCTTATCAGGAAAAATGACAAAGGCACCTTTCACAGGAAGCTGTGAACGGGCAAAGGATCTGTTGGGGTTGGTACACACTGATGTGTGCGGTCCATTTAGATCACCTACTAGACACAAGGAACGATACTTCGTTACATTTACTGATGACTTCAGTAGATATGGCTATGTTTATTTAATTAAACAAAAGTCTGAAACTTTTGGAGTGTTCAAGGCATACCAAAATGAAGTAGAAAATCAACTGAATAAAAGAATTAAGATTCTCCGATCTGATAGAGGTGGTGAATATCTTAATGATGAATTTCGTGATCATCTACGGGGTTGTGGGATAATCTCACAATTAGCTCCTCCTAGAACACCACAACATAATGGTGTGGCTGAAAGGAGGAATCGAACATTACTTGATATGGTTCGATCCATGATGAGCTGCACAATGCTTCCAATCAGTTTTTGGGGTTACGCCCTACAAACTGCTGCAAGGATCCTTAACCTCATCCCAACCAAGAAAGTTTCCAAAACACATTATGAGATATGACATGGTAAAACTGTGTCTCTCTCATATCTAAGAATCTGGGGTTGTGAGGCTTACGTTCGTCGTGAAGCTCAAGATAAACTTGAACCTAGATCTGAAAAGTGTTTATTTGTTGGTTACCCGACTGATTCTTTTGGATATTTGTTTTACAACCCTACTGAGAACAAAGTCTTTGTGTCTCGAAGGGGAGTCTTCCTTGAAAAGGATCTCATATCGAAAGGAACCAGTGGGAGCAAAATTGACCTTGAAGAAATTCAAGAATCAACCGACATGGAAACCGATATTGGAACCGATTCTCCTCAAGAGGTCGACGAGCCTGCAATTGAAAGAGAAACTGACCTACAGCCACCACCCATACGTAGATCTGATAGAGTGCGTCGAACACCAAAGAAATATAGTTTACACATATTTGAGGGTGATGACGAAAATATAGATTCTGATGAACCTATTACCTATCAGGAAGCGATGACAGGCCCCGAGTCTGCCAAATGGAAGGAGGCTATGGACAACGAGATCCAATCCATGCATGATAATCAAGTCTGGATCTTGATTGATCATATACCTGGTATTAAAACTATTGGGTGTAAGTGGGTCTTCAAGAAGAAGACCGATATGGATGGAAATATACACACATTCAAAGCTAGACTGGTGGCTAAGGGTTACACCCAACAATATGGTGTAGACTATGATGAAACTTTTTCAGCAGTAGCTATGTTGAAATCCATTAGAATACTTCTTACCATAGCTGCATTTTATGACTATGAGATATGGCAAATGGATGTAAAAACAGCTTTCCTTAATGGTAAACTAACAGAGGATGTGTTTATGACACAACCTGAGGGTTATGTACATCCTAAGTATCCTAATAGTGTGTACAAGCTTCAAAGGTCCATTTATGGACTTAAACAAGCTTCTCGTACCTGAAATCTTTGCTTTAATGAGAAGATCAAAGAATTTGGTTTTATTAGAGGCGAAGATGAGCCATGTGTCTATGTTAGGTCTAGTGGGAGTGTTGTAGTCTTCCTTGTACTATATGTCGATGACATATTACTCATGGGAAACGATATCCCGACACTGAAAGATGTCAAAGCTTGGCTAGGGAAATGTTTCTCCATGAAAGACATAGGAGATGCATCATATATTTTGGGAATAAAGATCTATCAAGATAGGTCAAGGAGATTAATTGGGCTAAACCAAAGTGCATATATAGATAAGATACTGAAGAAATTCGGTATGCATAACTCTAAGAAAGGGTGCGTTCCTATGAACCCTGGAATGATATTGAGCAAGTCTCAATGTCCTAATTCTGACTTGGAGTCAGCTACCATGAGTCGTACTCCATATGCTTCAGCTATAGGATCGATCATGTATGCGATGATATGCACTAGGCCTGACGTGTCGTATGCACTAAGCATGACTAGTCGTTATCAGGCCAATCCTGGTGAAGCTCATTGGATAGCAGTCAAGAACATTCTAAATTATCTTAGGAGGACCAAAGAGATGTTCTTGGTCTATAGTGGGAATGACGAGCTGAGCGTCAAAGGATACTCAGACGCTAGTTTCCAATCAGATAGAGATGATTGCTCTTCACAATCAGGATTTGTATTTATGTTGAACGGTGGAGCCGTCACATGGAGAAGTGGCAAGCAAAGTACTATTGCTGATTCTACGACAGAAGCCGAGTATATAGCGGTAAATGAAGCTGCTAAAGAGGCCATGTGGATAAAGAAATTCATCGGGGATCTAGGAGTGGTTCCTACAATCCATGATCCTGTTGATATTTTCTGCGACAATGTGAGTGCGGTTGTCTTGGCTCAAGAATCGAGGTCACAAAAGTGCACACGGCACATACTCAGAAAGTACCATTACATCCGTCAACTTGTAGCAGAAAATGACATATTATTAAGTAGAGTAGACACGACTAAGAACTTGGCTGATCCTTTCACCAAGCCTTTGCCACAGACTAAGCATGATGCTCATAGCATGTCTATTGGCATTCGTGTCATCGATGATAAAGTTTGATTGTATTTATTATGTTAAGTTTGAAACTTTAAACATTGGGCAATAATATATGTTGCAATTGATCTGATGATTAATATATTGAGATTATATTATACGCACGATGCGATCATTTCATTGTATATTTCCATGTTTCATTTTGCATGTTTTAACTTCCAATGAATATTATTTCATAAACTTCCACAGTCGATCATTCTCTAAGGAAGAGAGAATTGAATTAAGGCTGCTATGAAGTGTAGTAATATAAGCTTATATGAAACTACATTCATGAGGAACTTGATAGTTGATTCAAGGTTCTGGAATGACCACACTTAGACATTACTTCATGGTTTTAAGTCACAAGTAAGCTCTAAGATGGCAATATCATTTATCCTAGAGTGGATATGTATGACGAATCCTGACACAAACTATATTCTACTTTGACCTGTATTTAACGCTGTGCGTAAATGCCAGTCATAAGGGTGCAGATCAGGTACAATATGGGATGTGGTGGATGTCTATACAGTTGAAGCAATTTGTTCCTTCTTCTCATAGCAAGTTGAAGCGATATCTCTGGGCCCCTCGTTGATTTGTGCTGCATTAAATGCATGGTCATGCTACGACTGAATTGATGCAATAGCAGTCTATTTGATCACCACAAATCTCTATCGAGAAACATAATCTTGAATGATGATGATTGACACTTAACCATGTCACACGTTCATATAGATATCTTGAACAAAAGGATGACTGATATAAATCAAAATATAGGAGTGTAACGTAGCAGACTAGTTGTTACACACGGTGTGTCTTTTAAGACGGGCCAATATTATTAATTTCAGTGCAAGTGGGAGTCTGTTAGAAATATGTTCTCGGGTTGGCTACGGTTCGATCGTGGTTTGACCGTGGTACATATATTCTGAAGATATGCCCATGACATTAAATAATAAAAGTCCATTTATCCTATTCGGTCACACACAAAGGCCAATCGTAAATTGTTTGATATACCTTCTAATCAGAAATTAATTTATTAATCATTAGTTAATGGTTTAATAAATTAAGTAAGTTTTTTTATGTGTGTACATATACTTACAAATCTAAATATATAAGATTTGATTTGATATAAATAAGATTTGATTTGATTTGTAAATCTTATTTTATATAAAGATTTGTACTATAATCATATTTTATATAATATATAAGATTTGATTTGATATAAATAAGATTTGATTTGATTTGTAAATCTTATTTTATATAATGATTTGTACTATAATCATATTTTATATAATATATAAGATTTGATTTGATATAAATAAGATTTGATTTGATTTGTAAATCTTAATTTATATAAAGATTTGATTTTGCAAATCTTTTAAAATCTTTCCAAATCTTTATATTTGTATTATATGTATCAATTTTATTCTATATAATACCAAGTCTTGGTATTGAAAATATATATGTAACTTGAGATACAAAAACACACATACAAAATGCTATTTCTCTTTCTAATTTTCAAGTAACCAAAATACTTTATAATTGGGTTCGGGTTTTGGTGGAAATAAGGAAAAGAAAAGATCCGTTAAGTAGAAGGTATAGATCGAAGCAAGGTTGGAACTTTGGGTGTCTACCATTTAGAGGAACTCTTCTTTGGGTTTTCAAATTCGATCTTCAAAAGGGCTACAAAGGTTGTATTCTAATCTTCTCTTGTTCAGTTTTCGTTAATTTGTTTTGTTTACTAAAGTTTTGTACAATGATCCGTGGAAGAGTATGATTTTGTAAAGTTTTAAAAATGCTTCCGCTCGCTTTGAATTTGTATCATACTCCAACAGAATATAAGTTACAACCAAATGCGCTCCAAGGCCCAGTAAGCTAACCACACGACTAATATGGATACAATATAAAATACTGAAACTTCCATTTCACTATTGTAAACTACTTACATGTGGTCTAGATCTATTTAAAAATGTAGAAACATGATTTGAATATGAAAAAAAAGTAGTGTAAGGAGTAGAAAGAATGGTGATATTAAAATTAAATGAGGGTGAGTTTTTATAATGAAGGAGTGGTAACAATGAAGGGAGTTAAATCATCATTTGACCACTTGATTAAATTAAATACATGAATTTTAAATGTAACAATTAGCTTCAAACTTTTCATCTAACCAATATTAATTGCTTAAGCATTCATAATTATTAAACTCACAATAGTAAAAAGTCTTAAGAAATAATTTATTCTTAATTTAATAAAAATCGTAGGACTCACTCTTTAGGAGTAATGTTTAGTTTCAAACTTTTCATCTAACCAATATTAATTGCTTAAGCATTCATTATTATTAAATTCACAATAGTAAAAAAATCTTAAGCAGTAATTTATTCTTAAGTTAATAAAAATCGTAGGACTCACTCTTTAGAATTAGAAGTAATATGTAAATGTAATGTAATAATGTAAAATGTAATTTTAATAATTGTAATTGTAGTGTAAGTTGTAAATGTAGAATGTAGATAAGAGTTTACTATTTATTCTTTTACCATTTAACTATTTATCATTATTTATTAGCCTCATTTATTAAACGGTAGTTTACCTTTTTAACCTAATTAAATGTAATGGGTAAATAGATATATTTAATTTTCTATGGGTCAATATATATATATATATATATATATATATATATATATTAGTGTAGGGTGAAGCATTTTTTATTAATATATCAAAGACAAGTTTACAGAAAGAATATATAGTTATGGAAAAGACTTTGCAATATAAAGGAAATTAAAGATGATAAGAAAACAAAAGGCTGATGTGTTTTATTCAAGAGGTTATGGCCAAATATATAGCCAAGATACAACGTGCATATGCTAGAAAATAGCTAAGAACTAATAGTATTTCAACCTACTACCAATTCAAAAGCTACTTACTGCCCACTCCCCAAAATACTAGGTCATCACTTTTACATGTTCCAACTTTCAACTCCAGACTAATTTATTTTAATGTAAACTAATACTAAACAATAATTAAACTAGACTTGTAACAATACAATTATTATTACTTGATTATGATGACCACTAAGTTTATCAAAATTACCCAACAATCACCCCCTAATTTTGATTAGTCTTCTTCAAAGGAGTGCCCGTTCTTTTTCTTGAATCAAGTTTGCTACATGCTCCTTATCCTTCCATCTTGTGCACTCATGTTTGAAGTGTCCAAATTCTCCACACTCATAGCATCTAAACTCGCTTTTGTCACCTCGACCCGAGTGTAAGACCCTGTTTTCATTTTTTCAGCTAAGTGAGACGCCGTCCAATATTCGGGACGCCATGAAGCAGTGAAGCATTGGACGCCGTCCAATACTTGGGACGCCGTCCAGATGTACTGATGGGCCAGCTGTTTTATTTGGTTTTAAAAAAGGGTATTTTGGTTAAATCACTTGGGTGTCGGTTTGGAGCCCTCAAAACTGATCTAGATCCCATTTGTGGATCACATTTCATCCACACAAACACTTCCATCCAATTCTAGAGAGAGAAAGAGTTTAGAGAGAGAGAGAGAGCTTGATTTGGAGAAGAAGGAGTTGGATTCTCACCAAAGCTTGGGTTTTAAAGTTGTTCATCTCGCTCCTAGCTACATTTTGGTTGTTGTGGTAAGTTCTAACTCCGAATTTTATTGTTTGATTTGATATTCAAAGTTAGGGTTTGAACTTAAATTGTTGATAAACCCATTTAAACTCATGAAGTGAATTTAGTGATGCTAGTAATCGGGTTTTGTGGTGTCGTTGGTGGATTTTGGGTTGGTTGTTGTTTTGGTCAAGTTCAAGACTTGCAAAATGGGTTAATCACTAGGTTTAGTGATTATGGGTATGTTGAAACCCATTTTGGGTGTATTTTGGTTGACTAATTTTGAAATGGGTTAAAATTAGGGTTTGGTGTCAAATTGGGCATAATAAGTGTTTATCACTTAAGATTTGAGTAAATTATGATGTTAGAATATAATCGCTAGTTAATCGTAATTATAAGTGTTTTGGGAGAGTTTTAATTTAGTCAATGCAAAGTATGTGCAAATGGGTCAAAATTGCACTTATGGTGTTTTGGGCATAAGCTAGAGTGTTTGGCTTATTTGTTTGTGAATTATCTAGGTGATTCACATTGGACGATTAGGAGCTCAAGCCGGAGTTGCCTTTCTTGTAATCGAGGTGAGTGGAATATTTATACATGTATGTATGTAGTTTATTTACTCGTACGCGATGTGGGCCTTAGGTGCCACATCGTGAGTGTCGGGCGTTATGTCACAAGATGGTGACTTATTGAGGTTATGGGTGAAGAGAACTACGAGTTGGCAGTGTCTCGTTAGGTGCCTCACATGTCGGTGACACCTCATGGTGGTTCACGAGGCGGTGACCCCTTTGTAGTTGGTTGGTGAATCACAAGTCGGTGATACCATAAGTCGGGGAAGTGATTCACAAGTCGGTGACACTTCATAGTGTTCATGAGTCGGTGACACTATATGGTGAATCACAAGTCGGTGATACCATAGTCGGAGAAGTGATTCACAAGTCGGTGACATTTATTAGTGCTCACAAGTCCGTGACACTAGGTGGTGCTTCACAAGTCGGTGATGCCACATGGTGTTCACAAGTCAGTGACCCATACGTATTAGTTGGTGGTTCGCAAGTCGGTGACACCCTTTGATGATTCACAAGTCGGTGACACCTTATGATGAGTCACGATTCGGTGACATCATACGAGTGAGACTCGACGTTATTGGTCGTCTACAAGTCGGTAGTGCCATAGCGGGAAATAGTTTGTTATGTTAATGCATTGTTATGATTTAGTATATTATTGTGGCGGCTTATATACTAACGTTGTTGCTAGTTGTATGTTTGGTGATGCTAGCTCGTTTATACGTTTGTTTGCATGGTATTTGTAAGTGGATGCGAGTTTTTCGTTCGCTTAAGTTGGACTCCGGGGACAGCCCCTGGTAGTTCATTTGGACGCCGTCCCATTTGCTTGGACGCCATCCAGCCCTTCACAACTGGACGCCGTCCAGATACACTGAATCAATTTTTTTTGGGTCGTGTTTTTGGTTGGATAACGGGTTGGGTCGTTATAAGTGGTATCAGAGTATGGTCTAAGGGTTTTAGGTGACTTGAGATAGGTGCCTAGACTTAGACTTTTGTGTGTGCTATTATACGGGGCTTGTAAGGTTATGGGTCGGTTCAGGTTTAGTTAGTGCCTTAGAGAATATGTGAGCTAGCTATGTATTGATTATGTTGTTACTAATCATGTTGTTTTGTGTTGAACATCTAGTGAGATGGTTGTTGTATTCATGAGCTCGGCATGGTGTGTGAGCGTAATAATAATTCACGACCATTATTACGGTTGCAAGCCAAGTCAAGTAAGTGATGTACAACAAGTATTGAACTAGATGGGATGTGCGAACGGTGGCATATTTATATGATTGTGAATATTGTTCGTGATGGTGTATGTAATTTATCCGTGTTGCGTTCCTAACCGAGTTCGTTTCTTAGAATGAAGACGAGGAACGGACATGATAACGATGATCAAAGTTTAAGACTCCGAGTTCATGGCCAAGGTTGAGGCCATTATACATGTAACACCCCGTTTTCCCCGTATATGATTTATATGTGTATTGTGTATGTACGATAGGCGTATGAAGGGTTCGGGACATGTTCGGGTGTTGAGGTCTTGTATGCAAGAAAATGACTCAGATCACGCTGTGTGTTGCGGCGCGACAAATGAGGCCGCGGTGCGGCAATTAACTGGAAATCAGATCAGAAGTCCAACAAAAAATGATCCCAGACCTAGGCAAATGTCGCGGCGCGACATTTAAGGCCGCGGCGCGGCAATGTGGGCGAACTGGTTCCTGTTTTCGCAATATTTAGGTAAAGTGAGGGGCATTTTGGTCTTTTCGCGTTGGAACCAGATTGAGATCTTAAATCTCATCCACTCCTTTCATTTCCTAATTTCTTTTCCCTTTTCATTTCATTTTCCTCTCAAAAACTCAAACACCCAATTGGATTCAAACGGATTTTTGGAAAGGAAGAAGCGGGTTTTGATCTTTGGCGTAGTTGACAAGTTTGTTCTCCTCGTTCTTGGCTACAAGGTGATACTAGTGGTAAGCTCTAACTCCGAATTTCATTTTCGTGTTCATCATTCAAATTTGGGGCTTTTGATTGTATGATTCATAGATGGAACCCATTTAGTTGTTAATTGGAGATTAACACCAAGATTCGGGTTTGTAAGTGTTAAAGGCGGGTTTTGGGTTGGTTAATGATTTAACCATGTTTAAGACTTGAGAATGGTGTATAATCACTAACATTAGTGATTATTGGTGTTTTGGAGACTTTTAGGGTTTTCGTGGTTGACTAATTTTGACTAGAGTCAAAATTAGGGTTTGTTGAGGATTATGACCCGATTGTTGATTTAATAAGGTTTGTAAACTTAAAATGGATTAAGTTGAAGTATAAAACCGAGTTAAACATGTTTTGGTGTCAAAACTTGTAAATGGTGAGATTTTGACCTTATGGGACAAAATTAGGATTTATGGGCGATTTTGAGAATGATAAGTGTTTAACACTTGTGTTCGGATTTAATTGGCATATTAGGACCATTATCACTTGTGTTAGTGATTATTGGTTAGTTTGGGCACGGTTTGTACTTGGAAGTGCATTTGGGTCGAATTTGCACTAAGTGGCAAATTGGGTTGGTTTGTAAATCCAATCTAAGTGTGTTGTTGAATTTGTGATAATGGAATATGTACTTTCCATTGACGAGTTGCGGATTACTTGGAGGCATTCATCGAGGCGACAAGGTGAGTGTTAATATCCTATATGCATATGTATGTGTAGGATGGGTGCGGGTCGGGTGAAGTGGTTCTCGATCATAGAGCTCACTTCACATATAGGTGGATTGATGGAACTTGTGTGTAGGTCCAATTGGCACGTTTGTGCATTTTGGTTGACTACCTTTGGCGAGGTGCACACTATGTGTGTACGTCATCACACTTGGTTGTGATGTGGATGACCCCGATGTGGTGGATTTTATAATCCCGTGACCGTGGGTTTTGATGTTGAGAAGTGAATCGCGTGTAGTTCGGATTCACGATGACTCGTGTAGTTCGGTCATCTTATTGAGGTAGTAATCTCGTGTGGTTTCGGATTACTAAGGCTCGTGTAGTTCGGCCAACCTCGATGTTGTGAAGATAGTAATCTCGTGTGGGTTCGGATTACTAAGGCTCGTGTAGTTCGGCCAATCTTCATTGTGGCGTTTGGTATTTCGGTAATGGGTTAAGGGGTTAACCTTATTCGTTTTATATTGTTATATATATTAATGTAATGTTGTGTTGTAGCTAACCCTTCGGGTGTAGCTTATTGGCGTTGTTCGCATCGTCGTTGGTGAACTTATACTTTTTTGATATCTTTAGCTTGTGTGGCGTGTCCATTTTAGACATATATATGTATGTAGTATATTATCATTCACTAAGCGTTAGCTTACCCTCTCGTTGTTGATATTTTTATAGGTTCGCATGCTTGGCGGCTCGGGTGAGCTTGGGGATTAGAGATCTTGGCTAGGTTGCTTTAGAAGATCTTGCTTTTGTACTCGATTAGGATTTGGGTAGTGTAGTCCCAAATCACCATGCTTTGTTTTTGTTGGAAACTAAACTAGTCGGGTCATGTATGTCCGTTTGGACAATTAACTAATGTATTAAATATTTTAAGGTTATTAAACCTTCTAAAGATGTTTATGGAAAAACAATTGGGACCTAAAGTATTATTTAACGCGTATTAAAAGGAAAAATTTTTATGGGCCGATTTTAATACGGGTTGGGTCGTTACAAGTGGTATCAGAGCATGGTCTAAGGGATTTAGGTGACTTGAGATAGGTGCCTAGACTTAGACTTTTGTGTGTGCTTATTCGTTGCGGGACTTGTAGGATTACGGGTCGAAATGGGTTTAGTTAGTGCCTTGTTTATAGGTTGACTAACGTTTATATTAGTAATGCAGATATTATTAATATATGATTGTGTTGTGATGATAATTCTCGCTTGTGTTTATATCGCGTAGAATTTCGTTTGTGTTTGTTTATAGCAACGAGCGAGATGGTCGTTGTACTAACAAGTCGATACGGCGTGTGTGCGTAATAAGGACTTGCAAACCTTATTACGGGTGCAAATCCTGTCTAGCAAGTGATGTACAACGAGTGTTTAGCAAGATGGGGCGGTATTGTGTGTGTGCTTTATACGTTCGTGATCTAATCGCTTTGCATTCCTTAGAATGGCGACGGAAAACGAGATCGAGACGAATGACTTGGAGTTTAACGCTAGAGTTGCGACCGCCGTTGCGGAGCAAATGGGTGCGTTGGAAGAAAGAATGGATAGGAGGTATTCCGAATTTCGGAGTAGCAGTGAAATGGAGCATTGTCTTAAGAGTTTCATGAGGACTAAACCTCCGATGTACGATGGGAAACCGGATCCTTTGGTAAGCACAACTTGGATCTCAGATGTCGAAGGGTGTTTTTGTACTATTGAATGCCCTCCTGAGAAGAGGACAAGACTCGCTACTAGTTTGTTGCGGGGTAGGGCAAAGGATTGGTTGGATGGTAAGATTGATCTTGTCGGTGGTGAACCGTTTATGGCGTTATCGTGGGACGGGTTTAAGAAGGAATTCTTTAAGGAGTTCCGGACTTCGGCCGATTTGTCGAAAATGCGTAATGAGTTGCGAAATTTGCAACAGGGTTCTATGGATTTGAATACTCTCAAGACGACCTTTATGGCGAAGGCTCGTTTTTGCCCGGAGTATTTGGGGAATGATAATTTGTTGATGCAAGATTTCTATCGAACCTTGAAAGATGACTTGAAGAATAAGATTAGCCGGGGTTACGCGAAATCGTTTGCGGAATTATTCGCCGTGGCTAGAGGTTTCGAGTTGTATACGCGATCAAAGATTGGTGAACCTTCAAGTGAGAGAAGGGTTGTTTCGTATGGTGCTCCGAGTAAGAGGACTAAGGGTCCGAGTGTGAGCACGGGTGGTACGTGGATGGGTATACCGGATTCTAGTGCATCTAGATGTTACAATTGTGGCATGAGGGGTCACAAGTCTTGGGAATGTTCGATACCAAAGGGTGATGGTATGGTGTGTTTCAATTACCAAGAAGAAGGACATCGTAAGTCGAAATGTCCCAAGTTAGCGGGGACGGGTGCGGCAAGGAGACGTTAAGGTACGTTTCGTTTTAATAAATATGTCCTTTGATTATTTATTAAGTGCCGTTGAATTTGAGTTTGTAAAATGCCTTGTGTTGTGCATATTGTTGTTATGGGTGACGTTCCTAATGGAAGTACTCTATGGTGATGTTTTGATTAATGGGCGAAGGGCGTAAGACTTGGTGCAACCAAGCATTCCTTAGTATCTGGGAAATATTTCTACCAAGCCATGGAAATGGATTTTGGTGTTCGGTTGTTAAGCGCGTGTTCGCTTTTGTGTGGAGGTCGATGAACCGTGAGGTTCGGCGGGTGGGCTGAAAACCTTGAAATCGAGTGTTTTGAATCTCGATGTATGTTGGTAATGGAGTATATAATGAAATGTCCCATTCTTATTGATTAAAAACGTTCCATATTAATTGATTTCGTTGCGAGATTTTGACCTCTATATGAGACGTTTTTCAAAGACTGCATTCATTTTAAAACAAACCATAACCTTTATTTCATCAATAAAGGTTTAAAAAGCTTTACGTAGATTATCAAATAATGATAATCTAAAATATCCTGTTTACACACGACCATTACATAATGGTTTACAATACAAATATGTTACAACGAAAAAAGTTTCTTGAATGCAGTTTTTACACAATATCATACAAGCATGGACTCCAAATCTAGTCCTTATTTAAGTATGCGACAGCGGAAGCTCTTAATAATCACCTGAGAATAAACATGCTTAAAATGTCAACAAAAATTGTTGGTGAGTTATAGGTTTAACCTATATATTATCAAATCATAATAATAGACCACAAGATTTCATATTTCAATACATATCCCATACATAGAGATAAAAATTATTCATACGGTGAACACCTGGTAATCGACATTATTAAGATGCATATATAAGAATATCCCCATCATTCCGGGACACCCTTCGGATATGATATAAATTTCGAAGTACTAAAGCATCCGGTACTTTGGATGGGATTTGTTAGGCCCAATAGATCTATCTTTAGGATTCGCGTCAATTAGGGTGTCTGTTCCCTAATTCTTAGATTACCAGACTTAATAAAAAGAGGCATATTCGATTTCGATAATTCAACCATAGAATGTAGTTTCACGTACTTGTGTCTATTTTGTAAATCATTTATAAAATTTGCATGTATTCTCATCCCAAAAATATTAGATTTTAAAAGTGGGACTATAACTCACTTTCACAGATTTTTACTTCGTCGGAAAGTAAGACTTGGCCACTGGTTGATTCACGAACCTATAACAAATATGTACATATATATCAAAGTATGTTCAAAATATATTTACAACACTTTTAATAGATTTTGATGTTTTAAGTTTATTAAGTCAGCTGTCCTCGTTAGTAACCTACAACTAGTTGTCCACAGTTAGATGTACAGAAATAAATCGATATATATTATCTTGAATCAATCCACGACCCAGTGTATACATATCTCAGTATTGATCACAACTCAAACTATATATATTTTGGAATCAACCTCAACCCTGTATAGCTAACTCCAACATTCACATATAGAGTGTCTATGGTTGTTCTAAAATATATATAGATGTGTCGACATGATAGGTAGAAACATTGTATACGTGTCTATGGTATCTCAA
Source organism: Rutidosis leptorrhynchoides (assembly GCF_046630445.1). Classification (NCBI taxonomy): domain Eukaryota; kingdom Viridiplantae; phylum Streptophyta; class Magnoliopsida; order Asterales; family Asteraceae; genus Rutidosis; species Rutidosis leptorrhynchoides. The sequence continues at coordinate 294,781,507 of NC_092337.1, forward strand.
GATTACATAATATACAATACAAGTTGATTAAGTTATGGTTGGAATAGATTTGTTACCAATTTTGACGTAGCTAAAATGAGAAAAATTATCCAATCTTGTTTTACCCATAACTTCTTCATTTTAAATCCGTTTTGAGTGAATCAAATTGCTATGGTTTCATATTGAACTCTATTTTATGAATCTAAACAGAAAAAGTATAGGTTTATAGTCGGAAATATAAGTTACAAGTCGTTTTTGTAAAGGTAGTCATTTCAGTCGAAAGAACGACGTCTAGATGACCATTTTAGAAAACATAATTACACTTTGAGTTTAACCATGATTTTTGAATATAGTTTCATGTTCATAATAAAAATCATTTTATCAGAAGAACAACTTTTAAATCAAAGTTTATCATAGTTTTTAATTAACTAACCCAAAACAGCTCGCGGTGTTACTACGACGGCGTAAATTCGATTTTACAGTGTTTTTCGTGTTTGCAGGTTTTAAATCATTAAGTTAGCATATCATATAGATATAGAAAATGTGTTTAGTTGATTTTAAAAGTCAAGTTAGAAGGATTAACTTTTGTTTACGAACAAGTTTAGAATTAACTAAACTATGTTCTAGTGATTACAAGTTTAAACCTTCGAATAAGATAGCTTTATATGTATGAATCGAATGATGTTATGAACATCATTACTACCTTAAGTTCCTTGGATAAACCTACTGGAAAATAAAAAAATGGATCTAGCTTCAACGGATCCTTGGATGGCTCGAAGTTCTTGAAGCAGAATCATGACACGAAAACAAGTTCAAGTAAGATCATCACTTGAAATAAGATTGTTATAGTTATAGAAATTGAACTGAAGTTTGAATATGATTATTACCTTGTATTAGAATGATAACCTACTGTAAGAAGAAAAGATTTCTTGAGGTTGGATGATCACCTTACAAGATTGGAAGTGAGCTAGCAAACTTGAAAGTATTCTTGATTTTATGTAACTAGAACTTGTAGAATTTATGAAGAACACTTAGAACTTGAAGATAGAACTTGAGAGAGATCAATTAGATGAAGAAAATTGAAGAATGAAAGTGTTTTTAGGTGTTTTTGGTCGTTGGTGTATGGATTAGATATAAAGGATATGTAAATTTGTTTTCATGTAAATAAGTCATGAATGATTACTCATATTTTTGTAATTTTATGAGACATTTCATGCTAGTTGCCAAATGATGGTTCCCACATGTTTTAGGTGACTCACATGGGCTGCTAAGAGCTGATCATTGGAGTGTATATACCAATAGTACATACATCTAAAAGTTGTGTATTGTACGAGTACGAATACGGGTGCATACGAGTAGAATTGTTGATGAAACTGAACGAGAATGTAATTGTAAGCATTTTTGTTAAGTAGAAGTATTTTGATAAGTGTATGGAAGTCTTTAAAAAGAGTATAAATACATATTAAAACACTACATGTATATACATTTTAACTGAGTCGTTAAGTCATCGTTAGTCGTTACATGTAAGTGTTGTTTTGAAACCTTTAGGTTAACGATCTTGTTAAGTGTTGTTAACCTAATGTTTATAATATCAAATGAGATTTTAAATTATTATATTATCATGATATTATGATGTATAAATATCTCTTAATATGATATATATATATATACATTAAATGTCGTTACAACGATAATCGTTACATATATGTCTCGTTTCAAAATCATTAAGTTAGTAGTCTTGTTTTTACATATGTAGTTCATTGTTAATATACTTAATGATATGTTTACTTATCATAATATCATGTTAACTATATATATATATATATATATATATATATATATATATATATATATATATATATATATATATATATATATATATCCATATATATGTCATCATATAGTTTTTACAAGTTTTAACGTTCGTGAATCACCGGTCAACTTGGGTGGTCAATTGTCTATATGAAAACTATTTCAATTAATCAAGTCTTAATAAGTTTGATTGCTTAACATGTTGGAAACACTTAATCATGTAAATAACAATTTCATTTAATATATATATATATATACATGGAAAAGTTCGGGTCACTACAGTACCTACCCGTTAAATAAATTTCGTCCCGAAATTTTAAGCAGTTGGAGGTGTTGACGTATCTTCTGGAAATAGATGCGGGTATTTCTTCTTCATCTGATCTTCTCACTCCCAGGTGAACTCAGGTTCTCTACGAGCATTCCATCGAACCTTAACAATTGGTATCTTGTTTTGCTTAAGTCTTTTAACCTCACGATCCATTATTTCGACGGGTTCTTCGATGAATTGAAGTTTTTTGTTGATTTGGATTTCATCTAATGGAATAGTGAGATCTTCTTTAGCAAAATATTTCTTCAAATTCGAGACGTGGAAAGTTTTATGTACAGCCGCGAGTTGTTGAGGTAATTCAAGTCGGTAAGCTACTGGTCCGACACGATCAATAATCTTGAATGGTCCAATATACCTTGGATTTAATTTCCCTCGTTTACCAAATCGAACAACGCCTTTCCAAGGTGCAACTTTAAGCATGACCATCTCTCCAATTTCAAATTCTATATCTTTTCTTTTAATGTCAGCGTAGCTCTTTTGTCGACTTTGGGCGATTTTCAACCGTTGTTGAATTTGGATGATCTTCTCGGTAGTTTCTTGTATTATCTCCGGACCCGTAATCTGTCCATCCCCTACTTCACTCCAACAAATCGGAGACCTGCACTTTCTACCACAAAGTGCTTCAAACGGCGCCATCTCAATGCTTGAATGGTAGCTGTTGTTGTAGGAAAATTCTGCTAACGGTAGATGTCGATCCCAACTGTTTTCGAAATCAATAACACATGCTTGTAGCATGTCTTCAAGCGTTTGTATCGTCCTTTCGCTCTGCCCATCAGTTTGTGGATGATAGGCAGTACTGTCTAGACGAGTTCCTAATGCTTGCTGTAATGTCTGCCAGAATCTTGAAATAAATCTGTCATCCCTATAAGAGATAATAGAGATTGGTATTCCATGTCTGGAGACGACTTCCTTCAAATACAGTCGTGCTAACTTCTCCATCTTGTCATCTTCTCTTATTGGTAGAAAGTGTGCTGATTTGGTGAGACGATCAACTATTACCAAAATAGTATCAAAACCACTTGCAGTCCTTGGCAATTTAGTGATGAAATCCATGGTAATGTTTTCCCATTTCCATTCCGGGATTTCGGGTTGTTGAAGTAGACCTGATGGTTTTTGATGCTCAGCTTTGACCTTAGAACACGTCAAACATTCTCCTACGTATTTAGCAACATCGGCTTTCATACCCGGCCACCAAAAATGTTTCTTGAGATCCTTGTACATCTTTCCCGTTCCAGGATGTATTGAGTATCTAGTTTTATGAGCTTCTCTAAGTACCATTTCTCTCATATCTCCAAATTCTGGTACCCAAATTCTTTCAGCCCTATACCGGGTTCCATCTTCTCGAATATTAAGATGCTTCTCTGATCCTTTGGGTATTTTATCCTTTAAATTTCCTTCTTTTAAAACTCCTTGTTGCGCCTCCTTTATTTGAGTAGTAAGGTTAGTGTGAATCATTATATTCATAGATTTTACTCGAATGGGTTCTCTGTCCTTCCTGCTCAAGGCGTCGGCTACCACATTTGCCTTCCCCGGGTGGTAACGAATTTCAAAGTCGTAATCATTCAACAATTCAATCCACCTACGCTGCCTCATATTCAGTTGTTTCTGATTAAATATGTGTTGAAGACTTTTATGGTCGGTATATATAATACTTTTAACCCCATATAAGTAGTGCCTCCAAGTCTTTAATGCAAAAACAACCGCGCCTAATTCCAAATCATACGTCGTATAATTTTGTTCGTGAATCTTCAATTGTCTAGACGCATAAGCAATCACCTTCGTTCGTTGCATTAATACACAATCGAGACCTTGCTTTGATTCGTCACAATAAATGACAAAATCATCATTCCCTTCAGTCAATGACAATATAGGTGCCGTAGTTAGCTTTTTCTTCAATAACTGAAACGCTTTCTCTTGTTCATCATTCAATTCAAATTTCTTCCCTTTATGCGTTAATGCAGTCAAGGGTTTTGCTATTCTGGAAAAGTCTTGGATGAACCTTCTGTAGTAACCAGCTAGTCCTAAAAACTGGCGTATGTGTTTCGGAGTTTTCGGGGTTTCCCACTTTTCAACAGTTTCTATCTTTGCCGGATCCACCTTAATACCTTCTTTGTTCACTATGTTACCGAGGAATTGAACTTCTTCCAACCAAAATGCACACTTTGAAAACTTAGCGTACAATTCTTCCTTCCTCAATACTTCTAACACCTTTCTCAAATGTTCACCGTGTTCTTGGTCATTCTTTGAGTAAATAAGTATGTCATCAATGAAAACAATGACAAACTTGTCAAGGTATGGTCCACACACTCGGTTCATAAGGTCCATGAACACAGCTGGTGCATTAGTTAAACCAAACGGCATGACCATAAACTCGTAATGACCGTAACGTGTTCTGAAAGCAGTCTTTGGAATATCATCTTCTTTCACCCGCATTTGATGATACCCGGAATGTAAGTCAATCTTTGAATAAATAGACGAGCCATGTAGTTGATCAAATAAGTCGTCGATTCTCGGTAGTGGGTAGCGGTTCTTGATGGTAAGTTTGTTCAAATCTCGGTAGTCGATACACAACCTGAATGTACCATCTTTCTTCTTGACAAACAAAATAGGAGCTCCCCACGGTGATGTGCTTGGTCGAATGAAACCACGCTCTAAAAGTTCTTGTAATTGGCTTTGCAGTTCTTTCATCTCGCTGGGTGCGAGTCTGTAAGGAGCACGAGCTATTGGTGCAGCTCCTGGTACAAGATCTATTTGAAATTCAACGAATCGATGTGGGGGTAATCCCGGTAATTCTTTTGGAAATACATCGGGAAATTCTTTTGCAACGAGAACATCATTGATGCTCTTTTCTTCAGTTTGTACTTTCTCGACGTGTGCTAGAACAGCATAGCAACCTTTTCTTATTAGTTTTTGTGCCTTCAAATTACTAATAAGATGTAGCTTCGTGTTGCCCTTTTCTCCGTACACCATTAAGGGTTTTCCTTTTTCTCGTATAATGCGAATTGCATTTTTGTAACAAACGATCTCTGCTTTCACTTCTTTCAACCAGTCCATACCGATTATCACATCAAAACTCCCTAACTCTACTGGTATCAAGTCAATCGTAAATATTTCGCTACCCAGTTTAATTTCTCGATTCCGGCATATATTATCTGCTGAAATTAATTTACCGTTTGCTAATTCGAGTAAAAATTTAATATCCAATGGCGTCAATGGACAACTTAATTTAGCACAAAAATCTCTACTCATATAGCTTCTATCCGCACCCGAATTAAATAAAACGTAAGCAGATTTATTGTCAATAAGAAACGTACCCGTAACAAGCTCTGGGTCTTCCTGTGCCTCTGTCGCATTAATATTGAAAACTCTTTCGCGGCCTTTTCCATTCGTGTTCTCCTGGTTCGGGCAATTTCTAATAATGTGGCCCGGTTTTCCACATTTATAACAAACTACATTGGCATAACTTGCTCCGACACTACTTGCTCTGCCATTACTCATTCCGACACCATTTGTTCCTTTCGTTCTGTTAACCCCTGGTCCGTAGACCTCACACTTCGCCGCGCTATGACCATTTCTTTTACACTTGTTGCAAAATTTGGTACAGAACCCCGAGTGATACTTTTCACACCTTTGGCATAGCTGCTTCTGATTGTTGTTGTTGTTACGGTTGTTATTGTTGTTGGGATGATTGTTGTAGTTGCTGTTGTTGTTGTTGTTGTTGTTGTTGTTGTTGTTGTTGTTGTTGTTGTTGTTGTTGTTGTTGTTGTTGTTGTTGTTGTTGTTGGGCCGTTTGTTGTAGTTGCGATTGATGTTGCGATTGTTGGGATAATTTTTCGATTATTGTTGTAATTGCTGTTGTTGTTGTATTGGTGATTCTTATCACCGTTTTCCTCCCACTTTATTTTGACTTGCTTCACATTGGCCTCTTCAGCAGTCTGTTCCTTAATTCTTTCTTCAATCTGGTTCACTAGTTTGTGAGCCATTCTACATGCCTGTTGTATGGAGGCGGGCTCGTGTGAACTTATATCTTCTTGGATTCTTTCCGGTAATCTTTTTTCAAACGGTTGATCTTCACTTCCTCATCTTCAAACGCTCCCGGACACAATAGGCACAATTCTGTGAATCGTCTTTCGTACGTGGTAATATCAAATCCTTGGGTTTGTAACCCTCTAAGTTCTGTCTTGCGCTTGTTGAACTCATTTCTGGGACAGTACTTCTCGTTCATCAAGTGCTTGAATGCTGACCACGGTAGTGCGTACTCATCGTCTTATCCCACTTGCTCTAGATAGGTATTCCACCATGTTAACGCAGAACCTGTGAAGGTATGCGTAGCGTACTTCACTTTGTCCTCTTTAGTACACTTACTTATGGCAAACACCGATTCAACCTTCTCAGTCCACCGTTTCAATCCGATCGGTCCTTCGGTTCCATCAAATTCCAAAGGTTTACAGGCAGTGAATTCTTTGTAGGTGCATCCTACACGATTTCCTGTACTGCTAGATCCAGGGTTATTGTTGGTATGTAGCGCAGCCTGTACTGCGGCTATGTTTGAAGCTAGAAAAGTACGGAATTCCTCTTCATTCATATTCACGGTGTGTCGAGTAGTCGGTGCCATTTCCTGCAAAATAGTCAAATGGAACAAGTTAATCATACAGAATATTAAGAGTAGTTAATAGTATTTCGTAGCATAATATGAACTCACTTATAAAAGCTTTTTCTTCATATTAGCGTTTTATAAGTTTAAATTCGGGTAGTACCTACCCGTTAAGTTCATACTTAGTAGCTAATATACTATTCAACTACTACAATTCTATATGAAAAACGGATTATAATAATATTTCACGTTCAAACTTTTACACAATATTTTACAAACTTACAATACCGCTTATTTTACATATAGCATGAAATATAGCACACAATAAATTTGATACAAGATGGTTGTGAAGATAATTCTAGCTAGTACACAAGTCGTTCAGCAAAGGCAATAAAGACACGTAATTCATACGTCCAGAAATAAGTCATGAATTCTGGTTTTACTAGGACTACTTCCCATCCTTAGTCTTATGGAACATAACCGTTATGGCCGTTGATAAGACAGCGTGTTGTAACCTTGTCAAAGGGACGAGGGTTACGTAATGTCCAACAGTCCCGTAACAATCTAAAAACCTCATTTCTTACCCCAATTACCGACTCCGTCACTTGTGGGAACGTTTTGTTTAATAGTTGTAGCCCGATGTTCTTGTTCTCACTTTGGTGAGAAGCGAACATTACTAATCCGTAAGCATAACATGCTTCTTTATGTTGCATGTTAGCCGCTTTTTCTAAATCACGAAGTCCAATAATCGGATATATTGAGTCAAAATAATTTCTTAACCCATTGCGTAAAATAGCATTTGGGTTCCCCGCAATATATGCGTCAAAGTAAACACATCGTAACTTATGGATTTCCCAATGTGATATCCCCCATCTTTCGAATGAAAGCCTTTTATAAACCAAGGCATTCTTGGAACGTTCTTCGAATGTCTTACAAACTGATCTCGCCTTAAATAGTTGTGCCGAAGAATTCTGACCGACTGTAGACAAGATTTCATCAATCATGTCTCCGGGTAGGTCTCTTAAAATATTGGGTTGTCTATCCATTTTGTGTTTTTATACTGTAAATAGACAAGAGTTAGATTCATAAAAAAAAATACTTATTAATACAAGCAATTTTTACATATATCATAAAGCATAAGCACACTATATTACATATATTACACCACACGAATACAACTATCTTATTCCGACTCGTTCGTTTCTTCTTCTTCGGTTTTGGTTCGTTTTGCCAAGTTTCTAGGGATATATGATGTTCCCCTAATACGACCCGTCGTTTTCCACATTGGTTTAGAAAAACCTGGTGGTTTAGAGGTTCCCGGGTCATTGTTACAACTTAAGTACTTCGGGGGTTGACGATACATATAAAGTTCATCGGGGTTGGAATTAGATTTCTCTATTTTTATGCCCTTTCCCTTATTATTTTCTTTTGCCTTTTTAAATTCAGTTAGGTTAATTTCTATAACATCATCGGAATTCTCGTCGGAATCCGATTCATCGGAGAATTGGTAATCCTCCCAATATTTTGCTTCCTTGGCGGAAACACCATTGACCATAATTAACCTTGGTCGGTTGGTTGAGGATTTTCTTTTACTTAACCGTTTTATTATTTCCCCCACCGGTTCTATTTCTTCATCCGGTTCCGATTCTTCTTCCGGTTCCGATTCTTCTTTCGGTTCCGACTCTTCTTCCGGTTCCTCTTCGGAAACTTGTGAATCAGTCCATGAATCATTCCAATTTACAATTGACTCTTCATTATTATTAGGTGAGTCAATGGGACTTGTTCTAGAGGTAGACATCTATCACATAATATCAAACGCGTTAAGAGATTAATATATCACATAATATTCACATGTTAAAAATATATAGTTTCCAACAAAATTTGTTAAGCAATCATTTTTCAAATAAACACGGTCGAAGTCCAGACTCACTAATGCATCCTAACAAACTCGATAAGACACACTAATGCAAAATTATAGTTCTCTAAGACCAACGCTCGGATACCAACTGAAATGTCCCGTTCTTATTGATTAAAAACGTTCCATAGTAATTGATTTCGTTGCGAGTTTTTGACCTCTATATGAGACGTTTTTCAAAGAGTGCATTCATTTTAAAATAAACCATAACCTTTATTTCATCAATAAAGATTTAAAAATCTTTACGTAGATTATCAAATAATGATAATCTAAAATATCCTGTTTACACACGACCATTACATAATGGTTTACAATACAAATATGTTACAACGAAAAAAGTTTCTTGAATGCAGTTTTTACACAATATCATACAAGCATGGACTCCAAATCTCGTCCTTATTTAAGTATGCGATAGCGGAAGCTCTTAATAATCACCTGAGAATAAACATGCTTAAAATGTCAACAAAAAATGTTGGTGAGTTATAGGTTTAACCTATATATTATCAAATCATAATAATAGACCACAATATTTCATATTTCAATACATATCCCATACATAGAGATAAAAATTATTCATATGGTGAACACCTGGTAATCGACAATAACAAGATGCATATATAAGAATACCCCCATCATTTCGGGACACCCTTCGGATATGATATAAATTTCGAAGTACTAAAGCATCCGGTACTTTGGATGGGGTTTGTTAGGCCCAATAGATCTATCTTTAGGATTCGCCTCAATTAGGGTGTCTGTTCCCTAATTCTTAGATTACCAGACTTAATAAAAAGGGGCATATTCGATTTCGATAATTCAACCATAGAATGTAGTTTCACGTACTTGTGTCTATTTTGTAAATCATTTATAAAACCTGCATGTATTCTCATCCCAAAAATATTAGATTTTAAAAGTGGGACTATAACTCACTTTCACAGATTTTTACTTCGTCGAGAAGTAAGAATTGGCCACTGGTTGATTCACGAACCTATAACAAATATGTACATATATATCAAAGTATGTTCAAAATATATTTACAACACTTTTAATACATTTTGATGTTTTAAGTTTATTAAGTCAGCTGTCCTCGTTAGTAACCTACAACTAGTTGTCCACAGTTAGATGTACAGAAATAAATTGATATATATTATCTTGAATCAATCCACGACCCAGTGTATACATATCTCAGTATTGATCACAACTCAAACTATATATATTTTGGAATCAACCTCAACCCTGTATAGCTAACTCCAACATTCACATATAGAGTGTCTATGGTTGTTCCGAAATATATATAGATGTGTCGACATGATAGGTCGAAACATTGTATACGTGTCTATGGTATCTCAAGATTACATAATATACAATACAAGTTGATTAAGTTATGGTTGGAATAGATTTGTTACCAATTTTCACGTTGCTAAAATGAGAAAAATTATCCAATCTTGTTTTACCCATAACTTCTTCATTTTAAATCCGTTTTGAGTGAATCAAATTGCTATGGTTTCATATTGAACTCTATTTTATGAATCTAAACAGAAAAATTATAGGTTTATAGTCGAAAATATAAGTTACAAGTCGTTTTTATAAAGGTAGTCATTTCAGTCAAAAGAACGACGTCTAGATGACCATTTTAGAAAACATGATTTTTGGATATAGTTTCATGTTCATAAGAAAAATTATTTTCCCAGAAGAACAACTTTTAAATCAAAGTTTATCATAGTTTTTAATTAACTAACCCAAAACAGCCTGCGGTGTTACTACGACGGCGTAAATTCGGTTTTACAGTGTTTTTCGTGTTTCCAGGTTTTAAATCATTAAGTTAACATATCATATAGATATAGAACATGTGTTTAGTTGATTTTAAAAGTCAAGTTAGAAGGATTAACTTTTGTTTGCGAACAAGTTTAGAATTAACTAAACTATGTTCTAGTGATTACAAGTTTAAACCTTCGAATAAGATAGCTTTATATGTATGAATCGAATGATGTTATGAACATCATTACTACCTTAAGTTCCTTGGATAAACCTACTAGAAAAGCAAAAAATGGATCTTGCTTCAACGGATCCTTGGATGGCTCGAAGTTCTTGAAGCAGAATCATGACACGAAAACAAGTTCAAGTAGGATCATCACTTGAAATAAGATTGTTATAGTTATAGAAATTGAACCAAAGTTTGAATATGATTATTACCTTGTATTAGAATGATAACCTACTGTATGAAACAAAGATTTCTTGAGGTTGGATGATCACCTTACAAGATTGGAAGTGAGCTAGCAAACTTGAAAGTATTCTTGATTTTATGTAACTAGAACTTGTAGAATTTATGAAGAACACTTAGAACTTGAAGATAGAACTTGAGAGAGATCAATTAGATGAAGAAAATTGAAGAATGAAAGTGTTTGTAGGTGTTTTTGGTCGTTGGTGTATGGATTAGATATAAAGGATATGTAATTTTGTTTTCATGTAAATAAGTCATGAATGATTACTCATATTTTTGTAATTTTATGAGACATTTCATGCTATTGCCAAATGATGGTTCCCACATGTGTTAGGTGACTCACATGGGCTGCTAAGAGCTAATAATTGGAGTGTATATACCAATAGTACATACATCTAAAAGCTGTGTATTGTACGAGTACGAATACGGGTGCATACGAGTAGAATTGTTGATGAAACTGAACGAGGATGTAATTGTAAGCATTTTTGTTAAGTAGAAGTATTTTGATAAGTGTATGGAAGTCTTTCAAAAGTGTATAAATACATATTAAAACACTACATGTATATACATTTTAACTGAGTCGTTAAGTCATCGTTAGTCGTTACATGTAAGTGTTGTTTTGAAACCTTTAGGTTAACAATCTTGTTAAGTGTTGTTAACCCAATGTTTATAATATCAAATGAGATTTTAAATTATTATATTATCATGATATTATGATGTATAAATATCTCTTAATATGATATATATACATTAAATGTCGTTACAACGATAATCGTTACATATATGTCTCGTTTCAAAATCATTAAGTTAGTAGTCTTGTTTTTACATATGTAGTTCATTGTTAATATACTTAATGATATGTTTACTTATCATAATATCATGTTAACTATATATATATATATATATATATATATATATATATATATATATATATATATATATATATATATATATCCAAATATATGTCATCATATAGTTTTTACAAGTTTTAACGTTCGTGAATCACTGGTCAACTTGGGTGGTCAATTGTCTATATGAAACCTATTTCAATTAATCAAGTCTTAACAAGTTTGATTGCTTAACATGTTGGAAATACTTAATCATGTAAATAACAATTTCATTTAATATATATATAAACATGAAAAAGTTCGGGTCACTACATATAAGACGCGACATTAGGTGCCTCTTTTATACCTACTAGCATGGTGTTGGAATCCGATTATGTTGTGGTTACATTGTACTTAGGGTACCGGAGTGAAACCCTTAGGTACATGAGTGACTAGGTGGAAATTGACAAACTAGAGCAATTGGATGATTGCAAGGGTATGGTTTGTGTAATCGTGGTACACTTTTTGTTCGAAGTGTTTAAGGATTGATTGAAATCCTTCGTGTGCTCAAGGCTGGAGCAAGATATGGTGATGGGTCGTGTAAACCCAATTGTTGTAAAGTCTACCATTGGTAGCATTATACGGTTGTACAAGATGCGGTAATGGAACGTAGTTCCAAGTGCGGGAGTTACACTCCCGCACGAGGAAGTTTTAGTGTGAGATTTTGGATGATGATTTTGGTAGATCCGGAAAATGTTGTCGAGACCTGGTTTTGGTCGATTTGTGGTAGATTACAATTTCGGATAAATTGTACTTATGGTTTGGATTTGAATTATCATCGAGGTGGTAATGTGGTAATCTCGTTGAGAGATAATGGACGTGTTTGGTGAGCAAGGTGAAATCCTTCGGTTAAGGGAGGTGTGTGTAAGAGTCTCTTCTAGAGAATTATTGTTTTGTGCCTATGTTTGATATAGGTGGTTCTTGCTCGAGTGTGTGAATGGTTAGTGGTATCCGTTAGGATTCACTATGGCGTAGCAGAGCGCGATGTTACGCTACTCGTCGTTCGAGGCCAAAAGGGCGTTGATTGATGAAGCATGACTTTCGGAGTCCGTTGACTTCATCATGGTATTGGTGATTGATGAAGCATGACCTTTAGGGTCCGCTGACTTCATCATGGGAGTATGCGATTGGTGGAGCATGACCTTCGGGGTCCGCTGACTTCATCATGAGCGAGGTGTTATATCGGTGAAGCATGACTGTTGACAGGGTCCGCTGACTTCATCCGGTGTTGAGATTGGTGAAGCATGATCTTCGGGTCCGCTGACTTCATCATGGTAGTGGATCGCGTGTGGTTTCGGATTCACGATGACGCGTGTGGTTTCGGTCATCTTATTGTGGAAGTGAGTCGCGTGTAGTTCGGATTCACAAATGACTCGTGTGGTTTCGGTCATTGTATTGAGGAGTGAGTCTCGTGTAGTTCGAATTCACAAATGACTCGTGTAGTTCGGTCATTCCTCTAGGATAGTGACTCTTGTGTAGTTCGGATTCACTAAGGCGCGTGTAGTTCGGCCAATCCCGATTGTTGTTGTGGTGAAGGTAGTGAGTCGCGTGTAGTTCGGATTCACTAAGGCACGTGTGTTTTCGGCCAGCCTTCATGTTGTGTGATCTGTCGGTTGTTTTATGCGCCGATGGTGGGGTCGTAAGGACCGTGATGTTTGATCTATTGGTTGTTTTATACACCAATGGTGGGGTCGTAAGGACCATGTTGTGGGAACTATCGTTTGTTTTATATGCTAATGGTGGGGTCGTGAGGACCATGTTGTATGATTAGTGAGGCAATAGCTGTGTTTTGCTCACAAGATGTTACGGGTGTGACGATAGTTGATTTTGTACACCTTGAGATTTGCATTTCCATAGTCGTTTTGGGCGTTATTGGGCTTAACCGTTTGTTATGATGTTACGGTAGTTGCGTATTGTTCGTATTGCCCACTACAAGGGATTTTTGGTGATTGGTGTTATCCGTAAGGATTCGTTTGGTTCGGTCTTCATCGTTTCGGGTTGTTGACCTTAGGTTGAGACTTAGTTGCTTTTAGCATTGTACTTGGTAATGGTACGCAGATTGGTTGAGTTTTCCCGATGTTAGGGAATGAGCATGGTTTTAGTGCTCGGATTGGTGGATTTGATAATTTGCGAGTGATGACTTTAGTCGTTAAGGCGATTCATTGGGAAGAGTTGTCTAGGAAAGTCGGTTAGGACCGTGAAGTGTGGTCCGTTTGGATTCGTGACTAGGATCACGAGGACATGATCGAATCTAAGTGGGGGAGAGTTGTAACACCCCGTTTTCCCCGTATATGATTTATAGGTGTACTGTGTATGTACGATAGGCGTATGAAGGGTTCGGGACATGTTCGGGTGTTGAGGTCTTGTATGCAAGAAAATGACTCAGATCACGCTGTGTGTCGCGGCGCGACAAATGAGGCCGCGGCGTGGCAATTAACTGGAAATCAGATCAGAAGTCCAACAAAAAATGATCCCAGACCTAGGCAAATGTCGCAGCGCGACATTTAAGGCCGCGGCGCGGCAATGTGGGCAAACTGGTTCATGTTTTCGCAATATTTAGGTAAAGTGAGGGGCATTTTGGTCTTTTCACGTTGGAACCAGATTGAGATCTTAAATCTCATCCACTCCTTTCATTTCCTAATTTCTTTTCCCTTTTCATTTCATTTTCCTCTCAAAAACTCAAACACCCAATTGGATTCAAACGGATTTTTGGAAAGGAAGAAGCGGGTTTTGATCTTTGGAGTAGTTGACAAGTTTGTTGTCCTCGTTCTTGGCTACACGATGATACTAGTGGTAAGCTCTAACTCCGAATTTCATTTTCGTGTTCATCATTCAAATTTGGGGCTTTTGATTGTATGATTCATAGATGGAACCCATTTAGTTGTTAATTGGAGATTAACACCAAGATTCGGGTTTGTAAGTGTTAAAGGCAGGTTTTGGGTTGGTTAATGATTTAACCATGTTTAAGACTTGAAAATGGTGTATAATCACTAGCATTAGTGATTATTGGTGTTTTGGAGACTTTTAGAGTTTTCGTGGTTGACTAATTTTGACTAGAGTCAAAATTAGAGTTTGTTGAGGATTATGACCCGATTGTTGATTTAATAAGGTTTGTAAACTTAAAATGGATTAAGTTGAAGTATAAAACTGAGTTAAACATGTTTTGGTGTCAAAACTTGTAAATGGTGAGATTTTGACCTTATGGGTCAAAATTAGGATTTATGGGTGATTTTGAGAACGATAAGTGTTTAACAATTGTGTTTGGGTTTAATTGGCATATTAGGACCATTATCACTTGTGTTAGTGATTATTGGTTAGTTTGGGCGCGGTTTGTACTTGGAAGTGCATTTGGGTCGAATTTGCACTAAGTGGCAAATTGGGTTGGTTTGTAAATCCAATCTAAGTGTGTTGTTGAATTTGTGATAATGGAATAGGTACTTTCCATTGACGAGTTGCGAATTACTTGGAGGCATTCATCGAGGTGACAATGTGAGTGTTAATATCCTATATGCATATGTATGTGTAGGATGGGTGCGGGTCGGGTGAAGTGGTTCTCGATCATAGAGCTCACTTCACATATAGGTGGATTGATGGAACTTGTGTGTAGGTCTAATTGGCACGTTTGTGCGTTTTGGTTGACTACCTTTGGCGAGGTGCACACTGAAAGGTCCGGTCCTAATCCTCCCGGACGTAATCTTCAACAGTTGGTCCCATTGCGATGATCGACTCCAAATAATGTCCTTAACATGAGCAAATGCACAGCGGAAGACTTAATTCGTACCTGAGAATAACATGCTTTAAATTGTCAACATAAAGTTGGTGAAATATATAGGTTTGATGCTAGCAGTGTTATAACTATGGACCACAAGATTTCATGTTATACATAATACACTCCTCGTGTATGAAAAAGTCGTTGAGCACTTGGTAACCATACTTAACATTTAAATCACAGCAGCATACTCTTAAATAAACCCTACACCATACCAAGTGTAGTAACGAAACGAAGTACTGTGCAACCGTTTAAAACTGGTCGTCCAGCCCGGTTGGGGTTGTCAGGCCCGATAGATCTATCAACAGGATTCGCGTTTACGCTCCTCACGTAAATATTAGCTACCAAGTATAAAGAGATATGCCATGGTACAACTCAACGTAGAATTTATATTTTTGATCACTTGTGTCCATAACGTAAATCATTTATAAAAATAGCGCATGTATTCTCAGCCTAAAATATTTAGAGTTTAAAAGGGACTATATACTCACCTAATGTATTTTGTAGTAAAAATACATATAACATCATTGATCAATTATAAGGTTGGCCTCGGATTCACGAACCTATAACAAGTATATATATTAACACCTTATAATATAAATCAATTAAGTTTATATATTTTGTTATGTATTAGGATTTATATACCTATATATAGTTTTATTTATACTGATAGTACATTAGGATACTTATTAGGTACTGGGTTAAGGTTATATCAATAATATTAGTTAAAACGTAGTTTTATGCAATACTAGTATACTTTATGTAATAAGTATGTCTCTATATAAATATCTGTTGTTTGTAAAAATAATAATTATACTAATACCAAAATAATTTGTATTGATAATAATAATACTTTTAATAATGATAATAATTTAATAAAATTGATAAATTTAATAATAATGAACTCTAATGATAATCATTATAAAAATAATGATTTTACTGATACTGATAATACTAATATTTATATTTATAACTATAATGATAATAATACTACAAATAATAATATTATTAATAATAATACTAATACTTATGATAATAATAATAATACAAATAATAATAACATGATAATTTTAAAAATGTTATTATTATTATTTATTTATTACTATTACTATTATTTTACTTTTATTTTTTTAGCAACAAGGGTAATAATAATAATAATAATAATCAATTTAATAAAAACATGAAAACTACCTCAAAATTTCGGAAAAACTGTCTTAACAGGGTCTCGAACCCAAGACCTCCCGGATAACCCAAACACCCTAAACCACTGAACTGTCTTCTACTTTTCTGATGTATTGTGGGTTTAATTTGTTTTATCCTTTATTTCAGTCCATCCGAAACAGACCACTAGATTTACGGCCCAACAGGGATAACATAAGCATCTTGGCCCAATAGTAGAGTGGATCTCGGCTTACATTATAATGACAGCCCAATTGATAAGGTCTAGTAAGATTTTATTGTTTTTATAAAAAAAACGTCCCAGCTTAGATTCGAACCGCAGACCCCTCGTTACCCAGACACTCCTTCTAGCCACTCCTCCATCCGTTATTTTCTGTTTTATTACGCAATTTATATATGTATATATCGTGTTATTTCTGTTTCTCCTCCTTTAAACTTCAGTCGACCCAGGACCCAATCACCAAAATCAATTATTATCTAAACTGTTTAGTCGGCCCACTAACACACAAAAAAAAAGATTCGTTCCATAGGATTCGAACAACATATACAACAAATCGTTCTCCACTTCTTAACTTTATTATTATATATATATATATATATATATATATATATATATATATATATATATATATATATATATATATATATATATATATATATATATATATATATATATATTTTTTTTATTGGAACCATGAAACAGAAGACATAACATCGAACATGTAATCCAAATCATGCGAATACTTGCAGCAGTTCGAGTATGTGATGGTTGGTGTTTTAAATGGGTGATGATTGTTTGGTTTATTTAAACAGGATCGAAAATATTTAGCGATGGTAGCTGTAGTTTTAATGGTGGCGAGGTTGGGATGGTTGTGGGTTTGTGATTAAATAAAAGTTAGTATAAACGAGGTGATTGGGGAAGGGTTTTTCTTGGACTGTATAGAAGATAGAAGAAAGGTGGTCTGAAGTTTGAAGGTGGTGGCGTAGAGGCTGTCACAGTAGCATCAGTTGAAGGAAGAAGAAGTATTGCAGCATCCTTGAACGAAGTAGTAGTGTACATAGTGCAGGTGACGATTCATGGTGGTGATTGTGGTGTGATTCTATTGTCAAGAACACAGAAGAAAACGTAGCAGTTTTGGTATGGGTTTTTGGGTAGTTGTAGGGTGGATAACGGTTTGATGGTTGTAGTCTCGGTGGTGATATCGAAAGGAAACAGGAACAGACATCTTGTAGTGGTCAATGGTTTTTCTTTGATAATTTGTAAAGATTTTTAACTTGATGAAGATGATGAATGATTAATTGAGTTCCTCCTTAAACTGAATAATTCATTTGCTTTATAAAAATTTAGAACCGACAGTAATATTCGTTTCAGCAAGAAGTTGAATAAAAGAAAACAAAAGTAGGTTGTAAATTTCCACAGATTTTGTACAATTGGACCTTGATGTTGAAAATTGTCTAACAAAACAAAAAAAATAGACAGTGATGCAAAACGTAATCTTTCCTGTGTGTATATATGTATATATGGCTCACTGTAAGTATTAATATAGATATATATTATCATATATTGTGTATACATATATCTTTATGTATATCTGTTTGTATGTATATATAATAAGTTTTTAATAATTAACCAATATATTGATAATATTACTAATAATTAGTAATAACAATACATAAAGAAACCAAATAATATTAATTATACAAATACTTATATTTAATATCAATGATAGTAGTGCAAGTAATTATTATTATTAAAGATAACGATTTAATTGTGTTAATTTCCTATTTATATAATATCTATTATCATATATAATTAATACTAATATTAGTTATTAATATTTGTAGTCATCATAATGAAGTAATATTATTACCTTTATATTTTAACTTATTATTAATTATGTAAAACTTAATAATCATATAATATGTATCTATTTACAAATAGTTGTTCGTGAATCGTCGGACATGGTCAAAGGTAATTGATTACCTAAATATAGATTTCAAACTTTCTATACTCAAAATTACAAATTTTGCTTATCGTGTCGGAAACATATAGAGCTTAAGGTTCAAATTTGATCGGAAATTTCCGGGTCGTTACAATACCCACCCGTTAAAGAAATTTCGTCCCCGAAATTTGATAGAGGTCGTCATGGATAACAATAGGAATGTTTTCATGACGAATATGAGGTGATAATGAAGTTTTATCATTATTGAGAGATATAGATAAAACGATTTGATCATGTAAAGCGTACGAGTGAAGCTATCACAAAAGATTGAGATAGAGATTTAACTTTTGACGTAGTCACAGTGAATTTCCGGAGTTTAAGGGATTTAAAAGAAAATCTTGAAAATCTAAAAGATTTGATTCTTCGGTGATCAGGATCTTCTTTGACTTAATGCAGCAATCTGTTTCGATTTCTTTGTCGGATACTTCACTATAAATTTACCCCTTCATTTCTTTACAACTCACACCTTCTATTCTTTCTTCCTCTACTCATTCCTTAATATGCTTCATCCAATCCTGATTCTTATTATACTTCTAACTTTCATATATTTCATTTTTCTCTTTCATCTGCCGCCAGAAGAATCTATTCACTTTTATGATTTCCTTGGAATTATAATGTTTCTAATTCTCCCGTTTCTTTATGTTGCAATTCATATTGATATATACGGTTTGTAGTTTCTGGGTGGTTGTTGGGTTTTGTATCTTTCCTTATACTTTGATGTCCCTGCTTCTGTCTTCTATAATCATTGTCATCCACAGTTAATGTTCTCTCCTAATTGCTGCGATTTTTACTACAATTCTTATTTCAGAGCTTTATTCTTTTTCTTTTCCTCCTCTTCAACTAAGCATCGTTTGTAATGGTCCGGAATTCGTAGATATGAGATTTGAAATGATCATAGCTGATGCTATTAGAAATGAATGGTATTGGTACGATTTTGATTCATTAAATTACCAGAATACCCTGGAAGAATAGAACTATCAAAATGGTATATTCCTAATATGTTTGAAGATTGGATAGAGTGTAAGAGCCGTGTAACATGGCACATGATGATGGTACTGTGAATCATCACATTCCATTAGAAACGCAACATGACTTACTGTAATATAATGAAGTTGATTAAGTTTCATTATATTATACTAATTCACGCATCAGTTCCCAACACTGCTTCAAAACATTCATATTTTAAACTTGAAGATTTCAGAATTTAGAAACTAACACAGTTTCTTTTATGTTGTAACGCAGATATTACGGGGAGATAGGTGATTGCAGATAGGAATAGTTGTGAAAATATCTTTAGAAATATGGAGAATATGTATAGCGGAAAATATGAAGATATCTTATAATATCTAAGATAAGATGATGATGAATAATATCATCTGAAAAAGTTTAGAATAAGGAGTAGGGTTCATACTGACGGTTTCAACAGACACTGAATCATTTGCATTATTTGAAGGCAGGTTCATTCCTTGTATTTGTTCTTTGTTTCCTTCACGGTTAGCTCAATCCATTTTTCAGCACTAAATTTTCTATCGAGCGTTCCTAACATTCCCTTCTTTATCATCAAACTTTTGGCCATTTAGGCCATCTAAAATTTTACTGTTTCCTCTGCATTTAATGCAGTCATATCTGAATCGTCGATTATCAATCCGAGGTGTTTTTGGGCTAATTGTGTTTTTAGATGATTAAATGCTGATGATAACATGGCGGAGTATGAAAGGTTCCCCGGTAACGATGAGGAAAACCAATCGTATATATCAAAGTTATAATAAGACTTATTCGAATGAAAGGTCGAAGTTGTTCTGCTGAAGCTGTGACAAAATTGGCTACTTTGAAAAGGAATCGTAAGGTTGTTTTTGCTAATAAATGCTAAAGAATTCGTCGCGGTACGTGTTAAACTATGACTTTGGGTTCAAGAGTTTTTCATGTGTATAGATCTTTTCTTCTGTAGATGAAGTGCGGTCGGTTCAACTTCTCGATTGAGGTATTTTCAAGAATCCTGATAGGTTTGTACGCGGATTGTAAACGTCGAGATACAAATGAGGTTTAGGATGAAATCAAGTGGCAAACTTGAAGAATTGTTTAGTTTCATATGTTATAATCAATATTTTAATTCATTTTAATTGTCCAAAGTTAGCAGTCCAATAGTCCAGTTGTCCACTAGTCCAATATATTCATATATAATATATAATATTCGAATTAATTAATACGTATCGTGACCCGTGTACCGGTCTCAGTATTGATCACAACTCAAACCATATATATATTTTGAAATCAACCTCAACCCTGTATAGCCAACTCCAACATTCACATATAGAGTGTCTATGGTTGTTCCGAAATATATATATATAGATGGGTCGATATGATAGGTCGAAACCTTGTATACGTGTCCCGTTATTTAAAGTGCGTAAAATAAATAACAGAACTTAAATGACAATAAATTAAATTGCGATAAAATGTAATACGGAATTAACAGTTAGCTGAGAACAGTTAACTAGGAACAGTTAGCGTGGATTCCTAACAGAATTTCTCATAATTAATTTGTTTGTTTCTAACACTTTTTATTTTGTCCAATGTTTTCTTCATTATGCCACTTGTTGGATTCTGATAGATAAAAATCCAAATATGAAATTTGAATAAAAATGGTTATTCGGTGGTGAACAGATACGAATATCGGTGGTTGTAAGTAGAATAGCAAATGACCGTTGAATCAGATTCGAAGAATATACTCTGTAACTTATTAATGTGAGATCTAAATATTCCTCGGGTACTACCTACCCGTTAAAATATTTTCATCACTAACAGTTTGTACGAAAGAATTTTTAATTACAATCTTTATGAAAATATACTTGTATATATATTTTCTTCAGATGTAATCATGGATCTAATGAGTCAATAAGATATTAAATTTTTTTTTTGATTTATCGTTAATACTTGATTACATGATCTCTAAAACATTAAAGATTACATAATTACCATGTCGAACGAAGATAAATGAGATAGAACGATAAGTAAAGCGAAGATAATCGATGTAGATCGATGTGTAGAACGAAGTTCATACTCGAAGTACAGATGGTGATATTGAGGCGTGAAATGTTGATATTCGAGGTACAGGTTACGATGTTGAGGTTTACAACGCGGTTGTGGTATAGGGGTGATAAGGGTACTGTCGGCGTTGATGGTGGTAGTATGGATTATGTTGCTGGTGCTGCTGCTGGTGTTTGTAATCTCCGCACCAGATTCTCCAAAGCCATTACTCGAGCATGTAGTTCGTTAACTTCTTATATTATGTCGGGATGATTGACGATTGAAACGAGCGGATGAGTAAGATTCGAAATATAGGATATTATATAATCGTGACGGGATATTCTAGAAATGAGAGAGAAAATGGTGTTTCGAATAGGTTTGCCGATAAGTGCTTCAGGTTCATCGCCAAGAGGGCAATTTGGTGGATGGAAGGGATCACCCTCTTCATGTCTCCAGTGACTTAGTATATTACGAACCCACCCCCAATTCATCCAGAATAGATGATGGGAGATTGGTTGATCCATTCCGGTGACGCTGCCTTCGGAGCTTGAATGAAAATCCATATCGGCATAGCTGTCATAATCTGAGGAATTCGAACTAGATGCGGAATCCATCTTGTATAATCGGAAAAATGAATTTTTGGTATGAAATAGATTATAGAAGTTAGATTTGGTACTCTTCAATACATACTTTACATATGTATATATAATACCAAAATCCCGTAAATTACAGAGAATCTTTGAAAAGATGTCAACTAAAGTCCAAAGTAACAGATATGCTAAGATATGAATTTTGTCTATACACTATCGATGCACTAAATGTAGTAAGACGTGTCTAGACTTATGAATGATAAGCAGGCAATTCCCTAAGGATGATAAGCAAATAATTTACGACTAGAAATGATAAGCAAAACTTTTGACATGCAGGCAAGGTCAAAGTCCAGGCTCATTAATGTATCCTTACAACTACTAGTCAGACACACTAATGCAAGACCTGGTTCACTAAGACCACCGCTCTGATACCAACTGAAAGGTCCGGTCCTAATCTTCCCGGACGTAATCTTCAACAGTTGGTCCCATTGCGATGATCGACTCCAAATAATGTCCTTAACATGAGCAAATGCACAGCGGAAGACTTAATTCGTACCTGAGAATAACATGCTTTAAATTGTCAACATAAAGTTGGTGAAATATATAGGTTTGATGCTAGCAGTGTTATAACTATGGACCACAAGATTTCATGTTATACATAATACACTCCTCGTGTATGAAAAAGTCGTTGAGCACTTGGTAACCATACTTAACATTTAAATCACAGCAGCATACTCTTAAATAAACCCTACACCGTACCAAGTGTAGTAACGAAACGAATTACTGTGCAACCGTTTAAAACTGGTCGTCCAGCCCGGTTGGGGTTGTCAGGCCCGATAGATCTATCAACAGGATTCGCGTTTACGCTCCTCACGTAAATATTAGCTACCAAGTATAAAGAGATATGCCATGGTACAACTCAACGTAGAATTTATATTTTTGATCACTTGTGTCTATAACGTAAATCATTTATAAAAATAGCGCATGTATTCTCAGCCCAAAATATTTAGAGTTTAAAAGGGACTATATACTCACCTAATGTATTTTGTAGTAAAAATACATATAACATCATTGATCAATTATAAGGTTGGCCTCGGATTCACGAACCTATAACAAGTATATATATTAACACCTTATAATATAAATCAATTAAGTTTATATATTTTGTTATGTATTAGGATTTATATACCTATATATTGTTTTATTTATACTGATAGTACATTAGGATACTTATTAGGTACTGGGTTAAGGTTATATCAATAATATTAGTTAAAACGTAGTTTTATGCAATACTAGTATACTTTATGTAATAAGTATGTCTCTATATAAATATCTGTTGTTTGTAAAAATAATAATTATACTAATATCAAAATAATTTGTATTGATAATAATAATACTTTTAATAATGATAATAATTTTAATAAAATTGATAAATTTAATAATAATGAACTCTAATGATAATCATTATAAAAATAATGATTTTACTGATACTGATAATACTAATATTTATATTTATAACTATAATGATAATAATACTACAAATAATAATATTATTAATAATAATACTAATACTTATGATAATAATAATAATACAAATAATAATAACATGATAATTTTAAAAATGTTATTATTATTATTTATTTATTACTATTACTATTATTTTACTTTTATTTTTTTAGCAACAAGAGTAATAATAATAATAATAATAATCAATTTAATAAAAACATGAAAACTACCTCAAAATTTCAGAAAAACTGTCTTAACAGGGTCTCGAACCCAAGACCTCCCGGATAACCCAAACACCCTAAACCACTGAACTGTCTTCTACTTTTCTGATGTATTGTGGGTTTAATTTGTTTTATCCTTTATTTCAGTCCATCCGAAACAGACCACTAGATTTACGGCCCAACAGGGATAACATAAGCATCTTGGCCCAATAGTAGAGTGGATCTCGGCTTACATTATAATGACAGCCCAATTGATAAGGTCTAGTAAGATTTTATTGTTTTTATAAAAAAAACGTCCCAGCTTAGATTCGAACCGCAGACCCCTCGTTACCCAGACACTCCTTCTAGCCACTCCTCCATCCGTTATTTTCTGTTTTATTACGCAATTTATATATGTATATATCGTGTTATTTCTGTTTCTCCTCCTTTAAATTTCGGTCGACCCAGGACCCAATCACCAAAATCAATTATTATCTAAACTGTGTAGTCGGCCCACTAACACAAAAAAAAAAAAAGATTCGTTCCATAGGATTCGGACAACATATACAACAAATCGTTCTCCACTTCTTAACTTTATTATTATTATTATTATATATATATATATATATATATATATATATATATATATATATATATATATATATATATATATATATATATATATATATATATATTATTGGAACCATGAAACAGAAGACATAACATCGAACATGTAATCCAAATCATGCGAATACTTACAGCAGTTCGAGTATGTGATGGTTGGTGTTTTAAATGGGTGATGATTGTTTGGTTTATTTAAACAGGATCGAAAATATTTAGCGATGGTAGCTGTAGTTTTAATGGTGGCGAGGTTGGGATGGTTGTGGGTTTGTGATTAAATAAAAGTTAGTATAAACGAGGTGATTGGGGAAGGGTTTTTCTTGGACTGTATAGAAGATAGAAGAAAGGTGGTCTGAAGTTTGAAGGTGGTGGCGTAGAGGCTGTCACAGTAGCATCAGTTGAAGGAAGAAGAAGTATTGCAGCATCCTTGAACGAAGTAGTAGTATACATAGTGCAGGTGACGATTCATGGTGGTGATTGTGGTGTGATTCTATTGTCAAGAACACAGAAGAAAATGTAGCAGTTTTGGTATGGGTTTTTGGGTAGTTGTAGGGTGGATAACGGTTTGATGGTTGTAGTCTCGGTGGTGATATCGAAAGGAAACAGGAACATACATCTTGTAGTGGTCAATGGTTTTTCTTTGATAATTTGTAAAGATTTTTAACTTGATGAAGATGATGAATGATTAATTGAGTTCCTCCTTAAACTGAATAATTCATTTGCTTTATAAAAATTTAGAACCGACAGTAATATTCGTTTCAGCAAGAAGTTGAATAAAAGAAAACAAAAGTAGGTTGTAAATTTCCACAGATTTTGTACAATTGGACCCTGATGTTGAAAATTGTCTAACAAAACAAAAAAAATAGACAGTGATGCAAAACGTAATCTTTCCTGTGTGTATATATGTATATATGGCTCACTGTAAGTATTAATATAGATATATATTATCATATATTGTGTATACATATATCTTTATGTATATCTGTTTGTATGTATATATAATAAGTTTTTAATAATTAACCAATATATTGATAATATTACTAATAATTAGTAATAACAATACATAAAGAAACCAAATAATATTAATTATACAAATACTTATATTTAATATCAATGATAGTAGTGCAAGTAATTATTATTATTAAAGATAACGATTTAATTGTGTTAATTTCCTATTTATATAATATCTATTATCATATATAATTAATACTAATATTAGTTATTAATATTTGTAGTCATCATAATGAAGTAATATTATTACCTTTATACTTTAACTTATTATTAATTATGTAAAACTTAATAATCATATAATATGTATCTATTAACAAATAGTTGTTCGTGAATCGTCGGACATGGTCAAAGGTAATTGATTACCTAAATATAGATTTCAAACTTTCTAGACTCAAAATTACAAATTTTGCTTATCGTGTCGGAAACATATAGAGCTTAAGGTTCAAATTTGATCGGAAATTTTCGGGTCGTTACACACACTATGTGTGTACGTCATCACACTTGGTTGTGATGTGGATGACCCCGATGTGGTGGATTTTATAATCCCGTGACAGTGAGTTTTGATGTTGAGAAGTAAATCGCGTGTAGTTCGGATTCACGATGACTCGTGTAGTTCGGTCATCTTATTGAGGTAGTAATCTCGTGTGGTTTCGGATTACTAAGGCTCGTGTAGTTCGGCCAACCTCGATGTTGTGAAGATAGTAATCTCGTGTGGTTTCGGATTACTAAGGCTCGTGTAGTTCGGCCAATCTTCATTGTGGCGTTTGGTATTTCGGTAATGGGTTAAGGGGTTAACCTTATTCATTTTATATTGTTATATATATTAATGTAATGTTGTGTTGTAGCTAACCCTCCGGGTGTAGCTTATTGGCGTTGTTCGCATCGTCGTTGGTGAACTTATACTTTGTTGATATCTTTAGCTTGTTGCTTAGAGATCGTACGGTATGCTTAGTGTAGTTGCCTTATACATAGATGCTTCGGTATGCGGTATTTGATATTTTGTGTGGCATGTCCATTTTATACATATATATATATATATATATGTAGTATATTATCATTCACTAAGCGTTAGCTTACCCTCTCGTTGTTGATATTTTTATAGGTTCGCATGCTTGGCGGCTCGGGTGAGCTTGGGGATTAGAGATCTTGGCTAGGTTGCTTTAGAAGATCTTGCTTTTGTACTCGATTAGGATTTGGGTAGTGTAGTCCCAAATCACCATGCTTTGTTTTTGTTGGAAACTAAACTAGTCGGGTCGTGTATGTCCGTTTGGACAATTAACTAATGTATTAAATGTTTTAAGGTTATTAAACCTTCTATTGTAATTAAAGATGTTTATGGAAAAACAATTGGGACCTAAAGTATTATTTAACGTGTATTAAAAGGAAAAATTTTTATGGGCCGGTTTTAATACGGGTTGGGTCGTTACAAGTACAAAAGCAACGTTCGGCCTTTCTAGAGGACGTTAGGAAGATGTTCTTAGATTCGATTAACAAGGCAGTAGTCGGTCTAGTTAAGGAACATGTTAAGATTGTCCTTCACGAAGATAATATAGGAAGGCGAGACTTCTAATACAAAAACTTCAATAATGCTCAACCTCCCACTTTTGAGGGCGAACGAGACCCACTCAAGATTGCTCGATGGATCTCCGATATGGAGGGGGCCTTTCGTACTAGTGAGTGCCCTCTCGATAAGAAGATGAGGTATGGTAGTAGTATGCTAAGGGGTGACGCCAAGTTGTGGTGGGATGCGAAAATTTAACTATATGGTGAGGAACAATGTATGGAGTTCACATGGGACGAGTTCAAAGAAGAATTTTTCAAGGAATACCGAACTTCGGCCGATCTTTCTAAGCTTAAGGACGAGTTGCGTGCCTTGAGGCAAGGGTCAATGGATTTGAACACTCTCAAATCCGTTTTCTTATCGAAGACTCAATTTTGCCCGGAGTATGTCGGGAATGACCACATGTTGAAGGAAGACTTTTACCGAACCTTGAGCGATCATTACCAAGAAAAGATTAGTAGAGACTCGGTGAAAACTTTTGACGAGTTGTTTGACATGGCGAAGGGTTTTGAGACGTTTGTCTCGAAGGCAAGTGTTTCTGATGTTAGTAAGCGGAAGTTCGCACCGACGATCTTTTCGAACAAGAAAAGTAAAAGTGCTACCGAAGGTGTCGGAAGCGTAAAGATGAGTGGCGCGAGTGGTTCTAAATTCGCGTGTTATAATTGTGGGCAAACGGGACATAAGTCTCGTGATTGTCCGTCGGGTAAGGTCACATATTTTAAGTGCCGGAAGGAGGGACACCGGAAGTCGGAATGTCCCGAGTGGAATAGTGACAGAGCGCGAAGGTCTAGCGACGCTTGATTAAGGTACTATTCGATTTTAGTACTGTCTTTATGCGGGTGACATTTGGGTAACAGTTGAGTTTATCCATGTGATGTAGTGACTAGCTAGGTTGAGTTAGTCCATTGCGGTTTGATTAGCCATGTCGGGTTAATCAATAAGTTGTTAGAAGTGTTGACCAGGTCGGGTTGACCGAGTGCATTTGACTAACCAAGTTGGGTTGATCATTTGTCGTTAGGGGTTTAACCAAGTCGGGTTGACCAAGTGAGTTTGACTTAACCGAGTCGGGTTAATCAAATAGATATTAGGTGTTGACCGAGGCGGGTTAACCGGATGGATTTGACTAACCGGTTCGGGTTAATCAAATAGATGTTAGGTGTTGATCGAGGAGGGTTAGCTGGGTGAATTTGACTAACCGGGTCGGGTTAATCAATTAAATGATAGGTGTTGACTGAGTTGGGTTAACTAAGTGAGTGACTTAACCAAGTCGGGTTAATCATTTGTTGTTAGGGTCGTTTGACTAACCGAGACGGGTTAATCAATTAGAAGTTAGGTGTTGACCGAGTCGGGTTGACCAAGGGTGTTTGACTAACCAAGTTGGGTTAATCAATTGTTGTTAGGTGTTGACTGAGGCGGGTCAACATCGTGTATTTGACTTAACCAAGCCGGGTTAATCATTTTAGTATTGGAGGCTTAACCAAGTCGGGTGTAACCGTGATTTGATTAGAGGGTTACTTGTATTGATCTCCATAAGGGTTAACGTAGTAATGGTATGCCGTTCGAGAGGCGTTTACGTTGACCATGTATGTGTGCGAGTAGAGTCACGGTTGTTGACTATCGGTGATTGTGTGTAAGTAACCATGTTAACGGTTGAGACGGTGCGAGTTAGGGTGTAAGTCTTGGTGTTCCAAGCATCTCCTTGAGTTAAAAGGTAAATAGACTAGTTGTGCGGCCTAGGTGGATAGTGACTAGCGGGTGTCACTAGAAAGTTGTGGGCGTT
The DNA here is from genome assembly GCF_046630445.1 of Rutidosis leptorrhynchoides. Taxonomy (NCBI): domain Eukaryota; kingdom Viridiplantae; phylum Streptophyta; class Magnoliopsida; order Asterales; family Asteraceae; genus Rutidosis; species Rutidosis leptorrhynchoides. Next base: position 294,810,484 of record NC_092337.1, read on the forward strand.
GAGCTGTAACGTTCGTTGGATTTGTGTGACCTCGAGTAGTCAAGTGACGTATGACACCGAGAATGGACCCCGTAAGGGTCGAGCTATTGAGACTCGGTGGTAGTAATGGGAGTTGCATAACACTGTGTCAGGTGCCTCCGTATACCTACTAGTAGAATGCTTCGCTCCGGTGGTGTGATTACTTTGTACTTGGGTACCGGTGAGAAACCCGAACGTACGTCAATAGTTTATTATGATGATTTGTGGGCGTTAACGTTTGACCGATTCGAAAAGGTCAAGGTTCGAGTACCTTATGGTAAGTCCGCGGAAGATTTTTGAGTATGACCAACATTAGTACCGGTCATGTGTGTTGTGGAATGTTGATATTCCGCGAGATATTATCATCTTGACGGTGATAGTGTGGGGTTAAAACCTAAGTGGGGGAGTAAGTACCCGAAGGGTACGGTAGTGCCTTGGTTTGGTAGGCGTGTTTGTGTAATTTGTCGGAAGTCATCCCGTTTTGTGAGGTAAACTAGGGACGTAGAGTGTCGATTTCGACTATCTCGTGTAGAGATATGTTAGTATAGAGCACGTTCGAGAGTGAGTTCCTTAGAGTATTGAGGACTTGTACGTGCGAAAGGTGTGAAGATCATCTTTAATGGGCGATCGAAAGGATGTTCACCGTGTAATGGTGGACAAATTTTGGAAATTGTGGAGTTGCGCGTCGATTGGAGTACCAAAAAGCTTGCAGGAAATCCCATCACTGTGCGCGTGGTGCGTATGACCCAAATTGAATTGTCGATTGGGGGTAGAACTCTAAGTAGTGAGTTAGAGTGCGCAAAGGAGTCATGAAGGATGGTCATGTGTTTGGAACATTGTGTGGTGAGAAAGTGGGATCGATAGGATGCATTGGTGGCATCGAGGGGTGCAGAGTGCTTGAGAACTCGAAGATTCAAGGAAGGCGTACTTTCTTGGTTGTTTTTGGGCTAAGATCACGAGGACGTGATCCGATTTAAGTGGGGGAGAGTTGTAAGACCTTGTTTTCATTTTCAGCAAAGTGGGACGCCGTCCAAGATTCGGGACGCCGTCCAGCAGTGAAGCATTGGACGCCGTCCAATACTTGGGACGCCGTCCAGATGTACTGACGGGCCAGCTGTTTTATTTTGTTTTAAAAAGAGGTATTTTGGTCAAATCACTTAGGTGTCGATTTGGAGCCCTCAAAACTGATCTAGATCCCATTTGTGGATCACATTTCATCCACACAAACACTCCCATCCAATTCTAGAGAGAGAAAGAGTTTAGAGAGAGAGAGAGAGAGCTTGATTTGGAGAAGAAGGAGTTGGATTCTCACCAAAGCTCGGGTTTTAAAGTTGTTCATCTCGCTCCTAGCTACGTTTTAGTTGTTGTGGTAAGTTCTAACTCCGAATTTCATTGTTTGATTTGATATTCAAAGTTAGGGTTTGAACTTAAATTGTTGATAAACCCATTTAAACTCATGAAGCGAGTTTAGTGATGCTAGTAATCGGGTTTTGTGGTGTCGTTGGTGGATTTTGGGTTGGTTGTTGTTTTGGTCAAGTTCAAGACTTGCAAAATGGGTTAATCACTAGGTTTCGTGATTATGGGTGTGTTGATACCCATTTTGGGTGTATTTTGGTTGACTAATTTTGAAATGGTTCAAAATTAGGGTTTGGTGTCAAATTGAGCATAATAAGTGTTTATCACTTAAGATTTGAGTAAATTATGATGTTAGAATATAATCGCTAGTTAATCGTGATTATAAGTGTTTTGGGCGAGTTTTTAGTTAGTCAATGTAAGGTATGTGCAAATGGGTCGAAATTGCACTTATGGTGTTTTGGGCATAAGCTAGAGTGTTTAGCTTATTTGTTTGTGAATTATCTAGGTGATTCACATTGGAAGATTAGGAGCTCAAGCTGGAGTTGCCTTTCTTGTAATCGAGGTGAGTGGAATATTTATACATGTATGTATGTAGTTTATTTACTCGTACGCGATGTGGTCCTTAGGTGCCACATCGTGAGTGTCGGGCGTTATGTCACGGGATGGTGACTTATTGAGGTTATGGGTGAAGAGAACTACGGGTCGGTAGTGTCTCGTTAGGTGCCTCACATGACGGTGACACCTCATGGTGGTTCACGAGGCGGTGACCCCTTTGTAGTTGGTTGGTGAATCACAAGTCGGTGATACCATAAGTCGGGGAAGTGATTCATAAGTCGGTGACACTTCATAGTGTTCACGAGTCGGTGACACTAGATGGTGAATCACAAGTCGGTGATACCATAGTCGGAGAAGTGATTCACAAGTCGGTGACATTTCTTTATGCTCACAAGTCGGTGACACTAGGTGGTGCTTCACGAGTCGGTGATGCCACATGGCGTTCACAAGTTGGTGACCCATACGTATTAGTAGGTGGTTCGCAAGTCTGTGACACCCTTTGGTGATTCACAAGTCGGTGACACCTAATGATGAGTCACGAGTCGGTGATATCATACGAGTGAGACTCGATGTTATTGGTCGTCTACAAGTCGGTAGTGCCATAGCGGGAAACGGTTTGTTATGTTTATGCATTGTTATGATTTAGTATATTATTGTGGCAGTTTATATACTAACGTTGTTGCTAGTTGTATGTTTGGTGATGCTAGCTCGTTTATACGTTTGTTTGCATGGTATTTGTAAGTGGATGCGCGTAGGTAAACTATATATGTATATGTATAAGTATTGCAATCACTAAGCATTAGCTTACCCTCTCGTTGTTTACATTTTTATGTTCGGAAGCGGATTTGGCAAGGGTATGCTCGGGATTAGACGATTTCCCTTTTGATGCTTGCTTGGATTACTTTGGATTTGGCCTAGGAGTGGGTATTTTATCCCCAAACATCATGCTCGTAGCTTGTTTGGAAATTAAACTCACGTGGTCGAAACTTGCATTTTGTACGAAATTCGTAATTAGGGTCGATGTGGGCCCATTGTTGTAAAACTCGATTTTATCATGGAAATCTCTTAGTTTTAATTATTGTAGCGTGTTGTGAAAACGGTTTCATCTAAAAGTGTCGGGAAGCGAGTTTTTTGTTTGATTAAGTTGGACTCCGGGGACAGCCCCTGGCAGTTCATTTGGACGCCGTCCCATTTGCTTGGACGCCGTCCAGCCCTTCACAACTGGACGCCGTCTAGATAACTGGACGCCGTCCAGATACACTGAATCAAATTTTTTTTGAGGTCGTGTTTTCGGTTGGATAATGGGTTGGGTCGTTACACCGAGCCTCTTCCACGACCTCTTTTACCTCTACCAAAACCTCTTCGTCGACTTCTTCCTCTTCCATATTCGGGTCAAAACGTTTATGTTGGCAGGGACACGCTAACCCTGTGTGCCGTAGCACCCACCAATCCCACCCCGAAAGAGACCTGTGCCGGCAAAGTACCTCCTCCCAGGTACCACAGTGACGGCAAGGCGATTTTTACCCCAGCTAGCTAGACCCCCGAAACACTTCACAAATTTCCCCCCGGAGGGAGAAATAATTCCATGCGGGGAGCCCAGACCGAGAATCGAACTTGCGCCTTTCTTTAGGTCAAAGCTTCCCCCACTGTGGGCCCAGGGATCAAAGGCATCAGGTACCACTGATCTATATACTAGTAAGAAAAAGTTGACCTTGTTCATCACCCCCTTCATTGTGACTTCTAAGTCTCTCTTCATACGCTTTGAGTCTTCCTACGGCTTCATCAAAAGACATTTTCTAAAGGTCCGAGTATTGTTCAATTGAGGCAATGATTGGTAGGTATTTCTTCGGGGCTCAATTGAGAAGCTTTCTCGCAACCACTTCTTCTTCAATATTTGAACCGAGACTTTTAAACTTTGCTATTATGCCACTTATCTTCCCAGAAAAGTCATTGATTATTACACCCCGTCGATATCCATTAACGGAATGTTAACTCTGAACCCAGTGCTTGGCTTGACTTCTACGTAACAGCAATGTTCTACAGCGGAAGCAATTAATACCTGAGAAATAACACGCAAAATGGGTCAACATTAATGTTGACTGAATCTATAGGTTTAAGCAAATAGTTCATCGTATGTTTCATAAAACAGCTTCTAAAATTTGTTTATCGATAAATCAGTTATTAGAATCATTTATCAGTAATCGGTATTCGAAAATCAGTGTTCAGAAATCAGTAAACATTTATCAGTATAAAAGCATCAAGGTTTAATGTCAAAAGTTTGCATACAACAAATGTCAAGTTTTATTCTGTTTGTGAACATCAATGTCAAGTTTCAGCTGTGTATGACATTCAAAAATGTTTTGTTTCTCCTGCTTGTAAAACACAAGTTTAAGTAATCAATTGCAACGTATGAGACCACAAAGGTTTCATATTTAAAGTTTGTAGACAACACTGTGTCCTATTTCAAATGTTTGTAGACAATATCATGCCAAGTTTCAAATGTTCGTAGACAATACCATGTCAAGTTTTATTTCTCTTTTTTGTAAACCACAGTTTTAAGTAACGTAAAATAGTGTCTGAAAAACATTATTCAGAAAAAATGGTTCATTTGCATTTGACCACGAGATTTCAATAAGCACAACCCAAGAGTTGCAAAAATGTACATACATCCATGAGCACTTGAATACTAGCATAAAGACTTGCGTATAGTATACACTACACTTATCCTTTACCCCATAAATTGTATACACTTGTTCGAGTGTACTAATAGTTCAAAGTAAATGCACCACAGTTATAGTAGGGTGAGGTTTGTCTAACCTAACGGATCCGTCCATCTAAATTGTGCTTACCTGAAGGTAATTAAAGTATTCAAGCTAGGGGCTTTGTGAACAATAACTTAACAAGTATAATAGTTCTTGTGTCAAAAGTAAAAGCATTTGTAATAATGTAAATGTAACCAGCGTGTATTTTCATCCCAGAAAATATGTAAAAAGCGAGACTGTAGACTCACCTTTGAAAAGCTTGGTATGAAAAGTAAGCAAAAATAGCTTGTACGATTTACGGTCGAGTAATGTAACCTAGATATACGTATTTAGGTTGGTCAATAGTTGTATCTAATACAATAGATATTTCATAGAGTAAGTTATCCTATTGCTCAGACCGATGCATTTCAATGTAAAAGTTAACACATAGTCAACTAGTTCATGCAAGTCAACAAAAGTCAACCAAGATCAAACAAAAGTCAAACTTGGTCAAAGTGGTCAACCAAAGTCAACACATCAGTAGGTTCATGTCAATGTTGGTCAAATATTCAAACTTTGTTCATATCATTCATTTCAATTTCAGTTTCAAGTTTTATCGATTTCTGATTTCGTTGTCATACCGCATGTTAAGTAGTGTGCAACTATGACACATATGAGCATATGACAATCAAGTTTCACTTATGACATGTTAATGATCAGTTTACAACCTACACCCATTCACAAGTTTAAAGTTATGTCCTTAGCATGAAGAACATAATCGCATTGACAATACACATTGTACGAAATCAGTTTTAATCTGCGCATCAGTTTTATATTGGGCATAACCAGAGCTAGGAGCATGCAATCAAGCAAGGTAAGTGGCTTAATTTCAAGTACAAGCAAAACTAACACATTTAAAAATATGAGGTGATTTGGTTTAACCAATTGGTACAGTTTATTCTGGCATGTCAGACGTTCTGTTTTAGTCCAATTCAGTAGTTATCAAATCTTTGGCCTTATTTTGCATAATGTAGCAGGTTACAAGGTTTTACATAAACTAGACTTTTGTTCAAGAACATATAAAGTGCAAGTATTCAGAAGTTCAAGTCTTTAAACTATCCACAACTCAACTTATAGAGCCTAAGGTGCATACTTAGTAGATTCGGACAGAATACAGGTTGTCATTTTTGCACACACATTACGCAAGCTATACATATCCAATTATCACAAGACCTAGATGAAAAGTTATCTACAACATATGAATTTTACAGAAATACAAAGACTTGGTTCAAGAACACATTTTAAAACACCTTTAGAATCTGTTTTACGTTACCGATTAAACGTGTTTTATCAAGAACAATCATTTAAGTATAACTCAATTCATGACCCATTTGTCCAGATTTTGAATTATATCACAGAATTGCAACAAAACTTCAATTAAGCATATCTTCCACATACGGCAACGAAAATACGCAATTCAAAAGCCCAAAATTATTAGCTTTTCGAGAGGATTATTAATATGTAATAATATTCAACATTCAAAAAGTCCAAGTTTCTGTAATCATACAAATCAAATTTCGGGTTTAACTCTAAATATGTCAAACAAACAAATTAACGCATGCAATTTACATATATACGTATAGACTTGAGCAATTGACAACATATACTATGAAATCTTATCAAATTCATATTTATGAAAATTTGGGTTTATAGATTTATACCCTTGATCAACAAACTGTTTATACCAACGCGTTGCTAACGACGAGAATTACAATCTTCGTGTTGAAAGCAAAAGCTAAAAATTAAAATTGAGTGGTGATGTGTTGGGGATGGTGATCGACGAAAGGAAGCAGCAGAGGAAGGAGATCGACCGTTTTTAGGGTTAGGATAATTATGTGCAGTATTCTAATTAACTAGTGATTTAAGGTTAGGGCCTAACTTACTAGTGACTAGCAAAAGCCCAAAACAACAAAATAAAAAGGGGCTTGGGGGGTTCGGTCGAATGGTGGCCCAAGGGAGTTCCCGGGCTCATGTTGTCCAAGTTCGTGTACTCGTGGTCCGTTTCAAGTGTCATTTAAATGTACCGAAGTCCCAGAACGCTAAACCGGTAGTTAAAACGCAACCAAGTAGTCTAATTTATTAAAACAATTAATAAATTCAATATTTTTCAAAGTTAATAATTATTAAAATAATTATTAAAATAAACCCGAGTGTGTCGTTACTCGAAAGATAGTTTTTGCGGTTGTTCAAACCGTTTCATTTTTTTCCTATTTCATTAACTGAAATAAGTTTATCATTTAATATTAACCCATATTAATTCAAGTAACCCACCAAGGATCAAGTATGCATTTGATAGACTTAAACACATATAAAGTCAAGTAATCACCATTAAAATAATTAATAGACAGTTAACGGAGTGTCGGAAAAAGTATGGTTGTTACATTACCCACTGTTTATTAAAATTTCGTCCCAAAATTTTAGTGAACGTCCGCTGAAGTAGTTCCTTCCGGAAACAGTTGCGGATACTTTTGCTTCATTTGGTCTTCACGTTCCCACGTGAACTCTGGTCCTCTTCGTGCGTTTCGCTGAACTCTAACGATAGGTATGTTGCTTTGCTTTAAGCGTTTGACCTCACGGTCCATGATCTCGACGGGTTCTTCAACAAAATGAATTTTGTTATCAATACGCAGTTCCTCTAAAGGAATCACCAAATTCTCGTTGGTTAGGCACTTTTTAAGGTCAGATACATGGAAAGTGTCGCGTATTTCACTGAGTTCTTGTGGCAGTTTTTGTTGACATATGTTTATGTAATAGTTAGTGGCGTACGGTTTTAATGATGTAATGTTTTGTATTTACCTTTAATTACCACGGTAACTTTGTAAGTGATGTAACTTGGAAGGTTGTCATATATAAACAACCTCCCCACTATTTTGTAAACTTGTTATCTAATATTACACTTTATCATTTATCAATCTCTCTCAAGTGTTCTTGCATAACTCATACCAAAACCCACACAAACACATAGAAACCGATCGGTTTAGGCATCTAAGCGGGACTAACAATTGGTATCAGAGCGGGACTAGCTGTCTTTCTTGTAGATCCAAGGAGTGACGCCTATTGATTCGTGTTTTGAAGTGTTTGGTGTTCTTCAGTTTAGGTATCTCGTTAACTTACGTGCTTGTTAATTTTCTACATGGTTTTGTCAATATTTTCGTGTATTCTTGCTTGAAATCTGCTTAAAATTGCTTAACCAAAACTGAAATTATCTATTAAAACTCATATTCATAAGTATTTAAAAGGCCGATGTATGAAAATTTGCATTAATGCTTAACTTGGTGATGTTGTGACCTTGTGTAGATGTTATTTAACATTTTATTATCTCTTAAAATCAGTGTGTATGTTAAATAATAACTATGATACATGAGAATGTCTGTTGAAACTAGTATTTAGTTTTTATTCATGTATTAAGTTCATGTGTCTGCTGCCATGCTTGACTTCTTAATTTTTTTTGTGCTTAAAACATGTTTTAATCGAAGTTTTCCTGCTCATAATCTCTCTATATGTGTTAAGAATGCTTAAAAGGTGTTTAATCCACTTGGTTCATTAAGTTTTTGCCATCTAATATTGTCAAATCTGCATCAAAAACTCGAAAAACTTGATCTTTTGTCACAGACTGTCTGCTCAAAAACCCCCATCTGGGTTTCAAATCGCTCAAATACCTCTTTGGGTTCACTTATAACAGTAAAACCCTAAGGTTTTGCTCGAAAACTTGAGGTTTGACCCATTTTGTTGACTGAGTTTTTGGCTCCAAGCTTTAGACTCTTGGACAATACCTACCGAATCCCTTTTATCCTATAGGTTTTAGGTTGAAAAGGGCATGTCCTTGACATAATCCCTTGATCTATGTCATAAAGGTCAAAGGACTTGTTCTTTTGTGCATAAGCATTGTACCTTCTTATAAGTATTCACGTGCAAGGGTATCTTTGTCAAAAGGGTCAACTCTTTAAAAGTTTGAATTCAAAACTGAATTAAGTTTATCTAAGCTTTTTTGCTCGAAAACCTTGAAAAATCTGAACAGTGCTTAAAAAAGTGTGAAAATCAAGACGTTTTGCTCAAAAACGGTTTGAAATCTTGTACATTTGCTTGAAAATAGTGTCTAAAATCTAAAAGTGTCTAAAAACTGTTAATTTATTTGCACGAAAACCTTCCACGAAAATTTCAGGTCGCTCGAAAACCTGATCGAAAAACCTTAAGTTTTGTCCTTTAGTGCTCGAAAACTTGACTGTCAGAAAACTTGATTTTGCTCGAAAACCACCCAGTTTTGAAGGCATGGTTTTGTTTGAAACCTAGTTGTCTGCTCGAAAATTAAGTTTATGCTCGAATACTTAAGTGCTCTAGAACCAAGTCACTGCTCTAGAACTAGGTTTTTGCTCGAATATTTTACCTGCTCTAAAACCTAAGTACTGCTCGAATACTGGTTCTGCTCGAAAACTAGACTTGTGCTCCAATACTTTGTCCACTCAAAATCTAGGTTTTTGTTCGAATATCTGTACTGCTTGAAAAACTTCCCTTTTCTTTACTCAACTGTTTTCTATCCGAAAACTAAATCCTGCTTGAAACATTGTTGTTTTGAAATTTGGTTTTGCTCAAAAACCTCTTTGTTTCATAAAAGTGGTTTTACATCAAAACCCTAATTTCACTGCTCGAAATCCTTGATCTTCTTTACTCAAATTCCCTACTTGACAATCTCTTGTTAAACCTCTACTTTTGTTCCACTCTGTTACCACTCTTAGTTAAGATGACAACTACAAACCGTGATGCTCTGGTCGTGGGCTCGGATACCCGTCCACCTGTAACGACCCAACCTGTTATCCAATCGAAAACACTTAATTTTTTTTTGAACAGTCCAGTTTCAGGCATATGGAGCGCCGCTCCATATAGGGGCGCGCCGCTCCAAAGTGGCCTCTCCACTTTCTTTTTATGCTCATTCGTAAAACACGTTTCTCAACACTTTTAAATGAAATAAATTATCGTATCACGTCAATATAAGTAAAACTAAGAATTTCCCACAATAAAATCGAGTTTTACAACACTGGGCCCACATCGACCCAAATTACGACAAAGTGACCATTTCGACCCATTTTAGTTTAATACAAACATAGACCGAGCATGGCGATTGGGGATACGCTACCCAATCCTAATCAAATCCAACAACACGCCTTCTAAAGCAAACTACGCAAGTCCACTAGTTCCAACACTTACCCGAACCATCACCTCCACGCAAATCTATAAAAATGTAAGCAACGAGAGGGTAAGCAAAACGCTTAGTGAATGCAATAATTATACATATACATATATAATGTACCTACTTGCATACAGTTGCTCACATACCGCATACATGCTAGCAATGTAATTAGCAAACCATCTCAAGTATAAAGCTAATAACCTCCAATATCGCAAGCTAGCATAACCAATAGCATATACTCAAACAATATAATATGCTACACTACAACACATACACAAACCATATGGTTAACCATAAACGCTATGGTGCTACCGGCTCATGGTTCACACCATACGTAATGCTATCACGCTACCGGCTCCTTGGTTCACGCCACTACGCATTTGAGTCATACTCTTTTATAGTGCTACCGGCTCCTTGGTTCACACTTTGGCGCTACCGACTCGTGGTTCACACCTCATTTTATAGTGCTTCCGGCTCCTTGGTTTACACGTTGGCGCTACCGGCTCGTGGTTCACACCTCATTTTATAGTTCTACTAGCTCGTGGTGCTCGCATCAACCCAAATACCAAGATGTTACTGGCTCGTGGTTCACATCATGACACTCGTCACATACATGTTATGGTACTACCGGCTTGTTGGTTCATACCATAACATTCACAAATAAATACACTATATACATACATGCATAATTATTCCACTCACCTTGAAATGCCTGCACAAGTAGTGTATTATGATCTCCGTCCTCATATCCGAGTAACCAACCACCTATATCACACATAGGCACAATACGCACATAAATAACAATTCTCTAAAAGAGAACCCGATACTCACATCCCTTAGTCGAGGGATCTCACCTTGCTCGCCAAAACCCACCCATTTAACACCTAATGGACACAAACCAATTACCACTTCGGGTGGTAATTCAAACCCACTCAACAATGTACAATTTAACCCAAATTGTACTCGACATCAAATAGACCAAACCTAGGTCTTAACACTAAATTAGTGCTTAGGTAGTAATCATTTCAAACGTCATTTACACCAAAACCCTAACATGCGCAATGTTAACCCATATTGCGTTTGACCACGTTTGACTTATGTTAAAATACCATTTTAGCCCGAAATCACTTTCCACGATTACATCCATTCAAAAACACCATTTAACACTTAACAAAAGTGATTAACATCCATTTAACCAAAACTAGTGTCATTACCAAATTCAACCCAATCAAGGTCAACCCATTTTGACAAAAGTCCCAAAACGCCCAAAATCACTAACGACTAGTGATTATATTTCCAAAACATCAATTAACACCTAAATCAAGTATTTACATACTTGATTCACCAAATCTTGACTCGAATCTTAGTTTGACACTAAATCAAAGTCAACACCCATTTTTGACCAACTAACATGTTCTTATGAACATCTATACACTAACACATTTATAATCTAGTGATTTACACCCAAAACCATGACCAAAATCGTCGTCAAACCCTAACCCACCAATAACGGGTCAAAACCCATCTACTAACCACAAAAAACCCATTTCACAACCATTAGAGGGTTTCTAACAACATCAAGCTCAAACCCTAATTGGAATATCAAATCAAATAATGAATTTCGGAGTTAGAACTTACCATAACTACCACAACGTAGCTGTGAACGAGGAGAACAACATTAAATCTTGAGACTCGACTTGAATTAGCCTTCTTCTTCTTCTCCAAAACCTTGATTCTCTCTCTAGAACCTCTTACTCTCTCACTAGGGTTTCAAGTGAATGGGAAGGAAGAAATGATAAGGAAATGAGTTAGGATAAGGTTTTGGATCAGTTTTGAGGTTCCCAAACCGTCCATATACGAAAGGACTATAATACCCCTCATTTAAACCCTTTAAAAATGCTGAAAAACGCATCTGGGACAATCGGAGCGCCGCTCAAAAGGGTGGAGCGCCGCTCTAACATTCGGGTACTGGCAACCGAGCAAAACAGGTTTCAGCAACTTGTTTTGGCCATAACTTTTCGACCGTAACTCCATTTTCGATGAATCAAATATCGTTGGAAACGTAACAAGATATCTTTCCAATGGTAAGGCTTTGAAACATCAACTCAAACTTTATTCGGGGTTGAAAAATTACGTTACACACCTTGTAACTCAAACAACATCCAGAATAACGTGTAACAGAAAAACGAGGTGTTACACCACCCATGTTGTTCGAGGGGCTGTTCGATGACTGGAAAGAAAGATTTGAAAACTTCATCGATGGAAAAGGAGAACAAACCAAAAATCTTTGGGACTCATTCCTCAATGGCCCAAAGGTCTTTCTTCACCCTGAAACTGGTGTAGCCCTGAAACCTTATGAACTCCAGGGCGAAGATGCCAAGAGAGCTCAAGCTGACACTGAATCCAGGTCTATCATCATGCAAGCCCTTCCTCAAGACATGTACAAATCCGTCAGCTCCCTGAAATCTGGAAAAGAGCTTCTAGATGAAATCACTCGTCAACAGGAAGGATATAGCCAATCCGACCAAACAAAACTTGACATTGCTCTCCCTATGTATGAGGACTATCATCAGAAGCCCGATGAATTACTGCTGTACTGCTACAAACGCTTCTATGAAGTCATCAATGAGCTGAAAAAGGTTGGAGTGAACAAAGAAAATCAGGAGCTTAACAAGAAATTCCTGAAAAAGCTCAATGCAACCTGGACACCATATGGAAACAACTTTCGTGCTACTAAGAACACCAAAAAGTACAACATTCATGAAGTTGTAGGCAAACTAATGAACCACCAAGCTGATGTTCAGGCTGTTCAAGACTCCAAATCAAACCCTGCTAGAACCAGTGATCCAATGGCTCTATACGTAAACAGAAGCTCTAACAAAGCCACTCCCAGCCGCTCTACCTCTCTCAAAGTAAAACAAACCATATCATCCGATGAAGACACATATTCCGATGTTGATGAAGAACATCGGGATCTCGTCAAAGCTGCCGCAATGTTCAGCAACCAGCTAAGTCTCAGGAGATCATCTGGCCATTTCAGGAAAAACAACAACAATCAAACCTCATCCAGCTCCACGTACAACAAAAAGCCCTAAACCTCAACTACCCAGTACCAAGTCCCTGACAATAAGGACTCCGATTATATGTGTTTTAACTGTGGTAAAACAGGTGACTTTGCACGAGAATGCAGATTACCTAAATGAAAGGATGCTGAGTACTATAAGAAAAAGATGCTACTTGCACAAGATGCTAAAAATGGGAAGGTTCTCAAAGCCTCAGATGATGTTTGGCTAAACTGGTCAGATAGTGAACAGGAGCTGGAACATGCTAATGTGATCAAACTAACCAACATGTCCCGCGCACCTGATCAAATTTCTTCCGGTGATGAAGAAGAGGTACAACTATACACTGATGTAACTCATGAATATTATAACCAGTAAATAACAATTCTGAATTTATATCTGATGTACTGCATGCTCCCTCCGAAACTCCTAGTGCTCAAAACTCTGACCCACCGATCCAACTTAATGTGCCCATTAGTACCGACCCCGTCCCTAACAATCAAGATAGAAAGTTTCCTGAACTGCCTGATATGTATATTGACGACTTTGCTAATATGAGTAAAGACCTTAGATATTTTTCTAATCAAATTAGTGGACTACAAAACGAGAACCATAGGTTAAAAGCTAAGTTAGTGTCAAACAATGCATACCTGAACCTCCAGAAGGATCTAGCTGAAAAAGTAGCACAACTAAAAGAGCTAGAATCTAGTGTGAAACCTCTCCGCATTGAAAGAACAGACATTAAGTTAAGAAATGAGGTTCTTAGTGAGAAAATTGACAATGCAGAGAAAGAAATTAAGAAACTCACTGACTCTAAGAAAAATCTTCTAGATACCTTAGAGCAAAAGATAAGCGAACCTCTACATGATCTTGCTAAGAAAACCTCTGAATGTTCTTGATTGAACATTATAGTGTTAATGTCCAGTCAATGGTTACCGTGGATAACCCTTATTGAGATGAAGATCTACGAAAGGGTGATTAACGACTTAGTTCACCATTAATGGATTAGCCGCAATAATGGCCACTTGGGTGGTTTCGTAGGGTTACAGTTCATAGTGAACATACCTGTTACCGTAAAGTATTTTCTGGATGCAATCGTTAATCGAGTAATACAGAAAGTGTTGATTGTTATTCGATGATCAATGAGCTAGGTTTAGGGTTATATTTATAGCTAAAACCCTACCCTAGGTGTATCCTTTATTCGGGGTTGAAAATTTACGTTACACACCTTGTAACTCAAACAACATCCAGAATAACGTGTAACAGAAAAACTGGGTGTTACAACTCTCCCCCACTTAAACTCGATCACGTCCTCGTGATCTTCGTCACTTAACCAATCCGGACCTACACTCTACGGTCCTTGTGACAACCCGGAAATTTCTGACCAAATTTAAACTTGATCTTATATGATTCCGACACGATAAGCAAAGTCTGTAATGTTGAGTCTCAAAATTTTTGAACTATTTCATATATTCAATTGACCTTCGACTGTTCTCAGCGATTCACGAATAATTAATTGTAAATAGATACATATATATTTAAATATATATATATATATATATATATACATATACATACATATAATTTGAAGTATTATTTGAATTAATATATGAGTTAATTGTTGAAAATAAATATGTAAAATAATATGCGATCTAATGAAAACTAATATATATATATATATATATATATATATATATATATATATATATATATATATATATATATATATATATATATACTACTTGTATATATATAAAATAATATTAAATCTATTTGTTTAAAAATATATAATATATTTATTTTAGTAGTTAAACTTGCTATTTAAAACTGTTTATATATAGAAAGAGAATATATTAAAAATAAATAATTTCGAGCTTAATTAGTAAACATCAGAAACACTCGGTTGGCTTTTCGTTAGTGTTCGTATAGATTTAATACGAATATATAAAGGATTAAGATAAAAGTTTGACTGTAAATTGATTACGAAGATTTTAGATTTGTTAATAATATTTTTTTACCTTTTTAGTTTAAATATTAGTACTCCGTATATATTAATTAGAACAGAAAATAAATAATTAACAAACATTATTGATCAGGTTTCAAACAGTTAATGACTGAAATAAATAAATGGACTTAATTTGAAAATTTGGAATTTATAGGAACACTTTTATACGTTAACTGTTTAGCAATGGACACGATAGTATTCCGAGAAATTATGTCGGTAGGAATCATACAATTTAGTTTCACGGGTTGTTAACTTATTGCTTTTAAAATTGCAACTGGGAACTTTTTGTGTTAACTCTTCCTCTATATAGATACATATTCTTAAGCATATAGATATAGACATAATCACATAACATTTCTTCTCCATTCTATTTCTTCTCCGTGAACAACCATCTCACCACACTACCATCACCATTCTCCACCACCGTCACCCACCATCTCTGCTGAGTGTTGAACCACCACTCCACCATAACAACTCCTTAAACTAGCACCATGAACTACTCTCTATTTTTCATCTTATTCTTATTCGATCACCACCACTTCTATTATTTTCTTTCTTTCTCTACTAACCCACTTAACCACACGACCATCAAGTCACCATCTCGACCTGCATACTACTGTTTAGAAGCAAACCCACCTTCACAGTTTCACCTTCCACCATATCCACCATCATGATTCACCATAACCAAACCTCAATCACCACCATTAACACACCCACCACACCTCTCATCGTGAGACCCATCAAACAACACCATCGTGAGTCATCGTTGGAAAACCACCATATCTTGTGTTCCTTTCTTTGCTCCTGTCATAATTGAAAAAATAACCCTAAAACCCATTTGAAACCACCACTCCCATATAACCGCCGGCAACCATTAACCACCTCAGTCACCATCACATGCACCTCCAAGAATACAAACACCATCAAATACCATCGATCACATCACCCAATTGATACCTGCTTTCTGTTTCAGTTGAAGTTCACTAAGACTGCCCAAACTATCTCTTATTTTCTTATTCGAGAAACCCACTTCGGTTAAAGTTTGAAACAAATACCATTAACAACCACAAGGTCCATCGAAAACAACTACTGTTCGAAATAAGCACGATGTCTTCTTTGTTGCAATTGATGTAAGTAGCCGGAATAAACCATAACAGCCATCACCACTTTAAATAACCACATGCTCGTTATTTTTTTTTTGTTTAAAATTCAACAAGAACCTACCATTATCGAATATATTTATTGCTACTAACATTACAACTTTATTTAATAAAGTTATAGATATAATATTCTTTTTGGATGACATTACAGCCGACACCCACAGTTCCATTAACTTCCTTTTAGAAAAAATATTAAATAAATAATAATAATAATAATAATAATAATAATAATAAAAATAATAATAATAATAATAATAATAATAATAATAATAATAATAATAATAATAAAAAAAAAAGATGTTGTAGCTGTTAAAGTACCGAATTATCAATGGACTAGTTATATTGGGTCAAACTTAAATTAATTAGAAGATGATGGGTAAGAAAATGGATATGTGGACTTCGAAATATTAAATGTGGAACTGCGTTTCTATTATGGGGCCGTGTCAAATGTTTGATTTTAGGTCGGATTATGATGCTTGTAACAAGTCTCAGCATCTACAATTGACGACAATGAGGTTATGAAAACATGGTAACGATATTTGTTTATGATATCACTAATTGATGGTGATGATGATAAATAGATGATAATGAATAATGGATTAAGATAAAGATGTTTAATTAATAATAAGAGACATAGGATGATAATGATGATTGATGTTGTATGATGATTATGATCGAGATGATATAGGAAAATGATATATTTAGGATGTTAAGATGATGATGTTAGGATAGCAATAAAAATGATTTAAGGATGGTAATATGATGATAATGGTAGTACATGAAATAGACATAATGATGATAATCAATTATGGTGTATGATATAATGATCATGATGATATAATTCCTATCATCATAAATATTTCAAATTATTATTATTATAATAATTATTATTAGTATTAGTATTATTAAAATTATCATTATTTTTAACATTTTTATTATCATTTTTATCAACATAATTATTATAGTTATTAACATTAATATTATTATTATCAAGTATTATTATTAAGTATTTTCATAACTATTATTATTATTATCATTAACCCTAATTATTATTATTATTAATATAATTATTATTTTTACAAACAAGAGATATTTAAATAAAAATATATTTATTACATATATCATAAGTATACTAATATTACATAATAATATATTTTTAATATATTAACTAATATAATATTATTTATATAACATTAAATAGATTATATATCATATAGGTATTATAAGTATTTATATAATTATATATAAAGATATTAATCCTAAAACATTATAAAATATAAACTTAATTAATTAATATTACAATGTGTTAATATATATATATATATATATATATATATATATATATATATATATATATATATATATATATATATATATATATATATATATATATATACTTGATATAGGTTCGTGAATCCGAGGCCAACCCTGCATTTGTTCAGTGCCGTCGAATGCATATTTTTACTACAAAATATCGTATTGTGAGTTTCATTTGCTCCCTTTTTAAATAATTTTGAAATATATTTTTGGGACTGAGAATACATGCGATGCTTTTATAAATGTTTGACGAAATAGACACAAGTAATCGAAACTGCATTCTATGGTTGAATTGTTATACCGGATATCGCCCTTGTTGAACTTGGTAGCCTAAGAATTGGTGTTTATTATAATTGCCATTAATTGACGCTAATCCTAAAGATAGATCTATGGTCCTTGACAAGCCCCAGTCAAAGAATTTGAACTTCTTTAGTACTTCGATTTTATTTTTGGGGATATTCTAGATGCATTTTGTTAATGTCAGTTTCCAGGTGTTCAATCCATACGAATGAATTTTAAACACTTGCGAGTGTATGATTATTGAATAAATGAAATCTTGTGGTCTATTAAAATTATGGAAATGATTGATTACGATAAACTAATGAACTCACCAACCTTTTGGTTGACACTTGAAAGCATGTTTATTCTCAGGTTTGAAAGAAATCTTCCGCTGTGCATTAGCTAATTTTAAAGATATTGCTTGGAGTCATTCATGGCATATTTCGAAAGACGTTGCATTCTAGTCGTCGAGTTCATTAAGATTATTACTAAGTCATTTATAGTTGGATATATTATGAAATGGTATGCATGCTGTCAACTTTCGATTAAATGAAAGTTTCTCTTCTAAAAACTAATGCAATGTTTGTAAATTGTATCATATAGAGGTCAAATACCTCGCAATGTATTCATATGTTATTGTATTCGTCCTTATGGATTGGGACTGGTCGTCTCAGTCCTTTGACATGCTTCCACACCTGAAGTTGACAATAATTCCATTAATCCGAAAATCTTACACCACACTTCTAGGCGACCATTCTCAATGAGTCGCCTTTCTAGTTTAAACCGTCATCCGCGATTTACCAAATCCACGAATCTGAGTACTAGAAACTTGCCCAATCCCTCACATCGGGAAAAACTCAACCAATCTCGTACCGAGATATCACCCCTTTAGTATACCCTTAACAAGTACAATGCCAATAGTAACCACGTCCCACGATAAGGTCAAAATCCAAAACGACGAAGACAGAGTAAAAGTGAATCCTTATGGATAACACCTACCACTTAACATCCCTTCAAATTCTCTCAGCTACAACTCGCAACAAGCTACATCCATAACCATATCACCCAACGCAACAAGCTACAACTCGGCTACCGCTCGCCCCATCAAAATATCTACCAACGCCTGATGAATCCTCCTACCTAGATCGTTCGTTGAGGCTGGCCTCGACATTTCAATGCAACTAACGGGTCGCATCACCATGGAACACACTCTCGCAAACAAACAACATCCACGTGTCTCGATGTGAGACAATCAGAACTGACACTCCCCACCTCACAATCATTCATAAAGTGGAATAATCCACTGGCAATTTCCACGAACACGTTTCCCGACAGGGAAAATACAGTATTTACCATGATATCGAACTCGTTCCCATTCATTAACACTATCCGAGTTTCATGTCAACCAGGATTTTCACTACTAGAGCACCTGCAATGACAACTTCATTCTCTCACTTCCGTGATCTCAAACTTCACACTTGGTCTCACACCGCACCTTAGTACTACAGGACTACCGTACAAAAGAAGTCTTACACTTCATTTGATCTAATACTACCGGAGTTTCCTCGGAAGGCAGTAAAAACTCCCTCACTTAGGATTCATCTCCACATTCTTACCACCAAGATGATAACACCCCGCGGAATTGCCATTTCACAACACACGTGATCATTCTCATCATTGATCATAAATGCCGAATCACTGCACTTTCACTTTAGGCCCTCAGAGCCGTTATACACAATCGCTAGAGATATCGTGCACGCGACCACATCGCACCTTCATACCAACAATCATAACTAACAGCCCTTCGTCATTCGCAAAGCGAACTCCACCCAAGTCTTACATACGCCTTTAAGCCTAAGCATATGCCACTCCTCTTAGTCAGTCGTGCGTCTTAGTCGAGATCACCCGACCTTCCACGCAACTAACCTTCATCAACAATTGCTCACTCTCATGGAGAAGAGTGACCAATCCGACACCATCATTGCATCGACCGCAATATCAACACCTCGTCATAATCTTCGGACTAACCGACCATTAAGTCCTTCACCGGCTTACCGATCATCTTTACCCGTCTATCTCTTAAGAGCAACATGATTCGCTCATCCGTCACTTCATAAGAAATATTTACCACGATGCTCTTAAACTTCAACTTTCGCAACCGTCGAATTACTATCTCCCGTCGATCACTATTGTAATCTCCACTGCTTCCCAGGATATCTCACAGACACCCTAAGCACAAAGTGATCACACCATCACCGGAGTTGAACATCACACTAGCAGGTATAAGGGGGCACCTGACGTAGTGTCATGCAGACTCCCACCCCAATCTACTAAGATTTAGAAACTCGATCTTTGGGCTCCATACACTCGAATGTCACCATCTCTCGAAAATAATGACTCGAAGTCATACCTACCCGACAGACCTTATGGGTTATTGTTTCATCAAAAGTTACTAGCATTCACACGCTACCCGCAATTTCCACAAGGCCAAACAATATATCCTAACGAACCCTTTCGTCTAACACTAAGAGGTGCTTGGAAACACCAAGTCTTACACGCTTCCACATATCGACACAACCACTACAACAAGGGGTATTCCGTTAGGAATGTTACCCTATACTCCACAACACACTAATGCACTAACGTACTCACCATCATAAGGGTCCCACTCCCATGAGTTTAACGACATGAAGACTCCTCGATTCGCCAATTCCGAGGCGACTCACAACTAGAATCCTTACACGGTTCTCTAACCACACTCCACGGAGCGTAACTCAATTCTACAATCATTAGACTTGTTACGTCCCATTACGGGATTTAAGTCCTCATCGCACACACATACACTAATCGGTTATCCTAGTTACGATGGGTAACTACAACCAATGACAATCTCAATAATGCACCCACTACGTAGGGTGACCAAGTACGCATCGAACTCGCGAGTTGGCTCACTCACTTAACTAACCGAATCCACTGTAACACTTCTTGACTCACAATGAACTTAATGTGACAACAAGCACATCACCCAAGACAACTATAACCTAAAAACCATTAAAAGATTCCTCATTCATCCCGAATCTACCCCGACCATGCCACGTTTCCTCCGCTCGGTACCCGTCATGTCATGCTCGGTGTCAAGATACACGGTTGTAATAATGGTGTAAAAGGACCCGTTCATATCGATTATAAACGATTCACATTAGTTGATTACATTGTGAGGTTTTGACCTCTATATGATACAATTTACAAACATTGAATTCTTTTTAAAAGACAAACTTTCATTTCAGTGAAAGTTTACAAATATACATACCAATGAAATTATCATGTTTCCCAAATATAATTGACTAATCTGTCATTCATCTATCAACAATCTTTTTGAACTCAATGTTTTGAATGCAACATCTTTTGAAATATGCCATGAATGACTTCAAGTAATATCTTTAAAATGAGTAAATGTACAGCGGAAGATTTCTTTCATACCTGAGAATAAACATGCTTAAAAGTGTCAACCAAAAGGTTGGTGAGTTCATTAGTTTATCATAATCAAACATTTCCATAATTTTAATAGATCACAAGACTTCAAATATTTAACAGCACACGTAACCCGTGTACAAAACATGATAAACATAACCTGTGTATAAAAATCATTCATATGGTGAACACCTGGTAACCGAAATTAAAAAAATGCATCTAGAATATCCCCATCATTCCGGGACTCTCATCGGACATGATAAAATCGAAGTACTAAAGCATCCGTAACTCGGATGGGGTTTGTTAGGTCCAATAGATCTATCTTTAGGATTCACGTCAATTAGGGTTTCTGTTCCCTAATTCTTAGATTACCAGACTAAAAAGGGTGATATCCGGTATAATAATCCAACCATAGAATGTAGTTTCAAGTACTTGTATCTATTTTGTAAAACAGTTTTAAAAGCAGCGCATGTATTCTCAGTCCCAAAAATATATATTGCAAAAACATTTAAAAAGGGAGCAAATGAAAGTCACGATACAATATTTTGTAGTAAACATGCATATGAGCACTGAACAAGTGCAGGGTTGGCCTCAGATTCACGAACCTATATTAGTTACATATATATTAAAACATATAACAAGTTTATATATATTAACACCCATAATAAACAAGTATATATATATATATATATATATATATATATATATATATATATATATATATTAATAATATACCTTTTATATTAACAACTTATATGTTATATTAATAATAAATTACATTTATTCTATATATTTTAAATAGTATATATTTCCAAAATTACATTTATTAATATAACAGTAATAATTTTTTTTTACAATTTAATCATTTAATTATAATTTAATATAATATAAAAATTTATATTATGGTTTATATATGATAAAAACATATATTTAATGTTAAGTAATATAATTAATATTATTTTTAATGATGAAAATGTAGTGATATGTAATATTAATAATTGTATTACATGTAGTAAATATATTTTTGTATTAATATTTATTTGTTAATTAATATTAATAATAAATAAAAGTTGTATTATAATAATAATAATCATTTTAGTAATAGTACAAATACTAATGATATAAATGATAACAATAATTATATTTGATAATGAAATTAATAATTTTAATAATAAATAATAATATTTTTATTTGTAGTAATAATAATATCATAATAAGGGTATTAATGATGACGATAATAAAAATATAATAATTATGTTAATGATAATAAAAATGATAATAATTATTTTTAATATTAGTAAAAACAATATAACTTATCTTAATAATAATATTTACTAAATGTAATAATTATCATAATAAGGATAGTAATAATAATAAATGATAATTTTATCAAAAAATGAAAATTTTCATAATAATGATGTTTTTAATAATAATGATAATAATACCTTATTATTATAAGTAATAAATTATTTTAACAATATTTCATACTAATAACATTAATAATAATTATTATAATAATGAAAATAATAGTAATAATAATAATAATGATATTTCCATAAAAATGATGATTTTAATAAAATTGATAATTTTAATATTATAATAATAATGATAAAAATAACAAAAATGATAGTTTTGATAAAAATATCAACTTTTAATAATAATGATAATTTCAGTAATAATATCAATGATAATAATGATAATAATTATTTTTAATAATAATACTAAAATTAATAATAATTCTAATAATGATAGTAATGATACTAATGTTAGTTTCAATGATAATGGTATTAATAATAATAACAATTTTAATAATACTAAAGATTATACTAATAATAATAATAATAATAATAATAATAATAATAATAATAATAATAATAATAATAATAATAATAATAATAATAATAATAATGATATTAATAATAACCTTAGTGATAATAACAATAGTAATAATAATAATAATAACAATTTTAATGATAATACTTATAACGATAATGCTAATAATAATAATAATTATTAGATAATAATAATAACGATAACAATAAAAACGATAGTAGTAGTAATAATAATAATAATAATAATAATAATAACAACAACAACAACAACAACAACAACAACAACAACAACAACAATAATAATAATAATAATAATAATAATAATAATAATAATAATAATAATAATAATAAAAGTGACGAGAGTTATACCATCCTAATATCATCACCATTGACCCGCTATCCTCAGTGTACTCATAAGCTCCTTAGCTATAACCCATAATTCCAAAGCTTAAACACGTTTTGAAAACCCGTTTGAGATCACTCGAACAGCACTCCGTCGTAGTATTTTATGTATAATACAAATTAATAATAATACTTCTAATAATAATAAGATTAATAATAATAATAATAATAATAATAATAATAATAATAATAATAATAATAATAATAATAATAATAATAATATTAATAATATATATATATATATATATATATATATATATATATATATATATATATATATATATATATATATATATATATATATATATATATATATATATATATATATATATATATATATATATATATATATATATATATGTATAGAGAGTGATCGATAGATAGATGAATGAAAGAATCGAAAAATGTGTTCGAGCTTTATAGACCCGATCTGGAATCTCAATCTCCGCGATTGCGACAGTTTTGTGGATATGGGCTCCGCGATCGCGGGCCTGCCTCCTCCAGCTCACACCCACTAAGTTCCTGGTTGCCGACAGTTTTTTTTATATTTTAATATATATTTTTAATTTATATAATTATATATATTATATTATATTCATGTACGTAGTTAACTTGTAATTTTTGTTCCAATGACTTGTACGTTGTCACTTAACTAATGTCCCGATTCTGGTTTCTTGAACGCATTTTCGTACGCTAAGAAAACTGGTACATTTCGTTTCGGGGCAAGTGCCCTTGATAATAATTAGACATAATCGCCAATAATACATATTACAAGAAATGTAATTTATACATTTGAGTGTTTTGGTCATTTGCTTCTATAAATCGTCTACTCGATATTTGTTAAAATATATTAAATAATATTACTTAAAATCTTTATTATAAGAAAGATAAATATAATCAATTAGTTATATAACTAAATAAATATTATATTTTGTTACTTATAAAATATACATATTATCGTTAAAAATTTGTATAACAAATATATATACTTGAAATCTTTATTTAATGATATAATCTATAGTTTTTCAAAACTAATTATATTTAAGGTTTATAAAAATATAAATTTTAAATCTTTTAAATAATAGAAATTATAATATCAAATAACGTTTACACTTTAAAACTTAAATTGATATAGTTCATGTATGTACTAGCGTTATTTTAACTTCTCAAACATTCTAATTAACTTATCAATAGTCACGAGGAAATTATCGTAAAACATGTACATGAATCTCCACTAACTTTTTTCTAACACTCGTTAATTGGCACTTTGTTCTTACTTGTGAATCACATTACAAATTATTTCGAATACCATTAAAAAGAATAGATTTCTTAAATCATAATGGAGCTCATAATAGAGACCCGTAATCATATCACAATATATCTGATAATTCAATCATTTGATATTATCATATACTTCCGTCGATAATTATATTAAACATATATTGAAACAAATTTGTTTACGTAAAGTATTATTCATCTAATACTTTGATAATGTTTTTAATTAATATAACTATATATTTTATATATACATATCTATATACACATAAATGTTAGTGAATCGTCGAGCACAGTCAAACGGTAATTGATTACATGAATGTAGTTCTAAAATTTTTGAGATTCAACTTATTAGACTTTGCTTATCGTGTCGAAATCATATAAAGATTGAGTTTAAATTTGGTCGGAAATTTTCGGGTCGTCACAGTACCTACCCGTTAAAACATTTCGTCCCAAAATTTGATTAGGGTCGTCATGATTGACAATAAGTATGTTTTCATGACGAATACGAGTTAGGAATTAGAGTTTTATCATCAGTGAGTAGTATGAATAAAAAATTCGTTCATGTGAAGAGTACGAGTGAAGTTATCACAAAAGAGTGAAATGAGTAAATGCGTGTTCGTCTTAACCGGTGATGTAGTCACGGCTGATTTCAGGAATTCAAGGGATTTAGGGAAAATCTTTGTAATAAGATTTGATTCTTCAAATATTAAGGAAATTAGGATCCTCTTTGGTTAAATGCGATAATCTGTTGCGATTGCTCTGTCGGATATTTCAGTATAAATCCACCCCCTTCATTTCCTTATTTCTACAGCTCACATCTTCTATTCTTTTTACCTCAATTCATACTTTAAAGCATTCATAAATATGCTCCATCCAGTTCTGATTCTTGATATACCCCTAACTTTCATATCTGTCATTCTTCTTTTTCATCTGTCGCCGAAAGAATCTGTTTACTTCTACTATGCTCTTGGGTTTATAGTGTTTTTAGTTCTCCCGTGTCTTTATATTGCTATACGCATCGATATACACGGTTTGTAATTTCTGTGTTGTTATTGGATTTTTACTTTCCCTTATATTTCGGAGTTTCATGCTTCTGTTTTCTCTTCTCGACTTTAAGTAAAGCGAGTAATGGTCCAGAATTCGTAGGTACGAAATTTGAAATGAACATAACTAATGTTCTGAGAGATAAATTGTAATAGCACGATCTTGATTGGTTAAATTAACAGGATTCAAGAGAAAAGATAGAACTATCAGGAAGATATGTTCCCGATATGTTTGGAGATTAGGTAGAATGTAAGAGTCGTGTAACATGGCACATGATGACGGTATGGTCTATGAATCATCATGTTTCATTAGAAACTAAGCATGACTTACTGTAATATAATCACGTTGATCAAGTGTCATTATATTATACTAACTCACGCTTCAATTCCCAACACTACTTCAAAAACATTCATAATTTAAACTCGAAGGTTTACAGAATATAGAAACTAAACAGTTTTATTTATGATGTAACACTGATAGCGCGAAGAGATAAATGATTTCAGATAAGAATAGTTATGAAATTATCTTCATAAATATCGAGGATATTTATAATGAAAGATACGATGATACCTTAGAATTTCTAATATCAAAGGATGATGAAGAAGATTTTTCCACAAAGGTTTAGAGTCAGGAGCAAGGTATTCGTTAATGACTTCAGTAGATACTGAATCATTTGGATTCTTTGAAGGCACGTTTAGTCTTTATGATTTGTCCACCGCCTCCTTCATGGTTTGCTCAATCCGTTTTCCAGTTCTAACTTTTTTGAGATTTGCCAACACACTATTCTTTATCACCAAACCTTCGACTGTTAAGGTCGTTTACAGTTTTTGCTGCTTCATTCAGCTTTTTCAACATTCCGAGTATTGATTCGTAGACTGGGTGCTTTTCAGAATTTCAGAATGGAAGATCATAATTCTAAGAGATAAATGTTATATGTATACATATAACTGTTGATGTAGAAACGCTGCGAGATTCAAAATATTGATTGCTGATTCTCGGTAATTGGTATGGAAATTCTCGTTACAAGATGCGGATGAGTATATGATAGGGTTTTAATGAACAATTATAATAGTTTTTCAGGGAGACTTAAGCCAATGAGTAATGAAGTTGCTGGTAAGTTTACTGCTAATGTTTTAATGACCCGTCCTAATCCATCTGGACGAATACATTACATTTGGTTACATCACGAGGTACTTGACCTCTATATGATACATTTTTCAAACATTGCATTCGTTTTTAAAAGACAAACTTTCATTACATCGCAAGTTGACGGCATGCATACCATTTCATAATATATCCAACAGTAATTGACCTAATCTGTCACAATAATCTTTATTGAAATCAACGACTTGAATGCAACGTCTTTTGAAATATGTCATGAATGACTCCAAGTAATATCTCTAAAATGAGCAAATGCACAGCGGAGGATTTCTTTCATACCTGAGAATAAACATGCTTTAAAGTGTCAGCCAAAAGGTTGGTGAGTTCATTAGTTTATCGTAAACAATCATTTCCATAATTTAATAGACCACAAGATTTTCATTTCCATTTCTTATAAACATAATCTCATATCAGGCATTTCGCACGGCATAGAGATAAAAATCATTCATATGGTGGACGCTTGATAACCGAACTAACATGATGCATATAGAATATCCCCATCATTCCGGGACTCTCATCGGACATGAATTTCCCTAATTCTTAGGCTACCAAACTAGAAAGGGACATATTCGATTTCGATAATCCAACCATAGAATGTAATTTTTGAATACTTGTGTCTATTTCGTCAAACATTTATAAAAGCAGTGCATGTATTCTCAGTCCCAAAAATATATATTGCAAAAGCATTTAAAAATGGAGCAAATGAAACTCACAATACTGTATTTTGTAGTAAAAATACATATGATGACATTGAACAAGTGTAGGGTTGGCCTCGGATTCGTGAACCTATATCATGTATATATATATTAAAACATATAATAATAATATTCAAATAAATATATATTTTGATATTAGTAATATACTTGTGATATTATATTTAATATTAATAATTACTTAAATATATTTATTTTATATATTTTATTAATTTATCATAATAATATATTATATACTTTATTAAAATCTTTTGAATAAATACTTAGTAATAATATTTTTAAATACTCATAACTTTTAATATGATAATATTTTTAATAAATTCGAGTTATATTAAAACGTAAATAAACAAAAATAATTTATTATTAAAAGTAGTATACTTATTATACATATACTTCTATATATCTAATGTTTGCATCTAACTTATAATATCTATATCTATCTATTTAGTTTAAGAATCCTAAAAATATAGTTATATTCTATTTACAAAATATATTTAAAATAAAGTTATAGTTAGTAATATATATTTATAATAATAATAATGAAAAAAATAATACTAATTGTGATTAAAAAAATTATGATAATTCTAATAATAATAAATATGATAATTTTAATAATAATATCAATACTCATAATAATTCTTATATTAATATTAATATTAAAATAATAATAATAATGAGAATAATAATGATAATAATAATTATAATCACAATAATAATATATTTATCATAATCAAATTTACATTTATTATACTTAAATCTTAATCTTAATATTATATCATAATACTTTTAATCATAAATAATTATATAAAATTGTAGTATAATATAATTAATTCGTGATCTTAATATAATTAAGACATATTTGATTATTCATACTATTAAAATTTTAGTTATTTATACTGTTAAAATTTTATACTCCATCTTTAATATAATTAGTTTAACTCAAGACTTTGTACCTAGTATCATCATTCATTAACATAAATCTTTTACAAGTTTTACCAAAATCATAATCCTTTATCAAAAGTTAGTCATAATCATAATACTTAACAAGTTTATCTTAATATCATAGTGTTATATAGTATTATATATTTTAAGAATGTATTAAAACTTATATTTTGGTTTTATACCTTCGAACCAAGAAAAGGAAGACGCGTTGGTGACGTTGTTCGGGTTGGGCTCACAGTCGAAATAGAAACTTATAGTGATCCAAATTCATAAGCCCAAATCAGGCCCACTAGGATTTAAATGTTACATGTCCGTTTAGAAATTCTCGGCCCAAGTTTCAAGTCATCCCAAAACCAAGTGGCCCAACATTTGTCTGGTCAAAAAGAGTGCAGATGGGTCATCAAACCCATTTAACAAGAGTCCAGTACAGAATGTGATTAATAGATTAATCTATATGCATCTGTTGGCGACTCAAACAGAAGGAATGGCAATAGTAGGATCAACGAAAAGAAAAAAAATCACACGATGGTTCCTGGTTTCTTCGGTTCATCAATATCGTATTATCATCCTCATCATCAGAATCATCATAAGATCATCAACATCATTATCATACACTATTCATCATCATCATCATCCTTAACTATCATTACCCATCATCGATATCATGCCAATCACTAACATCCTCATCATCATGAACTTAATCATAATCATAATCATAACATAATCACATTCACATCATAATCATAATTATAACATGATTTAAATCATAATCATAACATAATCATAGCATGTTCATGATTCTACCATAGTCATAATCATAACATGATCATAATCCTATCATAACACTTGTATATCATATACCATTTCATACCATCAGGATTCCATTTCTGTGACATAATCTAAAATGAGCTGCAACAACCTCGCCTGTTATCATTG